>NW_028125795.1:0-343042 GCF_965194825.1 Balaenoptera physalus
GAAATCTATTGGAGGCAGAAGCAGTCAAGAGTAGCCTACGGTTAGGGTTAGGCTTGGGGTTAGGCTTAGGGTACGGCTTAGGGTACGGGTTTGGGGAGGGCTTCGGGTACGGCATAGGGTATGGGTTAGGGTTAGGGTTAGTGTTAGGGTTAGGGCTCCGATTAGGGTACGTGTTAGGATTAGGGTACATGTTAGGGTTAGGGGAGGGGTTAGGGTTAGGGTATGCGTTAGGGTTAGGGTAGTTATTAAACCTATCCCACTCTCTAGATACACCTTAGCACGTCAAGGAATATTATTTGGGGGTCCAGCCATGGAGAAGAGTTTAGACACTAGGATAAGATAAGGAACACACCCATTATAAAGAAATCACAATAGGATTCTCTTTTTAAGATGTTCCTTAAAACACTAGTGCTTAGGAAATCTATTGGAGGCAGAAGCAGTCAAGGGTAGCCTAGGGTTAGGGTTAGGCTTAGGGTACGGCTTAGGGTACGGCTTAGGGTACGGGTTCGGGGAGGGATTCGGGTATGGCGTAGGGTATGGGTTAGGGTTAGGGTTAGGGTTAGTGTTAGGGTTAGGGCTCGGTTTAGGGTATTGGTTAGGATTAGGGTACGTGTTAGGGTTAGGGTAGGGGTTAGGGTTAGGGTACGCGTTAGTGTTAGGGTAGTTATTAAAGCTATCCCACTCTCTAGATACCCCTTAGCACATAAGGAATATTATTTGGAGGTCCAGCCATGGAGAAGAGTTTAGACACTAGGATAAGATAAGGAACACACCCATTATAAAGAAATCACATTAGGATTCTCTTTTTAAGCTGTTCCTTAAAACACTAGTGCTTAGGAAATCTATTGGAGGCAGAAGCATCCAAGGGTAGCCTAGGGTTAGGGTTAGGCTTAGGGTTAGGCTTAGGATACGGCTTAGGGTACGGGTTCGGGGAGGGCTTCGGGGACGGCGTAGGGTATGGGTTAGGGTTAGGGTTAGGGTTAGTGTTAGGGTTAGGGCTCGGTATAGGGTATTGGTTAGGATTAGGGTACGTGTTAGGGTTAGGGTAGGGTTTAGGGTTAGGGTACGCGTTAGTGTTAGGGTAGTTATTAAACCTAACCCACTCTCTAGATACCCCTTAGCACGTAAAGGAATATTATTTGGAGGTTCAGCCATGGAGAAGAGTTTAGACACTAGGATAAGATAAGGAACACACCCATTATGAAGAAATCACATTAGGATTCTCTTTTTAAGCTGTTCCTTAAAACACTAGTGCTTAGGAAATCTATTGGAGGCAGAAGCAGTCAAGGGTAGCCTAGGGTTAGGGTTAGGCTTAGGGTACGGCTTAGGGTACGGCTTAGGGTACCGGTTCGGGGAGGGCTTCGGGTACGGCATAGGGTATGGGTTAGGGTTCGGGATAGGGTTAGTGTTAGGGTTAGGGCTCGGTTTAGGGTATTGGTTAGGATTAGGGTACGTGTTAGGGTTAGGGTAGGGGTTAGGGTTAGGGTAGGCGTTAGTGTTAGGGTAGTTATTAAACCTATCCCACTCTCTAGATACCCCTTAGCACGTAAAGGAATATTATTTGGAGGTCCAGCCATGGAGAAGAATTTAGACACTAGGATAAGATAAGGAACACACCCATTATAAAGAAATCACATTAGGATTCTCTTTTTAAGCTGTTCCTTAAAACACTACTGCTTAGGAAATCTATTGGAGGCAGAAGCAGTCAAGGGTAGCCTAGGGTTAGGGTTAGGCTTAGGGTACGGCTTAGGGTACGGCTTAGGGTACGGGTTTGGGGAGGGCTTCGGGTACGGCTTAGGGTATGGGTTAGGGTTAGGGTTAGTGTTAGGGTCAGGGCTCGGCTTAGGGTATTGGTTAAGATTAGGGTACGTGTTAGGGTTAGGGTAGGGGTTAGGGTTAGGTTACGCGTTAGTGTTAGGGTAGTTATTAAACCTATCCCAATATCTAGATACCCCTTAGCACGTAAAGGAATATTATTTGGAGGTCCAGCCATGGAGAAGAGTTTAGACACTAGGATAAGATAAGGAACACACCCATTATAAAGAAATCACATTAGGATTCTCTTTTTAAGCTGTTCCTTAAAACACTAGTGCATAGGAAATCTATTGGAGGCAGAAGCAGTCAAGGGTAGCCTAGGGTTAGGGTTAGGCTTAGGGTACGGCTTAGGGTACGGGTTCGGGGATGGCTTCGGGTACGGCGTAGGGTATGGGTTAGGGTTAGGGTTAGGGTTAGTTTTAGGGTTAGGGCTCGGTTTAGTGTATTGGTTAGGATTAGGGTACGTGTTAGGGTTAGGGTAGGGGTTAGGGTTAGGGTACGCGTTAGTGTTAGGGTAGTTATTAAAGCTATCCCACTCTCTAGATACCCCTTAGCACGTAAAGGAATATTATTTGGAGGTCCAGCCATGGAGAAGAATTTAGACACTAGGATAAGATAAGGAACACACCCATTATAAAGAAATCACATTAGGATTCTCTTTTTAAGCTGTTCCTTAAAACACTAGTGCTTAGGAAATCTATTGGAGGCAGAAGCAGTCAAGAGTAGCCTACGGTTAGGGTTAGGCTTGGGGTTAGGCTTAGGGTACGGCTTAGGGTACGGGTTCGGGGAGGGCTTCGGGTACGGCATAGGGTATGGGTTAGGGTTAGGGTTAGTGTTAGGGTTAGGGCTCCGATTAGGGTACGTGTTAGGATTAGGGTACATGTTAGGGTTAGGGTAGGGATTAGGGTTAGGGTACGCGTTAGGGTTAGGGTAGTTATTAAACCTATCCCACTCTCTAGATACACCTTAGCACGTCAAGGAATATTATTTGGGGGTCCAGCCAAGGAGAAGAGTTTAGACACTAGGATAAGATAAGGAACACACCCATTATAAAGAAATCACAATAGGATTCTCTTTTTAAGATGTTCCTTAAAACACTAGTGCTTAGGAAATCTATTGGAGGCAGAAGCAGTCAAGGGTAGACTAGGGTTAGGGTTAGGCTTAGGGTACGGCTTAGGGTACGGCTTAGGGTACGGGTTCGGGGAGGGATTCGGGTATGGCGTAGGGTATGGGTTAGGGTTAGGGTTAGGGTTAGTGTTAGGGTTAGGGCTCGGTTTAGGGTATTGGTTAGGATTAGGGTACGTGTTAGGGTTAGGGTAGGGGTTAGGGTTAGGGTACGCGTTAGTGTTAGGGTAGTTATTAAAGCTATCCCACTCTCTAGATACCCCTTAGCACATAAGGAATATTATTTGGAGGTCCAGCCATGGAGAAGAGTTTAGACACTAGGATAAGATAAGGAACACACCCATTATAAAGAAATCACATTAGGATTCTCTTTTTAAGCTGTTCCTTAAAACACTAGTGCTTAGGAAATCTATTGGAGGCAGAAGCAGTCAAGGGTAGCCTAGGGTTAGGGTTAGGCTTAGGGTACGGCTTAGGGTACGGGTTCGGGGAGGGCTTCGGGTACGGCGTAGGGTATGGGTTAGGGTTAGGGTTAGTGTTAGGGTTAGGGCTCGGTTTAGGGTATTGGTTAGGATTAGGGTACGTGTTATGGTTAGGGTAGGGGTTAGGGTTAGGGTACGCGTTAGGGTTAGGGTAGTTATTAAACCTATCCCACTCTCTAGATACACCTTAGCACGTAAAGGAATATTATTTGGGGGTCCAGCCATGGAGAAGAGGTTAGACACTAGGATAAGATAAGGAACACACCCATTATAAAGAAATCACAATAGGATTCTATTTTTAAGCTGTTCCTTAAAACACTAGTGCTTAGGAAATCTATTGGAGGCAGAAGCAGTCAAGGGTAGCCTAGGGTTAGGGTTAGGCTTAGGGTACGGCTTAGGGTACGGCTTAGGGTACGGGTTTGGGGAGGGCTTCGGGTACGGCGTAGGGTATGGGTTAGGGTTAGGGTTAGGGTTAGTGTTAGGGTTAGGGCTCGGTTTAGGGTATTGGTTAGGATTAGGGTACGTGTTATGGTTAGGGTAGGGGTTAGGGTTAGGGTACGCGTTAGTGTTAGGGTAGTTATTAAAGCTATCCCACTCTCTAGATACCCCTTAGCACATAAAGGAATATTATTTGGAGGTCCAGCCATGGAGAAGAGTTTAGACACTAGGATAAGATAAGGAACACACCCATTATAAAGAAATCACATTAGGATTCTCTTTTTAAGCTGTTCCTTAAAACACTAGTGCTTAGGAAATCTATTGGAGGCAGAAGCAGTCAAGGGTAGCCTAGGGTAAGGGTTAGGCTTAGGGTACGGCTTAGGGTACGGCTTAGGGTACGGGTTCGGGGAGGGCTTCAGGTATGGCGTAGGGTATGGGTTAGGGTTAGGGTTAGGGTTAGTGTTAGGGTTAGGGCTCGGTTTAGGGTACGGGTTAGGATTAGGGTACGTGTTAGGGTTAGGGTAGGGGATAGGGTTAGGGTACGCGTTAGGGTTAGGGTAGTTATTAAACCTATCCCACTCTCTAGATACCCCTTAGCACGTAAAGGAATATTATTTGGGGGTCCAGCCATGGAGAAGAGTTTAGACACTAGGATAAGATAAGGAACACACCCATTATAAAGAAATCACATTAGGATTCCCTTTTTAAGCTGTTCCTTAAAACACTAGTGCTTAGGAAATCTATTGGAGGCAGAAGCAGTCAAGGGTAGCCTAGGGTTAGGGTTAGGCTTAGGGTACGGCTTAGGGTACGGGTTCGGTGAGGGCTTCGGGTACGGCGTAGGGTATGGGTTAGGGTTAGGGTTAGGGTTAGTTTTAGGGTTAGGGCTCGGTTTTGGGTACGGGTTAGGATTAGGGTACGTGTTAGGGTTAGGGTAGGGGATAGGGTTAGGGTACGCGTTAGGGTTAGGGTAGTTATTAAACCTATCCCACTCTCTAGATACCCCTTAGCACGTAAAGAAATATTATTTGGGGGTCCAGCCATGGAGAAGAGTTTAGACACTAGGATAAGATAAGGAACACACCCATTATAAAGAAATCACTTTAGGATTCTCTTTTTAAGCTGTTCCTTAAAACACTAGTGCTTAGGAAATCTACTGGAGGCAGAAGCAGTCAAGGGTAGCCTAGGGTTAGGGTTAGGCTTAGGGTACGGCTTAGGGTACGGCTTAGGGTACGGGTTCGGGGAGGGCTTCGGGTATGGCGTAGGGTATGGGTTAGGGTTAGGGTTAGGGTTAGTGTTAGGGTTGGGTTCGGTTTAGGGTATTGGTTAGGATTAGGGTACGTGTTATGGTTAGGGTAGGGGTTAAGGTTAGGGTACGTGTTAGTGTTAGGGTAGTTATTAAACCTATCCCACTCTCTAGATACCCCTTAGCACATAAAGGAATATTATTTGGAGGTCCAGCCATGGAGAAGAGTTTAGACACTAGGATAAGATAAGGAACACACCCATTATAAAGAAATCACATTAGGATTCTCTTTTTAAGCTGTTCCTTAAAACACTAGTGCTTAGGAAATCTATTGGAGGCAGAAGCAGTCAAGGGTAGCCTAGGGTTAGGGTTAGGCTTAGGGTACGGCTTAGGGTACGGGTTCGGGGAGGGCTTCGGGTACGGCGTAGGGTATGGGTTAGGGTTAGGGGTAGGGTTAGTGTTAGGTTTAGGGCTCGGTATAGGGTATTGGTTAGGATTAGGGTACGTGTTAGGGTTAGGGTAGGGGTTAGGGTTAGGGTACGCGTTAGTGTTAGGGTAGTTATTAAACCTAACCCACTCTCTAGATACCCCTTAGCACGTAAAGGAATATTATTTGGAGGTCCAGCCATGGAGAAGAGTTTAGACACTAGGATAAGATAAGGAACACACCCATTATAAAGAAATCACATTAGGATTCTCTTTTTAAGCTGTTCCTTAAAACACTAGTGCTTAGGAAATCTATTGGAGGCAGAAGCAGTCAAGTGTAGCCTAGGGTTAGGGTTAGGCTTAGGGTTAGGCTTAGGGTACGGCTTAGGGTACGGGTTCGTGGAGGGCTTCTGGTACGGCGTAGGGTATGGGTTAGGGTTAGGGTTAGGGTTAGTGTTAGGGTTAGGGCTCGGTATAGGGTATTGGTTAGGATTAGGGTACGTGTTAGGGTTAGGGTAGGGTTTAGGGTTAGGGTACGCGTTAGTGTTACGGTAGTTATTAAACCTAACCCACTCTCTAGATACCCCTTAGCACGTAAAGGAATATTATTTGGAGGTCCAGCCATGGAGAAGAGTTTAGACACTAGGATAAGATAAGGAACACACCCATTATAAAGAAATCACATTAGGATTCTCTTTTTAAGCTGTTCCTTAAAACACTAGTGCTTAGAAAATCTATTGGAGGCAGAAGCAGTCAAGGGTAGCCTAGGGTTAGGGTTAGGCTTAGGGTACGGCTTAGGGTACGGCTTAGGGTACCGGTTCGGGGAGGGCTTCGGGTACGGCATAGGGTATGGGTTAGGGTTCGGGTTAGGGTTAGTGTTAGGGTTAGGGCTCGGTTTAGGGTATTGGTTAGGATTAGGGTACGTGTTAGGGTTAGGGTAGGGGTTAGGGTTAGGGTAGGCGTTAGTGTTAGGGTAGTTATTAAACCTATCCCACTCTCTAGATACCCCTTAGCACGTAAAGGAATATTATTTGGAGGTCCAGCCATGGAGAAGAATTTAGACACTAGGATAAGATAAGGAACACACCCATTATAAAGAAATCACATTAGGATTCTCTTTTTAAGCTGTTCCTTAAAACACTACTGCTTAGGAAATCTATTGGAGGCAGAAGCATTCAAGGGTAGCCTACGTTTAGGGTTAGGCTTAGGGTTAGGCTTAGGGTACGGCTTAGGGTACGGGTTCGGGGAGGGCTTCGGGTACGGCGTAGGGTATGGGTTAGGGTTAGGGTTAGGGTTAGTGTTAGGGTTAGGGCTCGGTTTAGGGTATTGGTTAGGATTAGGGTACGTGTTAGGGTTAGGGTAGGGGTTAGGGTTAGGGTACGCGTTAGTGTTAGGGTAGTTATTAAACCTAACCCACTCTCTAGATACCCCTTAGCACGTAAAGGAATATTATTTGGAGGTTCAGCCATGGAGAAGAGTTTAGACACTAGGATAAGATAAGGAACACACCCATTATGAAGAAATCACATTAGGATTCTCTTTTTAAGCTGTTCCTTAAAACACTAGTGCTTAGGAAATCTATTGGAGGCAGAAGCAGTCAAGGGTAGCCTAGGGTTAGGGTTAGGCTTAGGGTACGGCTTAGGGTACGGCTTAGGGTACCGGTTCGGGGAGGGCTTCGGGTACGGCATAGGGTATGGGTTAGGGTTCGGGTTAGGGTTAGTGTTCGGGTTAGGGCTCGGTTTAGGGTATTGGTTAGGATTAGGGTACGTGTTAGGGTTAGGGTAGGGGTTAGGGTTAGGGTAGGCGTTAGTGTTAGGGTAGTTATTAAACCTATCCCACTCTCTAGATACCCCTTAGCACGTAAAGGAATATTATTTGGAGGTCCAGCCATGGAGAAGAATTTAGACACTAGGATAAGATAAGGAACACACCCATTATAAAGAAATCACATTAGGATTCTCTTTTTAAGCTGTTCCTTAAAACACTACTGCTTAGGAAATCTATTGGAGGCAGAAGCATTCAAGGGTAGCCTACGTTTAGGGTTAGGCTTAGGGTTAGGCTTAGGGTACGGCTTAGGGTACGGGTTCGGGGAGGGCTTCTGGTACGGCGTAGGGTATGGGTTAGGGTTAGGGTTAGTGTTAGGGTTAGGGCTCGGTTTAGGGTATTGGTTAGGATTAGGATACGTGTTAGCGATAGGGTAGGGGTTAGGGTTAGGGTACGCATTAGTGTTAGGGTAGTTATTAAACCTAACCCACTCTCTAGATACCCCTTAGCACGTAAAGGAATATTATTTGGAGGTCCAGCCATGGAGAAGAGTTTACACACTAGGATAAGATAAGGAACACACCCATTATAAAGAAATCACATTAGGATTCTCTTTTTAAGCTGTTCCTTAAAACACTAGTGCTTAGGAAATCTATTGGAGGCAGAAGCAGTCAAGGGTAGCCTAGGGTTAGGGTTAGGCTTAGGGTACGGCTTAGGGTACGGCTTAGGGTACGGGTTCGGGGATGGCTTCGTGTACGGCGTAGGGTATGGGTTAGGGTTAGGGTTAGGGTTAGTGTTAGTGTTAGGGCTCGGTTTAGGGTATTGGTTAGGAATAGGGTACGTGTTAGGGTTAGGGTAGGGGTTAGGGTTAGGGTACGCGTTAGTGTTAGGGTAGTTATTAAAGCTATCCCACTCTCTAGATACCCCTTAGCACGTAAAGGAATATTATTTGGAGGTCCAGCCATGGAGAAGAATTTAGACACTAGGATAAGATAAGGAACACACCCATTATAAAGAAATCACATTAGGATTCTCTTTTTAAGCTGTTCCTTAAAACACTACTGCTTAGGAAATCTATTGGAGGCAGAAGCATTCAAGGGTAGCCTACGTTTAGGGTTAGGCTTAGGGTTAGGCTTAGGGTACGGCTTAGGGTACGGGTTCGGGGAGGGCTTCTGGTACGGCGTAGGGTATGGGTTAGGGTTAGGGTTAGTGTTAGGGTTAGGGCTCGGTTTAGGGTATTGGTTAGTATTAGGATACGTGTTAGCGATAGGGTAGGGGTTAGGGTTAGGGTACGCATTAGTGTTAGGGTAGTTATTAAACCTACCCCACTCTCTAGATACCCCTTAGCCCGTAAAGGAATATTATTTGGAGGTCCAGCCATGGAGAAGAGTTTACACACTAGGATAAGATAAGGAACACACCCATTATAAAGAAATCACATTAGGATTCTCTTTTTAAGCTGTTCCTTAAAACACTAGTGCTTAGGAAATCTATTGGAGGCAGAAGCAGTCAAGGGTAGCCTAGGGTTAGGGTTAGGCTTAGGGTACGGCTTAGGGTACGGCTTAGGGTACGGGTTCGGGGATGGCTTCGTGTACGGCGTAGGGTATGGGTTAGGGTTAGGGTTAGGGTTAGTGTTAGTGTTAGGGCTCGGTTTAGGGTATTGGTTAGGATTAGGGTACGTGTTAGGGTTAGGGTAGGGGTTAGGGTTAGGGTACGCGTTAGTGTTAGGGTAGTTATTAAAGCTATCCCACTCTCTAGATACCCCTTAGCACGTAAAGGAATATTATTTGGAGGTCCAGCCATGGAGAAGAATTTAGACACTAGGATAAGATAAGGAACACACCCATTATAAAGAAATCACATTAGGATTCTCTTTTTAAGCTGTTCCTTAAAACACTACTGCTTAGGAAATCTATTGGAGGCAGAAGCATTCAAGGGTAGCCTACGTTTAGGGTTAGGCTTAGGGTTAGGCTTAGGGTACGGCTTAGGGTACGGGTTCGGGGAGGGCTTCTGGTACGGCGTAGGGTATGGGTTAGGGTTAGGGTTAGGGTTAGTGTTAGGGTTAGGGCTCGGTTTAGGGTACGGGTTAGGATTAGGGTACGAGTTAGCGATAGGGTAGGGTTTAGGGTTAGGGTACGCGTTAGTGTTAGGGTAGTTATTAAACCTAACCCACTCTCTAGATACCCCTTAGCACGTAAAGGAATATTATTTGGAGGTCCAGCCATGGAGAAGAGTTTAGACACTAGGATAAGATAAGGAACACACCCATTATAAAGAAATCACATTAGGATTCTCTTTTTAAGCTGTTCCTTAAAACACTAGTGCTTAGGAAATCTATTGGAGGCAGAAGCAGTCAAGGGTAGCCTAGGGTTAGGGTTAGGCTTAGGGTACGGCTTAGCGTACGGCTTAGGGTACGGGTTCGGGGAGGGCTTCGGGTACGGCGTAGGGTATGGGTTAGGGTTAGGGTTAGGGTTAGTGTTAGGGTTAGGGCTCGGTATAGGGTATTGGTTAGGATTAGGGTACGTGTTAGGGTTAGGGTAGGGTTTAGGGTTAGGGTACGCGTTAGTGTTAGGGTAGTTATTAAACCTAACCCACTCTCTAGATACCCCTTAGCACGTAAAGGAATATTATTTGGAGGTCCAGCCATGGAGAAGAGTTTAGACACTAGGATAAGATAAGGAACACACCCATTATAAAGAAATCACATTAGGATTCTCTTTTTAAGCTGTTCCTTAAAACACTAGTGCTTAGAAAATCTATTGGAGGCAGAAGCAGTCAAGGGTAGCCTAGGGTTAGGGTTAGGCTTAGGGTACGGCTTAGGGTACGGCTTAGGGTACCGGTTCGGGGAGGGCTTCGGGTACGGCGTAGGGTATGGGTTAGGGTTAGGGTTAGGGTTAGTGTTAGGGTTAGGGCTCGGTTTAGGGTATTGGTTAGGATTAGGGTACGTGTTAGGGTTAGGGTAGGGGTTAGGGTTAGGGTACGCGTTAGTGTTAGGGTAGTTATTAAACCTAACCCACTCTCTAGATACCCCTTAGCACGTAAAGGAATATTATTTGGAGGTTCAGCCATGGAGAAGAGTTTAGACACTAGGATAAGATAAGGAACACACCCATTATGAAGAAATCACATTAGGATTCTCTTTTTAAGCTGTTCCTTAAAACACTAGTGCTTAGGAAATCTATTGGAGGCAGAAGCAGTCAAGGGTAGCCTAGGGTTAGGGTTAGGCTTAGGGTACGGCTTAGGGTACGGCTTAGGGTACCGGTTCGGGGAGGGCTTCGGGTACGGCATAGGGTATGGGTTAGGGTTCGGGTTAGGGTTAGTGTTAGGGTTAGGGCTCGGTTTAGGGTATTGGTTAGGATTAGGGTACGTGTTAGGGTTAGGGTAGGGGTTAGGGTTAGGGTAGGCGTTAGTGTTAGGGTAGTTATTAAACCTATCCCACTCTCTAGATACCCCTTAGCACGTAAAGGAATATTATTTGGAGGTCCAGCCATGGAGAAGAATTTAGACACTAGGATAAGATAAGGAACACACCCATTATAAAGAAATCACATTAGGATTCTCTTTTTAAGCTGTTCCTTAAAACACTACTGCTTAGGAAATCTATTGGAGGCAGAAGCATTCAAGGGTAGCCTACGTTTAGGGTTAGGCTTAGGGTTAGGCTTAGGGTACGGCTTAGGGTACGGGTTCGGGGAGGGCTTCTGGTACGGCGTAGGGTATGGGTTAGGGTTAGGGTTAGTGTTAGGGTTAGGGCTCGGTTTAGGGTATTGGTTAGGATTAGGATACGTGTTAGCGATAGGGTAGGGGTTAGGGTTAGGGTACGCATTAGTGTTAGGGTAGTTATTAAACCTAACCCACTCTCTAGATACCCCTTAGCACGTAAAGGAATATTATTTGGAGGTCCAGCCATGGAGAAGAGTTTACACACTAGGATAAGATAAGGAACACACCCATTATAAAGAAATCACATTAGGATTCTCTTTTTAAGCTGTTCCTTAAAACACTAGTGCTTAGGAAATCTATTGGAGGCAGAAGCAGTCAAGGGTAGCCTAGGGTTAGGGTTAGGCTTAGGGTACGGCTTAGGGTACGGCTTAGGGTATGGGTTCGGGGATGGCTTCGTGTACGGCGTAGGGTATGGGTTAGGGTTAGGGTTAGGGTTAGTGTTAGTGTTAGGGCTCGGTTTAGGGTATTGGTTAGGATTAGGGTACGTGTTAGGGTTAGGGTAGGGGTTAGGGTTAGGGTACGCGTTAGTGTTAGGGTAGTTATTAAAGCTATCCCACTCTCTAGATACCCCTTAGCACGTAAAGGAATATTATTTGGAGGTCCAGCCATGGAGAAGAATTTAGACACTAGGATAAGATAAGGAACACACCCATTATAAAGAAATCACATTAGGATTCTCTTTTTAAGCTGTTCCTTAAAACACTACTGCTTAGGAAATCTATTGGAGGCAGAAGCATTCAAGGGTAGCCTACGTTTAGGGTTAGGCTTAGGGTTAGGCTTAGGGTACGGCTTAGGGTACGGGTTCGGGGAGGGCTTCTGGTACGGCGTAGGGTATGGGTTAGGGTTAGGGTTAGGGTTAGTGTTAGGGTTAGGGCTCGGTTTAGGGTACGGGTTAGGATTAGGGTACGAGTTAGCGATAGGGTAGGGTTTAGGGTTAGGGTACGCGTTAGTGTTAGGGTAGTTATTAAACCTAACCCACTCTCTAGATACCCCTTAGCACGTAAAGGAATATTATTTGGAGGTCCAGCCATGGAGAAGAGTTTAGACACTAGGATAAGATAAGGAACACACCCATTATAAAGAAATCACATTAGGATTCTCTTTTTAAGCTGTTCCTTAAAACACTAGTGCTTAGGAAATCTATTGGAGGCAGAAGCAGTCAAGGGTAGCCTAGGGTTAGGGTTAGGCTTAGGGTACGGCTTAGCGTACGGCTTAGGGTACGGGTTTGGGGAGGGCTTCGGGTACGGCGTAGGGTATGGGTTAGGGTTAGGGTTAGGGTTAGTGTTAGGGTTAGGGCTCGGTTTAGGGTATTGGTTAGGATTAGGGTACGTGTTAGTGTTAGGGTAGGGGTTAGGGTTAGGGTTCGCGGTAGTGTTAGGGTAGTTATTAAACCTATCCCACTCTCTAGATACACCTTAGCACGTAAAGGAATATTATTTGGGGGTCCAGCCATGGAGAAGAGTTTAGACACTAGGATAAGATAAGGAACACACCCATTATAAAGAAATCACATTAGGATTCTCTTTTTAAGCTGTTCCTTAAAACACTAGTGCTTAGGAAATCTATTGGAGGCAGAAGCAGTCAAGGGTAGCCTAGGGTTAGGGTTAGGCTTAGGGTACGGCTTAGGGTACGGCTTAGGGTACGGGTTCGGGGAGGGCTTCGGGTACGGCGTAGGGTATGGGTTAGGGTTAGGGTTAGGGTTAGTGTTAGGGTTAGGGCTCGGTTTAGGGTATTGGTTAGGATTAGGGTACGTGTTAGTGTTAGGGTAGGGGTTAGGGTTAGGGTACGCGTTAGTGTTAGGGTAGTTATTAAACCTATCCCACTCCCTAGATACCGCTTAGCACATAAAGTAATATTATTTGGAGGTCCAGCCATGCAGAAGAGTTTAGACACTTTGATAAATAAGGAACACACCCATTATAAAGAAATCACATTAGGATTCTCTTTTTAAGCTGTTCCTTAAAACACTAGTGCTTAGGAAATCTATTGGAGGCAGAAGCAGTCAAGAGTAGCCTACGGTTAGTGTTAGGCTTGGGGTTAGGCTTAGGGTACGGCTTAGGGTACGGGTTCGGGGAGGGCTTCGGGTACGGCATAGGGTATGGGTTAGGGTTAGGGTTAGTGTTAGGGTTAGGGCTCCGATTAGGGTACGTGTTAGGATTAGGGTACATGTTAGGGTTAGGGTTGGGGTTAGCGTTAGGGTACGCGTTAGGGTTAGGGTAGTTATTAAACCTATCCCACTCTCTAGATACACCTTAGCACGTCAAGGAATATTATTTGGGGGTCCAGCCATGGAGAAGAGTTTAGACACTAGGATAAGATAAGGAACACACCCATTATAAAGAAATCACAATAGGATTCTCTTTTTAAGATGTTCCTTAAAACACTAGTGCTTAGGAAATCTATTGGAGGCAGAAGCAGTCAAGAGTAGCCTACGGTTAGGGTTAGGCTTGGGGTTAGGCTTAGGGTACGGCTTAGGGTACGGGTTCGGGGAGGGCTTCGGGTACGGCATAGGGTATGGGTTAGGGTTAGGGTTAGTGTTAGGGTTAGGGCTCCGATTAGGGTACGTTTTAGGATTAGGGTACATGTTAGGGTTAGGGTAGGGGTTAGGGTTAGGGTACGCGTTAGGGTTAGGGTAGTTATTAAACCTATCCCACTCTCTAGATACACCTTAGCACGTCAAGGAATATTATTTGGGGGTCCAGCCATGGAGAAGAGTTTAGACACTAGGATAAGATAAGGAACACACCCATTATAAAGAAATCACAATAGGATTCTCTTTTTAAGATGTTCCTTAAAACACTAGTGCTTAGGAAATCTATTGGAGGCAGAAGCAGTCAAGGGTAGCCTAGGGTTAGGGTTAGGCTTAGGGTACGGCTTAGGGTACGGCTTAGGGTACGGGTTCGGGGAGGGATTCGGGTATGGCGTAGGGTATGGGTTAGGGTTAGGGTTAGGGTTAGTGTTAGGGTTAGGGCTCGGTTTAGGGTATTGGTTAGGATTAGGGTACGTGTTAGGGTTAGGGTAGGGGTTAGGGTTGGGGTACGCGTTAGTGTTAGGGTAGTTATTAAAGCTATCCCACTCTCTAGATACCCCTTAGCACATAAGGAATATTATTTGGAGGTCCAGCCATGGAGAAGAGTTTAGACACTAGGATAAGATAAGGAACACACCCATTATAAAGAAATCACATTAGGATTCTCTTTTTAAGCTGTTCCTTAAAACACTAGTGCTTAGGAAATCTATTGGAGGCAGAAGTAGTCAAGGGTAGCCTAGGGTTAGGTTTAGGCTTAGGGTACGGCTTAGGGTACGGCTTAGGGTACGGGTTCGGGGAGGGCTTCGGGTACGGCGTAGGGTATGGGTTAGGGTTAGGGTTAGTGTTAGGGTTAGGGATCGGTTTAGGGTATTGGTTAGGATTAGGGTACGTGTTATGGTTAGGGTAGGGGTTAGGGTTAGGGTACGCGTTAGTGTTAGGGTAGTTATTAAACCTAACCCACTCTCTAGATACCCCTTAGCACGTAAAGGAATATTATTTGGAGGTCCAGCCATGGAGAAGAGTTTAGACACTAGGATAAGATAAGGAACACACCCATTATAAAGAAATCACATTAGGATTCTCTTTTTAAGTTGTTCCTTAAAACACTAGTGCTTAGGAAATCTATTGGAGGCAGAAGCAGTCAAGGGTAGCCTAGGGTTAGGGTTAGGCTTAGAGTACGGCTTAGGGTACGGCTTAGGGTACGGGTTCGGGGAGGGCTTCGGGTACGGCGTAGGGTATGGGTTAGGGTTAGGGTTAGGGTTAGTGTTAAGGTTAGGGCTCGGTTTATGGTACAGGTTAGCATTAGGGTACATGTTAGGGTTAGGGTAGGGGTTAGGGTTAGGGTACGCGTTAGGGTTAGGGTAGTTATTAAACCTATCCCACTCTCTAGATACACCTTAGCACGTAAAGGAATATTATTTGGGGGTCCAGCCATGGAGAAGAGTTTAGACACTAGGATAAGATAAGGAACACACCCATTATAAAGAAATCACATTAGGATTCTCTTTTTAAGCTGTTCCTTAAAACACTAGTGCTTTGGAAATCTATTGGAGGCAGAAGCAGTCAAGGGTAGCCTAGGGTTAGGGTTAGGCTTAGGGTACGGCTTAGGGTACGGCTTAGGGTACGGGTTCGGGGAGGGCTTCGGGTACGGCGTAGGGTATGGGTTAGGGTTAGGGTTAGGGTTAGTGTTAGGGTTAGGGCTCGGTTTAGGGTATTGGTTAGGATTAGGGTACGTGTTAGTGTTAGGGTAGGGGTTAGGGTTAGGGTACGCGTTAGTGTTAGGGTAGTTATTAAACCTATCCCACTCCCTAGATACCGCTTAGCACGTAAAGGAATATTATTTGGAGGTCCAGCCATGCAGAAGAGTTTAGACACTTTGATAAATAAGGAACACACCCATTATAAAGAAATCACATTAGGATTCTCTTTTTAAGCTGTTCCTTAAAACACTAGTGCTTAGGAAATCTATTGGAGGCAGAAGCAGTCAAGAGTAGCCTACGGTTAGGGTTAGGCTTGGGGTTAGGCTTAGGGTACGGCTTAGGGTACGGGTTCGGGGAGGGCTTCGGGTATGGCATAGGGTATGGGTTAGGGTTAGGGTTAGTGTTAGGGTTAGGGCTCCGATTAGGGTACGTGTTAGGATTAGGGTACATGTTAGGGTTAGGGTAGGGGTTAGGGTTAGGGTACGCGTTAGGGTTAGGTTAGTTATTAAACCTATCCCACTCTCTAGATACACCTTAGCACGTCAAGGAATATTATTTGGGGGTCCAGCCATGGAGAAGAGTTTAGACACTAGGATAAGATAAGGAACACACCCATTATAAAGAAATCACAATAGGATTCTCTTTTTAAGATGTTCCTTAAAACACTAGTGCTTAGGAAATCTATTGGAGGCAGAAGCAGTCAAGGGTAGCCTAGGGTTAGGGTTAGGCTTAGGGTACGGCTTAGGGTACGGCTTAGGGTACGGGTTCGGGGAGGGATTAGGGTATGGCGTAGGGTATGGGTTAGGTTTAGGGTTAGGGTTAGTGTTAGGGTTAGGGCTCGGTTTAGGGTATTGGTTAGGATTAGGGTACGTGTTAGGGTTAGGGTAGGGGTTAGGGTTAGGGTACGCGTTAGTGTTAGGGTAGTTATTAAAGCTATCCCACTCTCTAGATACCCCTTAGCACATAAGGAATATTATTTGGAGGTCCAGCCATGGAGAAGAGTTTAGACACTAGGATAAGATAAGGAACACACCCATTATAAAGAAATCACATTAGGATTCTCTTTTTAAGCTGTTCCTTAAAACACTAGTGCTTAGGAAATCTATTGGAGGCAGAAGCAGTCAAGGGTAGCCTAGGGTTAGGGTTAGGCTTAGGGTACGGCTTAGCGTACGGCTTAGGGTACGGGTTCGGGGAGGGCTTCGGGTACGGCGTAGGGTATGGGTTAGGGTTAGGGTTAGGGTTAGTGTTAGGGTTAGGGCTCGGTTTAGGGTATTGGTTATGATTAGGGTACGTGTTAGTGTTAGGGTAGGGGTTAGGGTTAGGGTACGCGGTAGTGTTAGGGTAGTTATTAAACCTATCCCACACTCTAGATACCCCTTAGCACGTAAAGGAATATTATTTGGAGGTCCAGCCATGGAGAAGTGTTTAGACACTAGGATAAGATAAGGAACACACCCATTATAAAGAAATCACATTAGGATTCTCTTTTTAAGTTGTTCCTTAAAACACTAGTGCTTAGGAAATCTATTGGAGGCAGAAGCAGTCAAGGGTAGCCTAGGGTTAGGGTTAGGCTTAGAGTACGGCTTAGGGTACGGCTTAGGGTACGGGTTCGGGGAGGGCTTCGGGTACGGCGTAGGGTATGGGTTAGGGTTAGGGTTAGGGTTAGTGTTAGGGTTAGGGCTCGGTTTAGGGTACGGGTTAGCATTAGGGTACATGTTAGGGTTAGGTTAGGGGTTAGGGTTAGGGTACGCGTTAGGGTTAGGGTAGTTATTAAACATATCCCACTCTCTAGATACACCTTAGCACGTAAAGGAATATTATTTGGGGGTCCAGCCATGGAGAAGAGTTTAGACACTAGGATAAGAGAAGGAACACACCCATTATAAAGAAATCACATTAGGATTCTCTTTTTAAGCTGTTCCTTAAAACACTAGTGCTTAGGAAATCTATTGGAGGCAGAAGCAGTCAAGGGTAGCCTAGGGTTAGGGTTAGGCTTAGGGTACGGCTTAGGGTACGGCTTAGGGTACGGGTTCGGGGAGGGCTTCAGGTACGGCGTAGGTTATGGGTTAGGGTTAGGGTTAGGGTTAGTGTTAGGGTTAGGGCTCGGTTTAGGGTATTGGTTAGGATTAGTGTACGTGTTAGGGTTAGGGTAGGGGTTAGGGTTAGGGTACGCGTTAGTGTTAGGGTAGTTATTAAAGCTATCCCACTCTCTAGATACCCCTTAGCACATAAGGAATATTATTTGGAGGTCCAGCCATGGAGAAGAGTTTAGACACTAGGATAAGATAAGGAACACACCCATTATAAAGAAATCACATTAGGATTCTCTTTTTAAGCTGTTCCTTAAAACACTAGTGCTTAGGAAATCTATTGGAGGCAGAAGCAGTCAAGGGTAGCCTAGGGTTAGGGTTAGGCTTAGGGTACGGCTTAGCGTACGGCTTAGGGTACGGGTTCGGGGAGGGCTTCGGGTACGGCGTAGGGTATGGGTTAGGGTTAGGGTTAGGGTTAGTGTTAGGGTTAGGGCTCGGTTTAGGGTATTGGTTAGGATTAGGGTACGTGTTACTGTTAGGGTAGGGGTTAGGGTTAGGGTACGCGTTAGTGTTAGGGTAGTTATTAAACCTATCCCACTCCCTAGATACCGCTTAGCACGTAAAGGAATATTATTTGGAGGTCCAGCCATGCAGAAGAGTTTAGACACTTTGATAAATAAGGAACACACCCATTATAAAGAAATCACATTAGGATTCTCTTTTTAAGCTGTTCCTTAAAACACTAGTGCTTAGGAAATCTAATGGAGGCAGAAGCAGTCAAGAGTAGCCTACGGTTAGGGTTAGGCTCGGGGTTAGGCTTAGGGTACGGCTTAGGGTACGGGTTCTGGGAGGGCTTCGGGTACGGCATAGGGTATGGGTTAGGGTTAGGGTTAGTGTTAGGGTTAGGGCTCCGATTAGGGTACGTGTTAGGATTAGGGTACATGTTAGGGTTAGGGTAGGGGTTAGGGTTAGGGTACGCGTTAGGGTTAGGGTAGTTATTAAACCTATCCCACTCTCTAGATACACCTTAGCACGTCAAGGAATATTATTTGGGGGTCCAGCCATGGAAAAGAGTTTAGACACTAGGATAAGATAAGGAACACACCCATTATAAAGAAATCACAATAGGATTCTCTTTTTAAGATGTTCCTTAAAACACTAGTGCTTAGGAAATCTATTGGAGGCAGAAGCAGTCAAGGGTAGCCTAGGGTTAGGGTTAGGCTTAGGGTACGGCTTAGGGTACGGCTTAGGGTACGGGTTCGGGGAGGGATTCGGGTATGGCGTAGGGTATGGGTTAGGGTTAGGGTTAGGGTTAGTGTTAGGGTTAGGGCTCGGTTTAGGGTATTGGTTAGGATTAGGGTACGTGTTAGGGTTAGGGTAGGGGTTAGGGTTGGGGTACGCGTTAGTGTTAGGGTAGTTATTAAAGCTATCCCACTCTCTAGATACCCCTTAGCACATAAGGAATATTATTTGGAGGTCCAGCCATGGAGAAGAGTTTAGACACTAGGATAAGATAAGGAACACACCCATTATAAAGAAATCACATTAGGATTCTCTTTTTAAGCTGTTCCTTAAAACACTAGTGCTTAGGAAATCTATTGGAGGCAGAAGCAGTCAAGGGTAGCCTAGGGTTAGGGTTAGGCTTAGGGTACGGCTTAGGGTACGGCTTAGGGTACGGCTTAGGGTACGGGTTCGGGGAGGGCTTCGGGTACGGCGTAGGGTATGGGTTAGGGTTAGGGTTAGTGTTAGGGTTAGGGCTCGGTTTAGGGTATTGGTTAGGATTAGGGTACGTGTTATGGTTAGGGTAGGGGTTAGGGTTAGGGTACGCGTTAGTGTTAGGGTAGTTATTAAACCTAACCCACTCTCTAGATACCCCTTAGCACGTAAAGGAATATTATTTGGAGGTCCAGCCATGGAGAAGAGTTTAGACACTAGGATAAGATAAGGAACACACCCATTATAAAGAAATCACATTAGGATTCTCTTTTTAAGTTGTTCCTTAAAACACTAGTGCTTAGGAAATCTATTGGAGGCAGAAGCAGTCAAGGGTAGCCTAGGGTTAGGGTTAGGCTTAGAGTACGGCTTAGGGTACGGCTTAGGGTACGGGTTCGGGGAGGGCTTCGGGTACGGCGTAGGGTATGGGTTAGGGTTAGGGTTAGGGTTAGTGTTAGGGTTAGGGCTCGGTTTAGGGTACGGGTTAGCATTAGGGTACATGTTAGGGTTAGGGTAGGGGTTAGGGTTAGGGTACGCGTTAGGGTTAGGGTAGTTATTAAACCTATCCCACTCTCTAGATACACCTTAGCACGTAAAGGAATATTATTTGGGGGTCCAGCCATGGAGAAGAGTTTAGACACTAGGATAAGATAAGGAACACACCCATTATAAAGAAATCACATTAGGATTCTCTTTTTAAGCTGTTCCTTAAAACACTAGTGCTTAGGAAATCTATTGGAGGCAGAAGCAGTCAAGGGTAGCCTAGGGTTAGGGTTAGGCTTAGGGTACGGCTTAGGGTACGGCTTAGGGTACGGGTTCGGGGAGGTCTTCGGGTACGGCGTAGGGTATGGGTTAGGGTTAGGGTTAGGGTTAGTGTTAGGGTTAGGGCTCGGTTTAGGGTATTGGTTAGGATTAGGGTACGTGTTAGTGTTAGGGTAGGGGTTACGGTTAGGGTACGCGTTAGTGTTAGGGTAGTTATTAAACCTATCCCACTCCCTAGATACCGCTTAGCACGTAAAGGAATATTATTTGGAGGTCCAGCCATGCAGAAGAGTTTAGACACTTTGATAAATAAGGAACACACCCATTATAAAGAAATCACATTAGGATTCTCTTTTTAAGCTGTTCCTTAAAACACTAGTGCTTAGGAAATCTATTGGAGGCAGAAGCAGTCAAGAGTAGCCTACGGTTAGAGTTAGGCTTGGGGTTAGGCTTAGGGTACGGCTTAGGGTACGGGTTCGGGGAGGACTTCGGGTACGGCATAGAGTATGGGTTAGGGTTAGGGTTAGTGTTAGGGTTAGGGCTCCGATTAGGGTACGTGTTAGGATTAGGGTACATGTTAGGGTTAGGGTAGGGGTTAGGGTTAGGGTACGCGTTAGGGTTAGGGTAGTTATTAAACCTATCCCACTCTCTAGATACACCTTAGCACGTCAAGGAATATTATTTGGGGGTCCAGCCATGGAGAAGAGTTTAGACACTAGGATAAGATAAGGAACACACCCATTATAAAGAAATCACAATAGGATTCTCTTTTTAAGATGTTCCTTAAAACACTAGTGCTTAGGAAATCTACTGGAGGCAGAAGCAGTCAAGGGTAGCCTACGGTTAGGGTTAGGCTTAGGGTACGGCTTAGGGTACGGCTTAGGGTACGGGTTCGGGGAGGGATTAGGGTATGGCGTAGGGTATGGGTTAGGGTTAGTGTTTGGGTTAGTGTTAGGGTTAGGGCTCGGTTTAGGGTATTGGTTAGGATTAGGGTACGTGTTAGGGTTAGGGTAGGGGTTAGGGTTAGGGTACGCGTTAGTGTTAGGGGAGTTATTAAAGCTATCCCACTCTCCAGATACCCCTTAGCACATAAGGAATATTATTTGGAGGTCCAGCCATGGAGAAGAGTTTAGACACTAGGATAAGATAAGGAACACACCCATTATAAAGAAATCACATTAGGATTCTATTTTTAAGCTGTTCCTTAAAACACTAGTGCTTAGGAAATCTATTGGAGGCAGAAGCAGTCAAGGGTAGCCTAGGGTTAGGGTTAGGCTTAGGGTACGGCTTAGGGTACGGCTTAGGGTACGGGTTCGGGGAGGGCTTCGGGTACGGCGTAGGGTATTGGTTAGGGTTAGGGTTAGTGTTAGGGTTAGGGCTCGGTTTAGGGTATTGGTTAGGATTAGGGTACGTGTTAGTGTTAGGGTAGGAGTTAGGGTTAGGGTACGCGGTAGTGTTAGGGTAGTTATTAAACCTATCCCACACTCTAGATACCCCTTAGCACGTAAAGGAATATTATTTGGAGGTCCAGCCATGGAGAAGTGTTTAGACACTAGGATAAGATAAGGAACACACCCATTTTAAAGAAATCACATTAGGATTCTCTTTTTAAGTTGTTCCTTAAAACACTAGTGCTTAGGAAATCTATTGGAGGCAGAAGCAGTCAAGGGTAGCCTAGGGTTAGGGTTAGGCTTAGAGTACGGCTTAGGGTACGGCTTAGGGTACGGGTTCGGGGAGGGCTTCGGGTACGGCGTAGGGTATGGGTTAGGGTTAGGGTTAGGGTTAGTGTTAGGGTTAGGGCTTGGTTTAGGGTACGGGTTAGCATTAGGGTACATGTTAGGGTTAGGGTAGGGGTTAGGGTTAGGGTACGCGTTAGGGTTAGGGTAGTTATTAAACCTATCCCACTCTCTAGATACACCTTAGCACGTAAAGGAATATTATTTGGGGGTCCAGCCATGGAGAAGAGTTTAGACACTAGGATAAGATAAGGAACACACCCATTATAAAGAAATCACATTAGGATTCTCTTTTTAAGCTGTTCCTTAAAACACTAGTGCTTAGGAAATCTATTGGAGGCAGAAGCACTCAAGGGTAGCCTAGGGTTAGGGTTAGGCTTAGGGTACGGCTTAGGGTACGGCTTAGGGTACGGGTTCGGGGAGGGCTTCGGGTACGGCGTAGGGTATGGGTTAGGGTTAGGGTTAGGGTTAGTGTTAGGGTTAGGGCTCGGTTTAGGGTATTGTTTAGGATTAGGGTACGTGTTAGTGTTAGGGTAGGGGTTAGGGTTAGGGTACGCGTTAGTGTTAGGGTAGTTATTAAACCTATCCCACTCCCTAGATACCGCTTAGCACGTAAAGGAATATTATTTGGAGGTCCAGCCATGCAGAAGAGTTTAGGCACTTTGATAAATAAGGAACACACCCATTATAAAGAAATCACATTAGGATTCTCTTTTTAAGCTGTTCCTTAAAACACTAGTGCTTAGGAAATCTATTGGAGGCAGAAGCAGTCAAGAGTAGCCTACGGTTAGGGTTAGGCTTGGGGTTAGGCTTAGGGTACGGCTTAGGGTACGGGTTTGGGGAGGGCTTCGGGTACGGCATAGGGTATGGGTTAGGGTTAGGGTTAGTGTTAGGGTTAGGGCTCCGATTAGGGTACGTGTTAGGATTAGGGTACATGTTAGGGTTAGGGTAGGGGTTAGGGTTAGGGTACGCGTTAGGGTTAGGGTAGTTATTAAACCTATCCCACTCTCTAGATACACCTTAGCACGTCAAGGAATATTATTTGGGGGTCCAGCCATGGAGAAGAGTTTAGACACTAGGATAAGATAAGGAACACACCCATTATAAAGAAATCACAATAGGATTCTCTTTTTAAGATGTTCCTTAAAACACTAGTGCTTAGGAAATCTATTGGAGGCAGAAGCAGTCAAGGGTAGCCTAGGGTTAGGGTTAGGCTTAGGGTACGGCTTAGGGTACGGCTTAGGGTACGGGTTCGGGGAGGGATTCGGGTATGCCGTAGGGTATGGGTTAGGGTTAGGGTTAGGGTTAGTGTTAGGGTTAGGGCTCGGTTTAGGGTATTGGTTAGGATTAGGGTACGTGTTAGGGTTAGGGTAGGGGTTAGGGTTAGGGTACGCGTTAGTGTTAGGGTAGTTATTAAAGCTATCCCACTCTCTAGATACCCCTTAGCACATAAGGAATATTATTTGGAGGTCCAGCCATGGAGAAGAGTTTAGACACTAGGATAAGATAAGGAACACACCCATTATAAAGAAATCACATTAGGATTCTCTTTTTAAGCTGTTCCTTAAAACACTAGTGCTTAGGAAATCTATTGGAGGCAGAAGCAGTCAAGGGTAGCCTAGGGTTAGGGTTAGGCTTAGGGTACGGCTTAGGGTACGGGTTCGGTGAGGGCTTCGGGTACGGCGTAGGGTATGGGTTAGGGTTAGGGTTAGGGTTAGTGTTAGGGTTAGGGCTCGGTTTAAGGTACGGGTTAGGATTAGGGTACATGTTAGGGTTAGGGTAGGGGTTAGGGTTAGGGTACGCGTTAGGGTTAGGGTAGTTATTAAACCTATCCCACTCTCTAGATACACCTTAGCACGTAAAGTAATATTATTTTGGGGTCCAGCCATGGAGAAGAGGTTAGACACTAGGATAAGATAAGGAACACACCCATTATAAAGAAATCACAATAGGATTCTCTTTTTAAGCTGTTCCTTAAAACACTAGTGCTTAGGAAATCTATTGGAGGCAGAAGCAGTCAAGGGTAGCCTAGGGTTAGGGTTAGGCTTAGGGTACGGCTTAGGGTACGGCTTAGGGTACGGGTTCGGGGAGGGCTTCGGGTACGGCGTAGGGTATGGGTTAGGGTTAGGGTTAGGGTTAGTGTTAGGGTTAGGGCTCGGTTTAGGGTATTGGTTAGGATTAGGGTACGTGTTATGGTTACGGTAGGGGTTAGGGTTAGGGTAAACGTTAGTGTTAGGGTAGTTATTAAAGCTATCCCACTCTCTAGATACCCCTTAGCACATAAAGGAATATTATTTGGAGGTCCAGCCATGGAGAAGAGGTTAGACACTAGGATAAGATAAGGAACACACCCATTATAAAGAAATCACATTAGGATTCTCTTTTTAAGCTGTTCCTTAAAACACTAGTGCTTAGGAAATCTATTGGAGGCAGAAGCAGTCAAGGGTAGCCTAGGGTTAGGGTTAGGCTTAGGGTACGGCTTAGGGTACGGCTTAGGGTACGGGTTCGGGAAGGGCTTCGGGTATGGCGTAGGGTATGGGTTAGGGTTAGGGTTAGGGTTAGTGTTAGGGTTAGGGCTCGGTTTAGTGTACGGGTTAGGATTAGGGTACGTGTTAGTGTTAGGGTAGGGGATAGGGTTAGGGTACGCGTTAGGGTTAGGGTAGTTATTAAAGCTATCCCACTCTCTAGATACCCCTTAGCACGTAAAGGAATATTATTTGGGGGTCCAGCCATGGAGAAGAGTTTAGACACTAGGATAAGATAAGGAACACACCCATTATAAAGAAATCACATTAGGATTCCCTTTTTAAGCGGTTCCTTAAAACACTAGTGCTTAGGAAATCTATTGGAGGCAGAAGCAGTCAAGGGTAGCCTAGGGTTAGGGTTAGGCTTAGGGTACGGCTTAGGGTACGGCTTAGGGTACGGGTTCGGGGAGGGCTTCGGGTACGGCGTAGGGTATGGGTTAGGGTTAGGGTTAGTGTTAGGGTTAGGGCTCGGTTTAGGGTATTGGTTAGGATTAGGGTACGTGTTATGGTTAGGGTAGGGGTTAGGGTTAGGGTACGCGTTAGTGTTCGGGTAGTTATTAAAGCTATCCCACTCTCTAGATACCCCTTAGCACATAAAGGAATATTATTTGGAGGTCCAGCCATGGAGAAGAGTTTAGACACTAGGATAAGATAAGGAACACACCCATTATAAAGAAATCACATTAGGATTCTCTTTTTAAGCTGTTCCTTAAAACACTAGTGCTTAGGAAATGTATTGGAGGCAGAAGCAGTCAAGGGTAGCCTAGGGTTAGGGTACGGCTTAGGGTACGGCTTAGGGTACGGCTTAGGGTACGGGTTAGGGGAGGGCTTCGGGTACGGCGTAGGGTATGGGTTAGGGTTAGGGTTAGGGTTAGTGTTAGGGTTAGGGCTCGGTTTAGGGTACGGGTTAGGATTAGGGTACGTGTTACGGTTAGGGTAGGGGATAGGGTTAGGGTACGCGTTAGGGTTAGGGTAGTTATTAAACCTATCCCACTCTCTAGATACCCCTTAGCACGTAAAGGAATATTATTTGGGGGTCCAGCCATGAAGAGTTTAGACACTAGGATAAGATAAGGAACACACCCATTATAAAGAAATCACATTAGGATTCCCTTTTTAAGCTGTTCCTTAAAACACTAGTGCTTAGGAAATCTATTGGAGGCAGAAGCAGTCAAGGGTAGCCTAGGGTTAGGGTTAGGCTTAGGGTACGGCTTAGGGTACGGGTTCGGTGAGGGCTTCTGGTACGGCGTAGGGTATGGGTTAGGGTTAGGGTTAGGGTTAGTTTTAGGGTTAGGGCTCGGTTTAGGGTACGGGTTAGGATTAGGGTACGTGTTAGGGTTAGGGTAGGGGATAGGGTTAGGGAACGCGTTAGGGTTAGGGTAGTTATTAAACCTATCCCACTCTCTAGATACACCTTAGCACGTAAAGTAATATTATTTGGGGGTCCAGCCATGGAGAAGAGGTTAGACACTAGGATAAGAAAAGGAACACACCCATTATAAAGAAATCACAATAGGATTCTCTTTTTAAGCTGTTCCTTAAAACACTAGTGCTTAGGAAATCTATTGGAGGCAGAAGCAGTCAAGGGTAGCCTAGGGTTAGGGTTAGGCTTAGGGTACGGCTTAGGGTACGGCTTAGGGTACGGGTTCGGGGAGGGCTTCGGGTACGGCGTAGGGTATGGGTTAGGGTTAGGGTTAGGGTTAGTGTTAGCGTTAGGGCTCGGTTTAGGGTATTGGTTAGGATTAGGGTACGTGTTATGGTTAGGGTAGGGGTTAGGGTTAGGGTACACGTTAGTGTTAGGGTAGTTATTAAAGCTATCCCACTCTCTAGATACCCCTTAGCACATAAAGGAATATTATTTGGAGGTCCAGCCATGGAGAAGAGTTTAGACACTAGGATAAGATAAGGAACACACCCATTATAAAGAAATCACATTAGGATTCTCTTTTTAAGCTGTTCCTTAAAACACTAGTGCTTAGGAAATCTATTGGAGGCAGAAGCAGTCAAGGGTAGCCTAGGGTTAGGGTTAGGCTTAGGGTACGGCTTAGGGTACGGCTTAGGGTACGGGTTCGGGAAGGGCTTCGGGTATGGCGTAGGGTATGGGTTAGGGTTAGGGTTAGGGTTAGTGTTAGGGTTAGGGCTCGGTTTAGGGTACGGGTTAGGATTAGGGTACGTGTTAGGGTTAGGGTAGGGGATAGGGTTAGGGTACGCGTTAGGGTTAGGGTAGTTATTAAACCTATCCCACTCTCTAGATACCCCTTAGCACGTAAAGGAATATTATTTGGGGGTCCAGCCATGGAGAAGAGTTTAGACACTAGGATAAGATAAGGAACACACCCATTATAAAGAAATCACATTAGGATTCCCTTTTTAAGCTGTTCCTTAAAACACTAGTGCTTAGGAAATCTATTGGAGGCAGAAGCAGTCAAGGGTAGCCTAGGGTTAGGGTTAGGCTTAGGGTACGGCTTAGGGTACGGGTTCGGTGAGGGCTTCGGGTACGGCGTAGGGTATGGGTTAGGGTTAGGGTTAGGGTTAGTTTTAGGGTTAGGGCTCGGTTTAGGGTACGGGTTAGGATTAGGGTACGTGTTAGGGTTAGGGTAGGGGATAGGGTTAGGGTACGCGTTAGGGTTAGTGTAGTTATTAAACCTATCCCACTCTCTAGATACCCCTTAGCACATAAAGGAATATTATTTGGAGGTCCAGCCATGGAGAAGAGGTTAGACACTAGGATAAGATAAGGAACACACCCATTATAAAGAAATCACATTAGGATTCTCTTTTTAAGCTGTTCCTTAAAACACTAGTGCTTAGGAAATCTATTGGAGGCAGAAGCAGTCAAGGGTAGCCTAGGGTTAGGGTTAGGCTTAGGGTACGGCTTAGGGTACGGCTTAGGGTACGGGTTCGGGAAGGGCTTCGGGTATGGCGTAGGGTATGGGTTAGGGTTAGGGTTAGGGTTAGTGTTAGGGTTAGGGCTCGGTTTAGTGTACGGGTTAGGATTAGGGTACGTGTTAGTGTTAGGGTAGGGGATAGGGTTAGGGTACGCGTTAGGGTTAGGGTAGTTATTAAAGCTATCCCACTCTCTAGATACCCCTTAGCACGTAAAGGAATATTATTTGGGGGTCCAGCCATGGAGAAGAGTTTAGACACTAGGATAAGATAAGGAACACACCCATTATAAAGAAATCACATTAGGATTCCCTTTTTAAGCGGTTCCTTAAAACACTAGTGCTTAGGAAATCTATTGGAGGCAGAAGCAGTCAAGGGTAGCCTAGGGTTAGGGTTAGGCTTAGGGTACGGCTTAGGGTACGGCTTAGGGTACGGGTTCGGGGAGGGCTTCGGGTACGGCGTAGGGTATGGGTTAGGGTTAGGGTTAGTGTTAGGGTTAGGGCTCGGTTTAGGGTATTGGTTAGGATTAGGGTACGTGTTATGGTTAGGGTAGGGGTTAGGGTTAGGGTACGCGTTAGTGTTCGGGTAGTTATTAAAGCTATCCCACTCTCTAGATACCCCTTAGCACATAAAGGAATATTATTTGGAGGTCCAGCCATGGAGAAGAGTTTAGACACTAGGATAAGATAAGGAACACACCCATTATAAAGAAATCACATTAGGATTCTCTTTTTAAGCTGTTCCTTAAAACACTAGTGCTTAGGAAATGTATTGGAGGCAGAAGCAGTCAAGGGTAGCCTAGGGTTAGGGTACGGCTTAGGGTACGGCTTAGGGTACGGCTTAGGGTACGGGTTAGGGGAGGGCTTCGGGTACGGCGTAGGGTATGGGTTAGGGTTAGGGTTAGGGTTAGTGTTAGGGTTAGGGCTCGGTTTAGGGTACGGGTTAGGATTAGGGTACGTGTTACGGTTAGGGTAGGGGATAGGGTTAGGGTACGCGTTAGGGTTAGGGTAGTTATTAAACCTATCCCACTCTCTAGATACCCCTTAGCACGTAAAGGAATATTATTTGGGGGTCCAGCCATGAAGAGTTTAGACACTAGGATAAGATAAGGAACACACCCATTATAAAGAAATCACATTAGGATTCCCTTTTTAAGCTGTTCCTTAAAACACTAGTGCTTAGGAAATCTATTGGAGGCAGAAGCAGTCAAGGGTAGCCTAGGGTTAGGGTTAGGCTTAGGGTACGGCTTAGGGTACGGGTTCGGTGAGGGCTTCTGGTACGGCGTAGGGTATGGGTTAGGGTTAGGGTTAGGGTTAGTTTTAGGGTTAGGGCTCGGTTTAGGGTACGGGTTAGGATTAGGGTACGTGTTAGGGTTAGGGTAGGGGATAGGGTTAGGGAACGCGTTAGGGTTAGGGTAGTTATTAAACCTATCCCACTCTCTAGATACACCTTAGCACGTAAAGGAATATTATTTGGGGGTCCAGCCATGGAGAAGAGGTTAGACACTAGGATAAGAAAAGGAACACACCCATTATAAAGAAATCACAATAGGATTCTCTTTTTAAGCTGTTCCTTAAAACACTAGTGCTTAGGAAATCTATTGGAGGCAGAAGCAGTCAAGGGTAGCCTAGGGTTAGGGTTAGGCTTAGGGTACGGCTTAGGGTACGGCTTAGGGTACGGGTTCGGGGAGGGCTTCGGGTACGGCGTAGGGTATGGGTTAGGGTTAGGGTTAGGGTTAGTGTTAGCGTTAGGGCTCGGTTTAGGGTATTGGTTAGGATTAGGGTACGTGTTATGGTTAGGGTAGGGGTTAGGGTTAGGGTACACGTTAGTGTTAGGGTAGTTATTAAAGCTATCCCACTCTCTAGATACCCCTTAGCACATAAAGGAATATTATTTGGAGGTCCAGCCATGGAGAAGAGTTTAGACACTAGGATAAGATAAGGAACACACCCATTATAAAGAAATCACATTAGGATTCTCTTTTTAAGCTGTTCCTTAAAACACTAGTGCTTAGGAAATCTATTGGAGGCAGAAGCAGTCAAGGGTAGCCTAGGGTTAGGGTTAGGCTTAGGGTACGGCTTAGGGTACGGCTTAGGGTACGGGTTCGGGAAGGGCTTCGGGTATGGCGTAGGGTATGGGTTAGGGTTAGGGTTAGGGTTAGTGTTAGGGTTAGGGCTCGGTTTAGGGTACGGGTTAGGATTAGGGTACGTGTTAGGGTTAGGGTAGGGGATAGGGTTAGGGTACGCGTTAGGGTTAGGGTAGTTATTAAACCTATCCCACTCTCTAGATACCCCTTAGCACGTAAAGGAATATTATTTGGGGGTCCAGCCATGGAGAAGAGTTTAGACACTAGGATAAGATAAGGAACACACCCATTATAAAGAAATCACATTAGGATTCCCTTTTTAAGCTGTTCCTTAAAACACTAGTGCTTAGGAAATCTATTGGAGGCAGAAGCAGTCAAGGGTAGCCTAGGGTTAGGGTTAGGCTTAGGGTACGGCTTAGGGTACGGGTTCGGTGAGGGCTTCGGGTACGGCGTAGGGTATGGGTTAGGGTTAGGGTTAGGGTTAGTTTTAGGGTTAGGGCTCGGTTTAGGGTACGGGTTAGGATTAGGGTACGTGTTAGGGTTAGGGTAGGGGATAGGGTTAGGGTACGCGTTAGGGTTAGTGTAGTTATTAAACCTATCCCACTCTCTAGATACCCCTTAGCACGTAAAGGAATATTATTTGGGGGTCCAGCCATGGAGAAGGGTTTAGACACTAGGATAAGATAAGGAACACACCCATTATAAAGAAATCACATTAGGATTCTCTTTTTAAGCTGTTCCTTAAAACACTAGTGCTTAGGAAATCTATTGAAGGCAGAAGCATCCAAGGGTAGCCTAGGGTTAGGGTTAGGCTTAGGGTTAGCCTTAGGGTTCGGCTTAGGGTACGGGTTCGGGGAGGGCTTCTGGTACGGCGTAGGGTATGGGTTAGGGTTAGGGTTAGGGTTAGTGTTAGGTTTAGTGCTCGGTATAGGGTATTGGTTAGGATTAGGGTACGTGTTAGGGTTAGGGTAGGGGTTAGGGTTAGGGTACGCGTTAGTGTTAGGGTAGTTATTAAACCTAACCCACTCTCTAGATACCCCTTAGCACGTAAAGGAATATTATTTGGAGGTCCAGCCATGGAGAAGAGTTTAGACACTAGGATAAGATAAGGAACACACCCATTATAAAGAAATCACATTAGGATTCTCTTTTTAAGCTGTTCCTTAAAACACTAGTGCTTAGGAAATCTATTGGAGGCAGAAGCAGTCAAGGGTAGCCTAGGGTTAGGGTTAGGCTTAGGGTACGGCTTAGGGTACGCCTTAGGGTACGGGTTCGGGGATGGCTTCGGGTACGGCGTAGGGTATGGGTTAGGGTTAGGGTTAGGGTTAGGGTTAGTGTTAGGGTTAGGGCTCGGTTTAGGGTATTGGTTAGGATTAGGGTACGTGTTATGGTTAGGGTAGGGGTTAGGGTTAGGGTACGCGTTAGTGTTAGGGTAGTTATTAAAGCTATCCCACTCTCTAGATACCCCTTAGCACATAAAGGAATATTATTTGGAGGTCCAGCCATGGAGAAGAGTTTAGACACTAGGATAAGATAAGAAACACACCCATTATAAAGAAATCACATTAGGATTCTCTTTTTAAGCTGTTCCTTAAAACACTAGTGCTTAGGAAATCTATTGGAGGCAGAAGCAGTCAAGGGTAGCCTAGGGTTAGGGTTAGGCTTAGGGTACGGCTTAGGGTACGGCTTAGGGTACGGGTTCGGGGAGGGCTTCGGGTATGGCGTAGGGTATGGGTTAGGGTTAGGGTTAGGGTTAGTGTTAGGGTTAGGGCTCGGTTTAGGGTACGGGTTAGGATTAGGGTACGTGTTAGGGTTAGGGTAGGGGTTAGGGTTAGGGTACGCGTTAGTGTTAGGGTAGTTATTAAACCTATCCCACTCTCTAGATACCCCTTAGCACATAAAGGAATATTATTTGGAGGTCCAGCCATGGAGAAGAGTTTAGACACTAGGATAAGATAAGGAACACACCCATTATAAAGAAATCACATTAGGATTCTCTTTTTAAGCTGTTCCTTAAAACACTAATGCTTAGGAAATCTATTGAAGGCAGAAGCATCCAAGGGTAGCCTAGGGTTAGGGTTAGGCTTAGGGTTAGCCTTAGGGTACGGCTTAGGGTACGGGTTCGGGGAGGGCTTCTGGTACGGCGTAGGGTATGGGTTAGGGTTAGGGTTAGGGTTAGTGTTAGGTTTAGTGCTCGGTATAGGGTATTGGTTAGGATTAGGGTACGTGTTAGGGTTAGGGTAGGGGTTAGGGTTAGGGTACGCGTTAGTGTTAGGGTAGTTATTAAACCTAACCCACTCTCTAGATACCCCTTAGCACGTAAAGGAATATTATTTGGAGGTCCAGCCATGGAGAAGAGTTTAGACACTAGGATAAGATAAGGAACACACCCATTATAAAGAAATCACATTAGGATTCTCTTTTTAAGCTGTTCCTTAAAACACTAGTGCTTAGGAAATCTATTGGAGGCAGAAGCAGTCAAGGGTAGCCTAGGGTTAGGGTTAGGCTTAGGGTACGGCTTAGTGTACGGCTTAGGGTACGGGTTCGGGGATGGCTTCGGGTACGGCGTAGGGTATGGGTTAGGGTTAGGGTTAGGGTTAGGGTTAGTGTTAGGGTTAGGGCTCGGTTTAGGGTATTGGTTAGGATTAGGGTACGTGTTATGGTTAGGGTAGGGGTTAGGGTTAGGGTACGCGTTAGTGTTAGGGTAGTTATTAAAGCTATCCCACTCTCTAGATACCCCTTAGCACATAAAGGAATATTATTTGGAGGTCCAGCCATGGAGAAGAGTTTAGACACTAGGATAAGATAAGGAACACACCCATTATAAAGAAATCACATTAGGATTCTCTTTTTAAGCTGTTCCTTAAAACACTAGTGCTTAGGAAATCTATTGGAGGCAGAAGCAGTCAAGGGTAGCCTAGGGTTAGGGTTAGGCTTAGGGTACGGCTTAGGGTACGGCTTAGGGTACGGGTTCGGGGAGGGCTTCGGGTATGGCGTAGGGTATGGGTTAGGGTTAGGGTTAGGGTTAGTGTTAGGGTTAGGGCTCGGTTTAGGGTACGGGTTAGGATTAGGGTACGTGTTAGGGTTAGGGTAGGGGATAGGGTTAGGGTACGCGTTAGGGTTAGGGTAGTTATTAAACCTATCCCACTCTCTAGATACCCCTTAGCACGTAAAGGAATATTATTTGGGGGTCCAGCCATGGAGAAGAGTTTAGACACTAGGATAAGATAAGGAACACACCCATTATAAAGAAATCACATTAGGATTCTCTTTTTAAGCTGTTCCTTAAAACACTAGTGCTTAGGAAATCTATTGGAGGCAGGAGCAGTCAAGGGTAGCCTAGGGTTAGGGTTAGGCTTAGGGTACGGCTTAGGGTACGGCTTAGGGTACGGGTTTGGGGAGGGCTTCGGGTACGGCTTAGGGTATGGGTTAGGGTTAGGGTTAGGGTTAGTGTTAGGGTTAGGGCTCGGCTTAGGGTATTGGTTAGGATTAGGGTACGTGTTAGGGTTAGGGTAGGGGTTAGGGTTAGGGTACGCGTTAGTGTTAGGGTAGTTATTAAACCTATCCCAATCTCTAGATACCCCTTAGCACGTAAAGGAATATTATTTGGAGGTCCAGCCATGGAGAAGAGTTTAGACACTAGGATAAGATAAGGAACACACCCATTATAAAGAAATCACATTAGGATTCTGTTTTTAAGCTGTTCCTTAAAACACTAGTGCTTAGGAAATCTATTGGAGGCAGAAGCAGTCAAGGGTAGCCTAGGGTTAGGGTTAGGCTTAGGGTACGGCTTAGGGTACGGCTTAGGGTACCGGTTCGGGGAGGGCTTCGGGTACGGCGTAGGGTATGGGTTAGGGTTAGGGTTAGGGTTAGTGTTAGGGTTAGGGCTCGGTTTAGGGTATTGGTTAGGATTAGGGTACGTGTTAGGGTTAGGGTAGGGGTTAGGGTTAGGGTACGCGTTAGTGTTAGGGTAGTTATTAAACCTATCCCAGTCTCTAGATACCCCTTAGCACGTAAAGGAATATTATTTGGAGGTCCAGCCATGGAGAAGAGTTTAGACACTAGGATAAGATAAGGAACACACCCATTATAAAGAAATCACATTAGGATTCTCTTTTTAAGCTGTTCCTTAAAACACTAGTGCTTAGGAAATCTATTGGAGGCAGAAGCAGTCAAGGGTAGCCTAGGGTTAGTGTTAGGCTTAGGGTACGGCTTAGGGTACGGCTTAGGGTACGGGTTTGGGGAGGGCTTCGTGTACGGCTTAGGGTATGGGTTAGGGTTAGGGTTAGGGTTAGTGTTAGGGTTAGGGCTCGGCTTAGGGTATTGGTTAGGATTAGGGTACGTGTTAGGGTTAGGGTAGGGGTTAGGGTTAGGTTACGCGTTAGTGTTAGGGTAGTTATTAAACCTATCCCAATCTCTAGATACCCCTTAGCACGTAAAGGAATATTATTTGGAGGTCCAGCCATGGAGAAGAGTTTAGACACTAGGATAAGATAAGGAACACACCCATTATAAAGAAATCACATTAGGATTCTCTTTTTAAGCTGTTCCTTAAAACACTAGTGCATAGGAAATCTATTGGAGGCAGAAGCAGTCAAGGGTAGCCTAGGGTTAGGGTACGGCTTAGGGTACGGCTTAGGGTACGGGTTCGGGGATGGCTTCGGGTACGGCGTAGGGTATGGGTTAGGGTTACGGTTAGGGTTAGTGTTAGGGTTAGGTCTCGGTTTAGTGTATTGGTTAGGATTAGGGTACGTGTTAGGGTTAGGGTAGGGGTTAGGGTTAGGGTACGCGTTAGTGTTAGGGTAGTTATTAAAGCTATCCCACTCTCTAGATACCCCTTAGCACGTAAAGGAATATTATTTGGAGGTCCAGCCATGGAGAAGAATTTAGACACTAGGATAAGATAAGGAACACACCCATTATAAAGAAATCACATTAGGATTCTCTTTTTAAGCTGTTCCTTAAAACACTAGTGCTTAGGAAATCTATTGGAGGCAGAAGCAGTCAAGAGTAGCCTACGGTTAGGGTTAGGCTTGGGGTTAGGCTTAGGGTACGGCTTAGGGTACGGGTTCGGGGAGGGCTTCGGGTACGGCATAGGGTATGGGTTAGGGTTAGGGTTAGTGTTAGGGTTAGGGCTCCGATTAGGGTACGTGTTAGGATTAGGGTACATGTTAGGATTAGGGTAGGGGTTAGGGTTAGGGTACGCGTTAGGGTTAGGGTAGTTATTAAACCTATCCCACTCTCTAGATACACCTTAGCACGTCAAGGAATATTATTTGGGGGTCCAGCCATGGAGAAGAGTTTAGACACTAGGATAAGATAAGGAACACACCCATTATAAAGAAATCACAATAGGATTCTCTTTTTAAGATGTTCCTTAAAACACTAGTGCTTAGGAAATCTATTGGAGGCAGAAGCAGTCAAGGGTAGCCTAGGGTTAGGGTTAGGCTTAGGGTACGGCTTAGGGTACGGAGTAGGGTACGGGTTCGGGGAGGGCTTCGGGTATGGCGTAGGGTATGGGTTAGGGTTAGTGTTAGGGTTAGTGTTAGGTTTAGGGCTCGGTTTAGGGTACGGGTTAGGATTAGGGTACGTGTTAGGGTTAGGGTAGGGGATAGGGTTAGGGTACGCGTTAGGGTTAGGGTAGTTATTAAACCTATCCCACTCTCTAGATACCCCTTAGCACGTAAAGGAATATTATTTGGGGGTCCAGCCATGGAGAAGAGTTTAGACACTAGGATAAGATAAGGAACACACCCATTATAAAGAAATCACATTAGGATTCTCTTTTTAAGCTGTTCCTTAAAACACTAGTGCTTAGGAAATCTATTGGAGGCAGAAGCAGTCAAGGGTAGCCTAGGGTTAGGGTTAGGCTTAGGGTACGGCTTAGGGTACGGCTTAGGGTACGGGTTTGGGGAGGGCTTCGGGTACGGCTTAGGGTATGGGTTAGGGTTAGGGTTAGGGTTAGTGTTAGGGTTAGGGCTCGGTTTAAGGTACGGGTTAGGATTAGGGTACATGTTAGGGTTAGGGTAGGGGTTAGGGTTAGGGTACGCGTTAGGGTTAGGGTAGTTATTAAACCTATCCCACTCTCTAGATACACCTTAGCACGTAAAGTAATATTATTTTGGGGTCCAGCCATGGAGAAGAGGTTAGACACTAGGATAAGATAAGGAACACACCCATTATAAAGAAATCACAATAGGATTCTCTTTTTAAGCTGTTCCTTAAAACACTAGTGCTTAGGAAATCTATTGGAGGCAGAAGCAGTCAAGGGTAGCCTAGGGTTAGGGTTAGGCTTAGGGTACGGCTTAGGGTACGGCTTAGGGTACGGGTTCGGGGAGGGCTTCGGGTACGGCGTAGGGTATGGGTTAGGGTTAGGGTTAGGGTTAGTGTTAGGGTTAGGGCTCGGTTTAGGGTATTGGTTAGGATTAGGGTACGTGTTATGGTTACGGTAGGGGTTAGGGTTAGGGTACACGTTAGTGTTAGGGTAGTTATTAAAGCTATCCCACTCTCTAGATACCCCTTAGCACATAAAGGAATATTATTTGGAGGTCCAGCCATGGAGAAGAGGTTAGACACTAGGATAAGATAAGGAACACACCCATTATAAAGAAATCACATTAGGATTCTCTTTTTAAGCTGTTCCTTAAAACACTAGTGCTTAGGAAATCTATTGGAGGCAGAAGCAGTCAAGGGTAGCCTAGGGTTAGGGTTAGGCTTAGGGTACGGCTTAGGGTACGGCTTAGGGTACGGGTTCGGGAAGGGCTTCGGGTATGGCGTAGGGTATGGGTTAGGGTTAGGGTTAGGGTTAGTGTTAGGGTTAGGGCTCGGTTTAGTGTACGGGTTAGGATTAGGGTACGTGTTAGTGTTAGGGTAGGGGATAGGGTTAGGGTACGCGTTAGGGTTAGGGTAGTTATTAAAGCTATCCCACTCTCTAGATACCCCTTAGCACGTAAAGGAATATTATTTGGGGGTCCAGCCATGGAGAAGAGTTTAGACACTAGGATAAGATAAGGAACACACCCATTATAAAGAAATCACATTAGGATTCCCTTTTTAAGCGGTTCCTTAAAACACTAGTGCTTAGGAAATCTATTGGAGGCAGAAGCAGTCAAGGGTAGCCTAGGGTTAGGGTTAGGCTTAGGGTACGGCTTAGGGTACGGCTTAGGGTACGGGTTCGGGGAGGGCTTCGGGTACGGCGTAGGGTATGGGTTAGGGTTAGGGTTAGTGTTAGGGTTAGGGCTCGGTTTAGGGTATTGGTTAGGATTAGGGTACGTGTTATGGTTAGGGTAGGGGTTAGGGTTAGGGTACGCGTTAGTGTTCGGGTAGTTATTAAAGCTATCCCACTCTCTAGATACCCCTTAGCACATAAAGGAATATTATTTGGAGGTCCAGCCATGGAGAAGAGTTTAGACACTAGGATAAGATAAGGAACACACCCATTATAAAGAAATCACATTAGGATTCTCTTTTTAAGCTGTTCCTTAAAACACTAGTGCTTAGGAAATGTATTGGAGGCAGAAGCAGTCAAGGGTAGCCTAGGGTTAGGGTACGGCTTAGGGTACGGCTTAGGGTACGGCTTAGGGTACGGGTTAGGGGAGGGCTTCGGGTACGGCGTAGGGTATGGGTTAGGGTTAGGGTTAGGGTTAGTGTTAGGGTTAGGGCTCGGTTTAGGGTACGCGTTAGGATTAGGGTACGTGTTACGGTTAGGGTAGGGGATAGGGTTAGGGTACGCGTTAGGGTTAGGGTAGTTATTAAACCTATCCCACTCTCTAGATACCCCTTAGCACGTAAAGGAATATTATTTGGGGGTGCAGCCATGAAGAGTTTAGACACTAGGATAAGATAAGGAACACACCCATTATAAAGAAATCACATTAGGATTCCCTTTTTAAGCTGTTCCTTAAAACACTAGTGCTTAGGAAATCTATTGGAGGCAGAAGCAGTCAAGAGTAGCCTACGGTTAGGGTTAGGCTTGGGGTTAGGCTTAGGGTACGGCTTAGGGTACGGGTTCGGGGAGGGCTTCGGGTACGGCATAGGGTATGGGTTAGGGTTAGGGTTAGTGTTAGGGTTAGGGCTCCGATTAGGGTACGTGTTAGGATTAGGGTACATGTTAGGATTAGGGTAGGGGTTAGGGTTAGGGTACGCGTTAGGGTTAGGGTAGTTATTAAACCTATCCCACTCTCTAGATACACCTTAGCACGTCAAGGAATATTATTTGGGGGTCCAGCCATGGAGAAGAGTTTAGACACTAGGATAAGATAAGGAACACACCCATTATAAAGAAATCACAATAGGATTCTCTTTTTAAGATGTTCCTTAAAACACTAGTGCTTAGGAAATCTATTGGAGGCAGAAGCAGTCAAGGGTAGCCTAGGGTTAGGGTTAGGCTTAGGGTACGGCTTAGGGTACGGATTAGGGTACGGGTTCGGGGAGGGCTTCGGGTATGGCGTAGGGTATGGGTTAGGGTTAGTGTTAGGGTTAGTGTTAGGTTTAGGGCTCGGTTTAGGGTACGGGTTAGGATTAGGGTACGTGTTAGGGTTAGGGTAGGGGATAGGGTTAGGGTACGCGTTAGGGTTAGGGTAGTTATTAAACCTATCCCACTCTCTAGATACCCCTTAGCACGTAAAGGAATATTATTTGGGGGTCCAGCCATGGAGAAGAGTTTAGACACTAGGATAAGATAAGGAACACACCCATTATAAAGAAATCACATTAGGATTCTCTTTTTAAGCTGTTCCTTAAAACACTAGTGCTTAGGAAATCTATTGGAGGCAGAAGCAGTCAAGGGTAGCCTAGGGTTAGGGTTAGGCTTAGGGTACGGCTTAGGGTACGGCTTAGGGTACGGGTTTGGGGAGGGCTTCGGGTACGGCTTAGGGTATGGGTTAGGGTTAGGGTTAGGGTTAGTGTTAGGGTTAGGGCTCGGTTTAAGGTACGGGTTAGGATTAGGGTACATGTTAGGGTTAGGGTAGGGGTTAGGGTTAGGGTACGCGTTAGGGTTAGGGTAGTTATTAAACCTATCCCACTCTCTAGATACACCTTAGCACGTAAAGTAATATTATTTTGGGGTCCAGCCATGGAGAAGAGGTTAGACACTAGGATAAGATAAGGAACACACCCATTATAAAGAAATCACAATAGGATTCTCTTTTTAAGCTGTTCCTTAAAACACTAGTGCTTAGGAAATCTATTGGAGGCAGAAGCAGTCAAGGGTAGCCTAGGGTTAGGGTTAGGCTTAGGGTACGGCTTAGGGTACGGCTTAGGGTACGGGTTCGGGGAGGGCTTCGGGTACGGCGTAGGGTATGGGTTAGGGTTAGGGTTAGGGTTAGTGTTAGGGTTAGGGCTCGGTTTAGGGTATTGGTTAGGATTAGGGTACGTGTTATGGTTACGGTAGGGGTTAGGGTTAGGGTACACGTTAGTGTTAGGGTAGTTATTAAAGCTATCCCACTCTCTAGATACCCCTTAGCACATAAAGGAATATTATTTGGAGGTCCAGCCATGGAGAAGAGGTTAGACACTAGGATAAGATAAGGAACACACCCATTATAAAGAAATCACATTAGGATTCTCTTTTTAAGCTGTTCCTTAAAACACTAGTGCTTAGGAAATCTATTGGAGGCAGAAGCAGTCAAGGGTAGCCTAGGGTTAGGGTTAGGCTTAGGGTACGGCTTAGGGTACGGCTTAGGGTACGGGTTCGGGAAGGGCTTCGGGTATGGCGTAGGGTATGGGTTAGGGTTAGGGTTAGGGTTAGTGTTAGGGTTAGGGCTCGGTTTAGTGTACGGGTTAGGATTAGGGTACGTGTTAGTGTTAGGGTAGGGGATAGGGTTAGGGTACGCGTTAGGGTTAGGGTAGTTATTAAAGCTATCCCACTCTCTAGATACCCCTTAGCACGTAAAGGAATATTATTTGGGGGTCCAGCCATGGAGAAGAGTTTAGACACTAGGATAAGATAAGGAACACACCCATTATAAAGAAATCACATTAGGATTCCCTTTTTAAGCGGTTCCTTAAAACACTAGTGCTTAGGAAATCTATTGGAGGCAGAAACAGTCAAGGGTAGCCTAGGGTTAGGGTTAGGCTTAGGGTACGGCTTAGGGTACGGCTTAGGGTACGGGTTCGGGGAGGGCTTCGGGTACGGCGTAGGGTATGGGTTAGGGTTAGGGTTAGTGTTAGGGTTAGGGCTCGGTTTAGGTTATTGGTTAGGATTAGGGTACGTGTTATGGTTAGGGTAGGGGTTAGGGTTAGGGTACGCGTTAGTGTTCGGGTAGTTATTAAAGCTATCCCACTCTCTAGATACCCCTTAGCACATAAAGGAATATTATTTGGGGGTCCAGCCATGAAGAGTTTAGACACTAGGATAAGATAAGGAACACACCCATTATAAAGAAATCACATTAGGATTCCCTTTTTAAGCTGTTCCTTAAAACACTAGTGCTTAGGAAATCTATTGGAGGCAGAAGCAGTCAAGGGTAGCCTAGGGTTAGGGTTAGGCTTAGGGTACGGCTTAGGGTACGGGTTCGGTGAGGGCTTCAGGTACGGCGTAGGGTATGGGTTAGGGTTAGGGTTAGGGTTAGTTTTAGGGTTAGGGCTCGGTTTAGGGTACGGGTTAGGATTAGGGTACGTGTTAGGGTTAGGGTAGGGGATAGGGTTAGGGTACGCGTTAGGGTTAGGGTAGTTATTAAACCTATCCCACTCTCTAGATACACCTTAGCACGTAAAGTAATATTATTTGGGGGTCCAGCCATGGAGAAGAGGTTAGACACTAGGATAAGAAAAGGAACACACCCATTATAAAGAAATCACAATAGGATTCTCTTTTTAAGCTGTTCCTTAAAACACTAGTGCTTAGGAAATCTATTGGAGGCAGAAGCAGTCAAGGGTAGCCTAGGGTTAGGGTTAGGCTTAGGGTACGGCTTAGGGTACGGCTTAGGGTACGGGTTCGGGGAGGGCTTCGGGTACGGCGTAGGGTATGGGTTAGGGTTAGGGTTAGGGTTAGTGTTAGCGTTAGGGCTCGGTTTAGGGTATTGGTTAGGATTAGGGTACGTGTTATGGTTAGGGTAGGGGTTAGGGTTAGGGTACACGTTAGTGTTAGGGTATTTATTAAAGCTATCCCACTCTCTAGATACCCCTTAGCACATAAAGGAATATTATTTGGAGGTCCAGCCATGGAGAAGAGTTTAGACACTAGGATAAGATAAGGAACACACCCATTATAAAGAAATCACATTAGGATTCTCTTTTTAAGCTGTTCCTTAAAACACTAGTGCTTAGGAAATCTATTGGAGGCAGAAGCAGTCAAGGGTAGCCTAGGGTTAGGGTTAGGCTTAGGGTACGGCTTAGGGTACGGCTTAGGGTACGGGTTCGGGAAGGGCTTCGGGTATGGCGTAGGGTATGGGTTAGGGTTAGGGTTAGGGTTAGTGTTAGGGTTAGGGCTCGGTTTAGGGTACGGGTTAGGATTAGGGTACGTGTTAGGGTTAGGGTAGGGGATAGGGTTAGGGTACGCGTTAGGGTTAGGGTAGTTATTAAACCTATCCCACTCTCTAGATACCCCTTAGCACGTAAAGGAATATTATTTGGGGGTCCAGCCATGGAGAAGAGTTTAGACACTAGGATAAGATAAGGAACACACCCATTATAAAGAAATCACATTAGGATTCCCTTTTTAAGCTGTTCCTTAAAACACTAGTGCTTAGGAAATCTATTGGAGGCAGAAGCAGTCAAGGGTAGCCTAGGGTTAGGGTTAGGCTTAGGGTACGGCTTAGGGTACGGGTTCGGTGAGGGCTTCGGGTACGGCGTAGGGTATGGGTTAGGGTTAGGGTTAGGGTTAGTTTTAGGGTTAGGGCTCGGTTTAGGGTACGGGTTAGGATTAGGGTACGTGTTAGGGTTAGGGTAGGGGATAGGGTTAGGGTACGCGTTAGGGTTAGTGTAGTTATTAAACCTATCCCACTCTCTAGATACCCCTTAGCACGTAAAGGAATATTATTTGGGGGTCCAGCCATGGAGAAGGGTTTAGACACTAGGATAAGATAAGGAACACACCCATTATAAAGAAATCACATTAGGATTCTCTTTTTAAGCTGTTCCTTAAAACACTAGTGCTTAGGAAATGTATTGGAGGCAGAAGCAGTCAAGGGTAGCCTAGGGTTAGGGTACGGCTTAGGGTACGGCTTAGGGTACGGCTTAGGGTACGGGTTAGGGGAGGGCTTCGGGTACGGCGTAGGGTATGGGTTAGGGTTAGGGTTAGGGTTAGTGTTAGGGTTAGGGCTCGGTTTAGGGTACGGGTTAGGATTAGGGTACGTGTTACGGTTAGGGTAGGGGATAGGGTTAGGGTACGCGTTAGGGTTAGGGTAGTTATTAAACCTATCCCACTCTCTAGATACCCCTTAGCACGTAAAGGAATATTATTTGGGGGTCCAGCCATGAAGAGTTTAGACACTAGGATAAGATAAGGAACACACCCATTATAAAGAAATCACATTAGGATTCCCTTTTTAAGCTGTTCCTTAAAACACTAGTGCTTAGGAAATCTACTGGAGGCAGAAGCAGTCAAGGGTAGCCTAGGGTTAGGGTTAGGCTTAGGGTACGGCTTAGGGTACGGGTTCGGTGAGGGCTTCAGGTACGGCGTAGGGTATGGGTTAGGGTTAGGGTTAGGGTTAGTTTTAGGGTTAGGGCTCGGTTTAGGGTACGGGTTAGGATTAGGGTACGTGTTAGGGTTAGGGTAGGGGATAGGGTTAGGGTACGCGTTAGGGTTAGGGTAGTTATTAAACCTATCCCACTCTCTAGATACACCTTAGCACGTAAAGTAATATTATTTGGGGGTCCAGCCATGGAGAAGAGGTTAGACACTAGGATAAGAAAAGGAACACACCCATTATAAAGAAATCACAATAGGATTCTCTTTTTAAGCTGTTCCTTAAAACACTAGTGCTTAGGAAATCTATTGGAGGCAGAAGCAGTCAAGGGTAGCCTAGGGTTAGGGTTAGGCTTAGGGTACGGCTTAGGGTACGGCTTAGGGTACGGGTTCGGGGAGGGCTTCGGGTACGGCGTAGGGTATGGGTTAGGGTTAGGGTTAGGGTTAGTGTTAGCGTTAGGGCTCGGTTTAGGGTATTGGTTAGGATTAGGGTACGTGTTATGGTTAGGGTAGGGGTTAGGGTTAGGGTACACGTTAGTGTTAGGGTATTTATTAAAGCTATCCCACTCTCTAGATACCCCTTAGCACATAAAGGAATATTATTTGGAGGTCCAGCCATGGAGAAGAGTTTAGACACTAGGATAAGATAAGGAACACACCCATTATAAAGAAATCACATTAGGATTCTCTTTTTAAGCTGTTCCTTAAAACACTAGTGCTTAGGAAATCTATTGGAGGCAGAAGCAGTCAAGGGTAGCCTAGGGTTAGGGTTAGGCTTAGGGTACGGCTTAGGGTACGGCTTAGGGTACGGGTTCGGGAAGGGCTTCGGGTATGGCGTAGGGTATGGGTTAGGGTTAGGGTTAGGGTTAGTGTTAGGGTTAGGGCTCGGTTTAGGGTACGGGTTAGGATTAGGGTACGTGTTAGGGTTAGGGTAGGGGATAGGGTTAGGGTACGCGTTAGGGTTAGGGTAGTTATTAAACCTATCCCACTCTCTAGATACCCCTTAGCACGTAAAGGAATATTATTTGGGGGTCCAGCCATGGAGAAGAGTTTAGACACTAGGATAAGATAAGGAACACACCCATTATAAAGAAATCACATTAGGATTCCCTTTTTAAGCTGTTCCTTAAAACACTAGTGCTTAGGAAATCTATTGGAGGCAGAAGCAGTCAAGGGTAGCCTAGGGTTAGGGTTAGGCTTAGGGTACGGCTTAGGGTACGGGTTCGGTGAGGGCTTCGGGTACGGCGTAGGGTATGGGTTAGGGTTAGGGTTAGGGTTAGTTTTAGGGTTAGGGCTCGGTTTAGGGTACGGGATAGGATTAGGGTACGTGTTAGGGTTAGGGTAGGGGATAGGGTTAGGGTACGCGTTAGGGTTAGTGTAGTTATTAAACCTATCCCACTCTCTAGATACCCCTTAGCACGTAAAGGAATATTATTTGGGGGTCCAGCCATGGAGAAGGGTTTAGACACTAGGATAAGATAAGGAACACACCCATTATAAAGAAATCACATTAGGATTCTCTTTTTAAGCTGTTCCTTAAAACACTAGTGCTTAGGAAATCTATTGAAGGCAGAAGCATCCAAGGGTAGCCTAGGGTTAGGGTTAGGCTTAGGGTTAGCCTTAGGGTACGGCTTAGGGTACGGGTTCGGGGAGGGCTTCTGGTACGGCGTAGGGTATGGGTTAGGGTTAGGGTTAGGGTTAGTGTTAGGTTTAGTGCTCGGTATAGGGTATTGGTTAGGATTAGGGTACGTGTTAGGGTTAGGGTAGGGGTTAGGGTTAGGGTACGCGTTAGTGTTAGGGTAGTTATTAAACCTAACCCACTCTCTAGATACCCCTTAGCACGTAAAGGAATATTATTTGGAGGTCCAGCCATGGAGAAGAGTTTAGACACTAGGATAAGATAAGGAACACACCCATTATAAAGAAATCACATTAGGATTCTCTTTTTAAGCTGTTCCTTAAAACACTAGTGCTTAGGAAATCTATTGGAGGCAGAAGCAGTCAAGGGTAGCCTAGGGTTAGGGTTAGGCTTAGGGTACGGCTTAGGGTACGGCTTAGGGTACGGGTTCGGGGATGGCTTCGGGTACGGCGTAGGGTATGGGTTAGGGTTAGGGTTAGGGTTAGGGTTAGTGTTAGGGTTAGGGCTCGGTTTAGGGTATTGGTTAGGATTAGGGTACGTGTTATGGTTAGGGTAGGGGTTAGGGTTAGGGTACGCGTTAGTGTTAGGGTAGTTATTAAAGCTATCCCACTCTCTAGATACCCCTTAGCACATAAAGGAATATTATTTGGAGGTCCAGCCATGGAGAAGAGTTTAGACACTAGGATAAGATAAGGAACACACCCATTATAAAGAAATCACATTAGGATTCTCTTTTTAAGCTGTTCCTTAAAACACTAGTGCTTAGGAAATCTATTGGAGGCAGAAGCAGTCAAGGGTAGCCTAGGGTTAGGGTTAGGCTTAGGGTACGGCTTAGGGTACGGCTTAGGGTACGGGTTCGGGGAGGGCTTCGGGTATGGCGTAGGGTATGGGTTAGGGTTAGGGTTAGGGTTAGTGTTAGGGTTAGGGCTCGGTTTAGGGTACGGGTTAGGATTAGGGTACGTGTTAGGGTTAGGGTAGGGGTTAGGGTTAGGGTACGCGTTAGTGTTAGGGTAGTTATTAAACCTATCCCACTCTCTAGATACCCCTTAGCACATAAAGGAATATTATTTGGACGTCCAGCCATGGAGAAGAGTTTAGACACTAGGATAAGATAAGGAACACACCCATTATAAAGAAATCACATTAGGATTCTCTTTTTAAGCTGTTCCTTAAAACACTAATGCTTAGGAAATCTATTGAAGGCAGAAGCATCCAAGGGTAGCCTAGGGTCAGGGTTAGGCTTAGGGTTAGCCTTAGGGTACGGCTTAGGGTACGGGTTCGGGGAGGGCTTCTGGTACGGCGTAGGGTATGGGTTAGGGTTAGGGTTAGGGTTAGTGTTAGGTTTAGTGCTCGGTATAGGGTATTGGTTAGGATTAGGGTACGTGTTAGGGTTAGGGTAGGGGTTAGGGTTAGGGTACGCGTTAGTGTTAGGGTAGTTATTAAACCTAACCCACTCTCTAGATACCCCTTAGCACGTAAAGGAATATTATTTGGAGGTCCAGCCATGGAGAAGAGTTTAGACACTAGGATAAGATAAGGAACACACCCATTATAAAGAAATCACATTAGGATTCTCTTTTTAAGCTGTTCCTTAAAACACTAGTGCTTAGGAAATCTATTGGAGGCAGAAGCAGTCAAGGGTAGCCTAGGGTTAGGGTTAGGCTTAGGGTACGGCTTAGGGTACGGCTTAGGGTACGGGTTCGGGGATGGCTTCGGGTACGGCGTAGGGTATGGGTTAGGGTTAGGGTTAGGGTTAGGGTTAGTGTTAGGGTTAGGGCTCGGTTTAGGGTATTGGTTAGGATTAGGGTACGTGTTATGGTTAGGGTAGGGGTTAGGGTTAGGGTACGCGTTAGTGTTAGGGTAGTTATTAAAGCTATCCCACTCTCTAGATACCCCTTAGCACATAAAGGAATATTATTTGGAGGTCCAGCCATGGAGAAGAGTTTAGACACTAGGATAAGATAAGGAACACACCCATTATAAAGAAATCACATTAGGATTCTCTTTTTAAGCTGTTCCTTAAAACACTAGTGCTTAGGAAATCTATTGGAGGCAGAAGCAGTCAAGGGTAGCCTAGGGTTAGGGTTAGGCTTAGGGTACGGCTTAGGGTACGGCTTAGGGTACGGGTTCGGGGAGGGCTTCGGGTATGGCGTAGGGTATGGGTTAGGGTTAGGGTTAGGGTTAGTGTTAGGGTTAGGGCTCGGTTTAGGGTACGGGTTAGGATTAGGGTACGTGTTAGGGTTAGGGTAGGGGATAGGGTTAGGGTACGCGTTAGGGTTAGGGTAGTTATTAAACCTATCCCACTCTCTAGATACCCCTTAGCACGTAAAGGAATATTATTTGGGGGTCCAGCCATGGAGAAGAGTTTAGACACTAGGATAAGATAAGGAACACACCCATTATAAAGAAATCACATTAGGATTCTCTTTTTAAGCTGTTCCTTAAAACACTAGTGCTTAGGAAATCTATTGGAGGCAGGAGCAGTCAAGGGTAGCCTAGGGTTAGGGTTAGGCTTAGGGTACGGCTTAGGGTACGGCTTAGGGTACGGGTTTGGGGAGGGCTTCGGGTACGGCTTAGGGTATGGGTTAGGGTTAGGGTTAGGGTTAGTGTTAGGGTTAGGGCTCGGCTTAGGGTATTGGTTAGGATTAGGGTACGTGTTAGGGTTAGGGTAGGGGTTAGGGTTAGGGTACGCGTTAGTGTTAGGGTAGTTATTAAACCTATCCCAATCTCTAGATACCCCTTAGCACGTAAAGGAATATTATTTGGAGGTCCAGCCATGGAGAAGAGTTTAGACACTAGGATAAGATAAGGAACACACCCATTATAAAGAAATCACATTAGGATTCTGTTTTTAAGCTGTTCCTTAAAACACTAGTGCGTAGGAAATCTATTGGAGGCAGAAGCAGTCAAGGGTAGCCTAGGGTTAGGGTTAGGCTTAGGGTACGGCTTAGGGTACGGCTTAGGGTACCGGTTCGGGGAGGGCTTCGGGTACGGCGTAGGGTATGGGTTAGGGTTAGGGTTAGGGTTAGTGTTAGGGTTAGGGCTCGGTTTAGGGTATTGGTTAGGATTAGGGTACGTGTTAGGGTTAGGGTAGGGGTTAGGGTTAGGGTACGCGTTAGTGTTAGGGTAGTTATTAAACCTATCCCAGTCTCTAGATACCCCTTAGCACGTAAAGAAATATTATTTGGAGGTCCAGCCATGGAGAAGAGTTTAGACACTAGGATAAGATAAGGAACACACCCATTATAAAGAAATCACATTAGGATTCTCTTTTTAAGCTGTTCCTTAAAACACTAGTGCTTAGGAAATCTATTGGAGGCAGAAGCAGTCAAGGGTAGCCTAGGGTTAGTGTTAGGCTTAGGGTACGGCTTAGGGTACGGCTTAGGGTACGGGTTTGGGGAGGGCTTCGGGTACGGCTTAGGGTATGGGTTAGGGTTAGGGTTAGGGTTAGTGTTAGGGTTAGGGCTCGGCTTAGGGTATTGGTTAGGATTAGGGTACGTGTTAGGGTTAGGGTAGGGGTTAGGGTTAGGTTACGCGTTAGTGTTAGGGTAGTTATTAAACCTATCCCAATCTCTAGATACCCCTTAGCACGTAAAGGAATATTATTTGGAGGTCCAGCCATGGAGAAGAGTTTAGACACTAGGATAAGATAAGGAACACACCCATTATAAAGAAATCACATTAGGATTCTCTTTTTAAGCTGTTCCTTAAAACACTAGTGCATAGGAAATCTATTGGAGGCAGAAGCAGTCAAGGGTAGCCTAGGGTTAGGGTACGGCTTAGGGTACGGCTTAGGGTACGGGTTCGGGGATGGCTTCGGGTACGGCGTAGGGTATGGTTTAGGGTTAGGGTTAGGGTTAGTGTTAGGGTTAGGGCTCGGTTTAGTGTATTGGTTAGGATTAGGGTACGTGTTAGGGTTAGGGTAGGGGTTAGGGTTAGGGTACGCGTTAGTGTTAGGGTAGTTATTAAAGCTATCCCACTCTCTAGATACCCCTTAGCACGTAAAGGAATATTATTTGGAGGTCCAGCCATGGAGAAGAATTTAGACACTAGGATAAGATAAGGAACACACCCATTATAAAGAAATCACATTAGGATTCTCTTTTTAAGCTGTTCCTTAAAACACTAGTGCTTAGGAAATCTATTGGAGGCAGAAGCAGTCAAGAGTAGCCTACGGTTAGGGTTAGGCTTGGGGTTAGGCTTAGGGTACGGCTTAGGGTACGGGTTCGGGGAGGGCTTCGGGTACGGCATAGGGTATGGGTTAGGGTTAGGGTTAGTGTTAGGGTTAGGGCTCCGATTAGGGTACGTGTTAGGATTAGGGTACATGTTAGGATTAGGGTAGGGGTTAGGGTTAGGGTACGCGTTAGGGTTAGGGTAGTTATTAAACCTATCCCACTCTCTAGATACACCTTAGCACGTCAAGGAATATTATTTGGGGGTCCAGCCATGGAGAAGAGTTTAGACACTAGGATAAGATAAGGAACACACCCATTATAAAGAAATCACAATAGGATTCTCTTTTTAAGATGTTCCTTAAAACACTAGTGCTTAGGAAATCTATTGGAGGCAGAAGCAGTCAAGGGTAGCCTAGGGTTAGGGTTAGGCTTAGGGTACGGCTTAGGGTACGGATTAGGGTACGGGTTCGGGGAGGGCTTCGGGTATGGCGTAGGGTATGGGTTAGGGTTAGTGTTAGGGTTAGTGTTAGGTTTAGGGCTCGGTTTAGGGTACGGGTTAGGATTAGGGTACGTGTTAGGGTTAGGGTAGGGGATAGGGTTAGGGTACGCGTTAGGGTTAGGGTAGTTATTAAACCTATCCCACTCTCTAGATACCCCTTAGCACGTAAAGGAATATTATTTGGGGGTCCAGCCATGGAGAAGAGTTTAGACACTAGGATAAGATAAGGAACACACCCATTATAAAGAAATCACATTAGGATTCTCTTTTTAAGCTGTTCCTTAAAACACTAGGGCTTAGGAAATCTATTGGAGGCAGAAGCAGTCAAGGGTAGCCTAGGGTTAGGGTTAGGCTTAGGGTACGGCTTAGGGTACGGCTTAGGGTACGGGTTTGGGGAGGGCTTCGGGTACGGCTTAGGGTATGGGTTAGGGTTAGGGTTAGGGTTAGTGTTAGGGTTAGGGCTCGGCTTAGGGTATTGGTTAGGATTAGGGTACGTGTTAGGGTTAGGGTAGGGGTTAGGGTTAGGGTACGCGTTAGTGTTAGGGTAGTTATTAAACCTATCCCAATCTCTAGATACCCCTTAGCACGTAAAGGAATATTATTTGGAGGTCCAGCCATGGAGAAGAGTTTAGACACTAGGATAAGATAAGGAACACACCCATTATAAAGAAATCACATTAGGATTCTGTTTTTAAGCTGTTCCTTAAAACACTAGTGCTTAGGAAATCTATTGGAGGCAGAAGCAGTCAAGGGTAGCCTAGGGTTAGGGTTAGGCTTAGGGTACGGCTTAGGGTACGGCTTAGGGTACCGGTTCGGGGAGGGCTTCGGGTACGGCGTAGGGTATGGGTTAGGGTTAGGGTTAGGGTTAGTGTTAGGGTTAGGGCTCGGTTTAGGGTATTGGTTAGGATTAGGGTACGTGTTAGGGTTAGGGTAGGGGTTAGGGTTAGGGTACGCGTTAGTGTTAGGGTAGTTATTAAACCTATCCCAGTCTCTAGATACCCCTTAGCACGTAAAGGAATATTATTTGGAGGTCCAGCCATGGAGAAGAGTTTAGACACTAGGATAAGATAAGGAACACACCCATTATAAAGAAATCACATTAGGATTCTCTTTTTAAGCTGTTCCTTAAAACACTAGTGCTTAGGAAATCTATTGGAGGCAGAAGCAGTCAAGGGTAGCCTGGGGTTAGGGTTAGGCTTAGGGTACGGCTTAGGGTACGGCTTAGGGTACGGGTTTGGGGAGGGCTTCGGGTACGGCTTAGGGTATGGGTTAGGGTTAGGGTTAGTGTTAGGGTCAGGGCTCGGCTTAGGGTATTGGTTAAGATTACGGTACGTGTTAGGGTTAGGGTAGGGGTTAGGGTTAGGTTACGCGTTAGTGTTAGGGTAGTTATTAAACCTATCCCAATATCTAGATACCCCTTAGCACGTAAAGGAATATTATTTGGAGGTCCAGCCATGGAGAAGAGTTTAGACACTAGGATAAGATAAGGAACACACCCATTATAAAGAAATCACATTAGGATTCTCTTTTTAAGCTGTTCCTTAAAACACTAGTGCTTAGGAAATCTATTGGAGGCAGAAGCAGTCAAGGGTAGCCTAGGGTTAGGGTTAGGCTTAGGGTACGGCTTAGGGTACGGGTTCGGGGATGGCTTCGGGTACGGCGTAGGGTATGGGTTAGGGTTAGGGTTAGGGTTAGTTTTAGGGTTAGGGCTCGGTTTAGTGTATTGGTTAGGATTAGGGTACGTGTTAGGGTTAGGGTAGGGGTTAGGATTAGGGTACGCGTTAGTGTTAGGGTAGTTATTAAAGCTATCCCACTCTCTAGATACCCCTTAGCACGTAAAGGAATATTATTTGGAGGTCCAGCCATGGAGAAGAATTTAGACACTAGGATAAGATAAGGAACACACCCATTATAAAGAAATCACATTAGGATTCTCTTTTTAAGCTGTTCCTTAAAACACTAGTGCTTAGGAAATCTATTGGAGGCAGAAGCAGTCAAGAGTAGCCTACGGTTAGGGTTAGGCTTGGGGTTAGGCTTAGGGTACGGCTTAGGGTACGGGTTCGGGGAGGGCTTCGGGTACGGCATAGGGTATGGGTTAGGGTTAGGGTTAGTGTTAGGGTTAGGGCTCCGATTACGGTACGTGTTAGGATTAGGGTACATGTTAGGGTTAGGGTAGGGATTAGGGTTAGGGTACGCGTTAGGGTTAGGGTAGTTATTAAACCTATCCCACTCTCTAGATACACCTTAGCACGTCAAGGAATATTATTTGGGGGTCCAGCCATGGAGAAGAGTTTAGACACTAGGATAAGATAAGGAACACACCCATTATAAAGAAATCACAATAGGATTCTCTTTTTAAGATGTTCCTTAAAACACTAGTGCTTAGGAAATCTATTGGAGGCAGAAGCAGTCAAGGGTAGCCTAGGGTTAGGGTTAGGCTTAGGGTACGGCTTAGGGTACGGCTTAGGGTACGGGTTCGGGGAGGGATTCGGGTATGGCGTAGGGTATGGGTTAGGGTTAGGGTTAGGGTTAGTGTTAGGGTTAGGGCTCGGTTTAGGGTATTGGTTAGGATTAGGGTACGTGTTAGGGTTAGGGTAGGGGTTAGGGTTAGGGTACGCGTTAGTGTTAGGGTAGTTATTAAAGCTATCCCACTCTCTAGATACCCCTTAGCACATAAGGAATATTATTTGGAGGTCCAGCCATGGAGAAGAGTTTAGACACTAGGATAAGATAAGGAACACACCCATTATAAAGAAATCACATTAGGATTCTGTTTTTAAGCTGTTCCTTAAAACACTAGTGCTTAGGAAATCTATTGGAGGCAGAAGCAGTCAAGGGTAGCCTAGGGTTAGGGTTAGGCTTAGGGTACGGCTTAGGGTACGGCTTAGGGTACCGGTTCGGGGAGGGCTTCGGGTACGGCGTAGGGTATGGGTTAGGGTTAGGGTTAGGGTTAGTGTTAGGGTTAGGGCTCGGTTTAGGGTATTGGTTAGGATTAGGGTACGTGTTAGGGTTAGGGTAGGGGTTAGGGTTAGGGTACGCGTTAGTGTTAGGGTAGTTATTAAACCTATCCCAGTCTCTAGATACCCCTTAGCACGTAAAGGAATATTATTTGGAGGTCCAGCCATGGAGAAGAGTTTAGACACTAGGATAAGATAAGGAACACACCCATTATAAAGAAATCACATTAGGATTCTCTTTTTAAGCTGTTCCTTAAAACACTAGTGCTTAGGAAATCTATTGGAGGCAGAAGCAGTCAAGGGTAGCCTAGGGTTAGGGTTAGGCTTAGGGTACGGCTTAGGGTACGGGTTCGGGGAGGGCTTCGGGTACGGCGTAGGGTATGGGTTAGGGTTAGGGTTAGTGTTAGGGTTAGGGCTCGGTTTAGGGTATTGGTTAGGATTAGGGTACGTGTTATGGTTAGGGTAGGGGTTATGGTTAGGGTACGCGTTAGTGTTAGGGTAGTTATTAAAGCTATCCCACTCTCTAGATACCCCTTAGCACATAAAGGAATATTATTTGGAGGTCCAGCCATGGAGAAGAGTTTAGACACTAGGATAAGATAAGGAACACACCCATTATAAAGAAATCACATTAGGATTCTCTTTTTAAGCTGTTCCTTAAAACACTAGTGCTTAGGAAATCTATTGGAGGCAGAAGCAGTCAAGGGTAGCCTAGGGTTAGGGTACGGCTTAGGGTACGGCTTAGGGTACGGCTTAGGGTACGGGTTAGGGGAGGGCTTCGGGTACGGCGTAGGGTATGGGTTAGGGTTAGGGTTAGGGTTAGTGTTAGGGTTAGGGCTCGGTTTAGGGTACGGGTTAGGATTAGGGTACGTGTTAGGGTTAGGGTAGGGGATAGGGTTAGGGTACGCGTTAGGGTTAGGGTAGTTATTAAACCTATCCCACTCTCTAGATACCCCTTAGCATGTAAAGGAATATTATTTGGGGGTCCAGCCATGGAGAAGAGTTTAGACACTAGGATAAGATAAGGAACACACCCATTATAAAGAAATCACATTAGGATTCTCTTTTTAAGCTGTTCCTTAAAACACTAGTGCTTAGGAAATCTATTGGAGGCAGAAGCAGTCAAGGGTAGCCTAGGGTTAGGGTTAGGCTTAGGGTTAGGCTTAGGGTACGGCTTAGGGTACGGGTTCGGTGAGGGCTTCGGGTACGGCGTAGGGTATGGGTTAGGGTTAGGGTTAGGGTTAGTGTTAGGGTTAGGGCTCGGTTTAAGGTACGGGTTAGGATTAGGGTACATGTTAGGGTTAGGGTAGGGGTTAGGGTTAGGGTACGCGTTAGGGTTAGGGTAGTTATTAAACCTATCCCACTCTCTAGATACACCTTAGCACGTAAAGGAATATTATTTGGGGGTCCAGCCATGGAGAAGAGGTTAGACACTAGGATAAGATAAGGAACACACCCATTATAAAGAAATCACAATAGGATTCTCTTTTTAAGCTGTTCCTTAAAACACTAGTGCTTAGGAAATCTATTGGAGGCAGAAGCAGTCAAGGGTAGCCTAGGGTTAGGGTTAGGCTTAGGGTACGGCTTAGGGTACGGCGTAGGGTACGGGTTTGGGGAGGGCTTCGGGTACGGCGTAGGGTATGGGTTAGGGTTAGGGTTAGGGTTAGTGTTAGGGTTAGGGCTCGGTTTAGGGTATTGGTTAGGATTAGGGTACGTGTTATGGTTAGGGTAGGGGTTAGGGTTAGGGTACGCGTTAGTGTTAGGGTAGTTATTAAAGCTATCCCACTCTCTAGATACCCCTTAGCACATAAAGGAATATTATTTGGAGGTCCAGCCATGGAGAAGAGTTTAGACACTAGGATAAGATAAGGAACACACCCATTATAAAGAAATCACATTAGGATTCTCTTTTTAAGCTGTTCCTTAAAACACTAGTGCTTAGGAAATCTATTGGAGGCAGAAGCAGTCAAGGGTAGCCTAGGGTAAGGGTTAGGCTTAGGGTACGGCTTAGGGTACGGCTTAGGGTACGGGTTCGGGGAGGGCTTCAGGTATGGCGTAGGGTATGGGTTAGGGTTAGGGTTAGGGTTAGTGTTAGGGTTAGGGCTCGGTTTAGGGTACGGGTTAGGATTAGGGTACGTGTTAGGGTTATGGTAGGGGATAGGGTTAGGGTACGCGTTAGGGTTAGGGTAGTTATTAAACCTATCCCACACTCTAGATACCCCTTAGCACGTAAAGGAATATTATTTGGGGGTCCAGCCATGGAGAAGAGTTTAGACACTAGGATAAGATAAGGAACACACCCATTATAAAGAAATCACATTAGGATTCCCTTTTTAAGCTGTTCCTTAAAACACTAGTGCTTAGGAAATCTATTGGAGGCAGAAGCAGTCAAGGGTAGCCTAGGGTTAGGGTTAGGCTTAGGGTACGGCTTAGGGTACGGGTTCGGTGAGGGCTTCGGGTACGGCGTAGGGTATGGGTTAGGGTTAGGGTTAGGGTTAGTTTTAGGGTTAGGGCTCGGTTTTGGGTACGGGTTAGGATTAGGATACGTGTTAGGGTTAGGGTAGGGGATAGGGTTAGGGTACGCGTTAGGGTTAGGGTAGTTATTAAACCTATCCCACTCTCTAGATACCCCTTAGCACGTAAAGAAATATTATTTGGGGGTCCAGCCATGGAGAAGAGTTTAGACACTAGGATAAGATAAGGAACACACCCATTATAAAGAAATCACTTTAGGATTCTCTTTTTAAGCTGTTCCTTAAAACACTAGTGCTTAGGAAATCTACTGGAGGCAGAAGCAGTCAAGGGTAGCCTAGGGTTAGGGTTAGGCTTAGGGTACGGCTTAGGGTACGGCTTAGGGTACGGGTTCGGGGAGGGCTTCGGGTATGGCGTAGGGTATGGGTTAGGGTTAGGGTTAGGGTTAGTGTTAGGGTTGGGTTCGGTTTAGGGTATTGGTTAGGATTAGGGTACGTGTTATGGTTAGGGTAGGGGTTAAGGTTAGGGTACGTGTTAGTGTTAGGGTAGTTATTAAAGCTATCCCACTCTCTAGATACCCCTTAGCACATAAAGGAATATTATTTGGAGGTCCAGCCATGGAGAAGAGTTTAGACACTAGGATAAGATAAGGAACACACCCATTATAAAGAAATCACATTAGGATTCTCTTTTTAAGCTGTTCCTTAAAACACTAGTGCTTAGGAAATCTATTGGAGGCAGAAGCAGTCAAGGGTAGCCTAGGGTTAGGGTTAGGCTTAGGGTACGGCTTAGGGTACGGGTTCGGGGAGGGCTTCGGGTACGGCGTAGGGTATGGGTTAGGGTTAGGGTTAGGGTTAGTGTTAGGGTTAGGGCTCGGTATAGGGTATTGGTTAGGATTAGGGTACGTGTTAGGGTTAGGGTAGGGTTTAGGGTTAGGGTACGCGTTAGTGTTAGGGTAGTTATTAAACCTAACCCACTCTCTAGATACCCCTTAGCACGTAAAGGAGTATTATTTGGAGGTCCAGCCATGGAGAAGAGTTTAGACACTAGGATAAGATAAGGAACACACCCATTATAAAGAAATCACATTAGGATTCTCTTTTTAAGCTGTTCCTTAAAACACTAGTGCTTAGAAAATCTATTGGAGGCAGAAGCAGTCAAGGGTAGCCTAGGGTTAGGGTTAGGCTTAGGGTACGGCTTAGGGTACAGCTTAGGGTACCGGTTCGGGGAGGGCTTCGGGTACGGCGTAGGGTATGGGTTAGGGTTAGGGTTAGGGTTAGTGTTAGGGTTAGGGCTCGGTTTAGGGTATTGGTTAGGATTAGGGTACGTGTTAGGGTTAGGGTAGGGGTTAGGGTTAGGGTACGCGTTAGTGTTAGGGTAGTTATTAAACCTATCCCAGTCTCTAGATACCCCTTAGCACGTAAAGGAATATTATTTGGAGGTCCAGCCATGGAGAAGAGTTTAGACACTAGGATAAGATAAGGAACACACCCATTATAAAGAAATCACATTAGGATTCTCTTTTTAAGCTGTTCCTTAAAACACTAGTGCTTAGGAAATCTATTGGAGGCAGAAGCAGTCAAGGGTAGCCTAGGGTTAGGGTTAGGCTTAGGGTACGGCTTAGGGTACGGCTTAGGGTACGGGTTTGGGGAGGGCTTCGGGTACGGCGTAGGGTATGGGTTAGGGTTAGGGTTAGGGTTAGTGTTAGGGTTAGGGCTCGGTTTAGGGTATTGGTTAGGATTAAGGTACGTGTTATGGTTAGGGTAGGGGTTAGGGTTAGGGTACGCGTTAGTGTTAGGGTAGTTATTAAACCTATCCCATTCTCTAGATACCCCTTAGCACATAAAGGAATATTATTTGGAGGTCCAGCCATGGAGAAGAGTTTAGACACTAGGATAAGATAAGGAACACACCCATTATAAAGAAATCACATTAGGATTCTCTTTTTAAGCTGTTCCTTAAAACACTAGTGCTTAGGAAATCTATTGGAGGCAGAAGCATCCAAGGGTAGCCTAGGGTTAGGGTTAGGCTTAGGGTTAGGCTTAGGATACGGCTTAGGGTACGGGTTCGGGGAGGGCTTCGGGGACGGCGTAGGGTATGGGTTAGGGTTAGGGTTAGGGTTAGTGTTAGGGTTAGGGCTCGGTATAGGGTATTGGTTAGGATTAGGGTACGTGTTAGGGTTAGGGTAGGGTTTAGGGTTAGGGTACGCGTTAGTGTTAGGGTAGTTATTAAACCTAACCCACTCTCTAGATACCCCTTAGCACGTAAAGGAATATTATTTGGAGGTTCAGCCATGGAGAAGTGTTTAGACACTAGGATAAGATAAGGAACACACCCATTATGAAGAAATCACATTAGGATTCTCTTTTTAAGCTGTTCCTTAAAACACTAGTGCTTAGGAAATCTATTGGAGGCAGAAGCAGTCAAGGGTAGCCTAGGGTTAGGGTTAGGCTTAGGGTACGGCTTAGGGTACGGCTTAGGGTACCGGTTCGGGGAGGGCTTCGGGTACGGCATAGGGTATGGGTTAGGGTTCGGGTTAGGGTTAGTGTTAGGGTTAGGGCTCGGTTTAGGGTATTGGTTAGGATTAGGGTACGTGTTAGGGTTAGGGTATTGGTTAGGGTTAGGGTAGGCGTTAGTGTTAGGGTAGTTATTAAACCTATCCCACTCTCTAGATACCCCTTAGCACGTAAAGGAATATTATTTGGAGGTCCAGCCATGGAGAAGAATTTAGACACTAGGATAAGATAAGGAACACACCCATTATAAAGAAATCACATTAGGATTCTCTTTTTAAGCTGTTCCTTAAAACACTACTGCTTAGGAAATCTATTGGAGGCAGAAGCAGTCAAGGGTAGCCTAGGGTTAGGGTTAGGCTTAGGGTACGGCTTAGGGTACGGCTTAGGGTACGGGTTTGGGGAGGGCTTCGGGTACGGCTTAGGGTATGGGTTAGGGTTAGGGTTAGTGTTAGGGTCAGGGCTCGGCTTAGGGTATTGGTTAAGATTAGGGTACGTGTTAGGGTTAGGGTAGGGGTTAGGGTTAGGTTACGCGTTAGTGTTAGGGTAGTTATTAAACCTATCCCAATATCTAGATACCCCTTAGCACGTAAAGGAATATTATTTAGAGGTCCAGCCATGGAGAAGAGTTTAGACACTAGGATAAGATAAGGAACACACCCATTATAAAGAAATCACATTAGGATTCTCTTTTTAAGCTGTTCCTTAAAACACTAGTGCATAGGAAATCTATTGGAGGCAGAAGCAGTCAAGGGTAGCCTAGGGTTAGGGTTAGGCTTAGGGTACGGCTTAGGGTACGGGTTCGGGGATGGCTTCGGGTACGGCGTAGGGTATGGGTTAGGGTTAGGGTTAGGGTTAGTTTTAGGGTTAGGGCTCGGTTTAGTGTATTGGTTAGGATTAGGGTACGTGTTAGGGTTAGGGTAGGGGTTAGGGTTAGGGTACGCGTTAGTGTTAGGGTAGTTATTAAAGCTATCCCACTCTCTAGATACCCCTTAGCACGTAAAGGAATATTATTTGGAGGTCCAGCCATGGAGAAGAATTTATAGACTAGGATAAGATAAGGAACACACCCATTATAAAGAAATCACATTAGGATTCTCTTTTTAAGCTGTTCCTTAAAACACTAGTGCTTAGGAAATCTATTGGAGGCAGAAGCAGTCAAGAGTAGCCTACGGTTAGGGTTAGGCTTGGGGTTAGGCTTAGGGTACGGCTTAGGGTACGGGTTCGGGGAGGGCTTCGGGTACGGCATAGGGTATGGGTTAGGGTTAGGGTTAGTGTTAGGGTTAGGGCTCCGATTAGGGTACGTGTTAGGATTAGGGTACATGTTAGGGTTAGGGTAGGGATTAGGGTTAGGGTACGCGTTAGGGTTAGGGTAGTTATTAAACCTATCCCACTCTCTAGATACACCTTAGCACGTCAAGGAATATTATTTGGGGGTCCAGCCATGGAGAAGAGTTTAGACACTAGGATAAGATAAGGAACACACCCATTATAAAGAAATCACAATAGGATTCTCTTTTTAAGATGTTCCTTAAAACACTAGTGCTTAGGAAATCTATTGGAGGCAGAAGCAGTCAAGGGTAGCCTAGGGTTAGGGTTAGGCTTAGGGTACGGCTTAGGGTACGGCTTAGGGTACGGGTTCGGGGAGGGATTCGGGTATGGCGTAGGGTATGGGTTAGGGTTAGGGTTAGGATTAGTGTTAGGGTTAGGGCTCGGTTTAGGGTATTGGTTAGGATTAGGGTACGTGTTAGGGTTAGGGTAGGGGTTAGGGTTAGGGTACGCGTTAGTGTTAGAGTAGTTATTAAAGCTATCCCACTCTCTAGATACCCCTTAGCACATAAGGAATATTATTTGGAGGTCCAGCCATGGAGAAGAGTTTAGACACTAGGATAAGATAAGGAACACACCCATTATAAAGAAATCACATTAGGATTCTCTTTTTAAGCTGTTCCTTAAAACACTAGTGCTTAGGAAATCTATTGGAGGCAGAAGCAGTCAAGGGTAGCCTAGGGTTAGGGTACGGCTTAGGGTACGGCTTAGGGTACGGCTTAGGGTACGGGTTAGGGGAGGGCTTCGGGTACGGCGTAGGGTATGGGTTAGGGTTAGGGTTAGGGTTAGTGTTAGGGTTAGGGCTCGGTTTAGGGTACGGGTTAGGATTAGGGTACGTGTTAGGGTTAGGGTAGGGGATAGGGTTAGGGTACGCGTTAGGGTTAGGGTAGTTATTAAACCTATCCCACTCTCTAGATACCCCTTAGCATGTAAAGGAATATTATTTGGGGGTCCAGCCATGGAGAAGAGTTTAGACACTAGGATAAGATAAGGAACACACCCATTATAAAGAAATCACATTAGGATTCTCTTTTTAAGCTGTTCCTTAAAACACTAGTGCTTAGGAAATCTATTGGAGGCAGATGCAGTCAAGGGTAGCCTAGGGTTAGGGTTAGGCTTAGGGTTAGGCTTAGGGTACGGCTTAGGGTACGGGTTCGGTGAGGGCTTCGGGTACGGCGTAGGGTATGGGTTAGGGTTAGGGTTAGGGTTAGTGTTAGGGTTAGGGCTCGGTTTAAGGTACGGGTTAGGATTAGGGTACATGTTAGGGTTAGGGTAGGGGTTAGGGTTAGGGTACGCGTTAGGGTTAGGGTAGTTATTAAACCTATCCCACTCTCTAGATACACCTTAGCACGTAAAGGAATATTATTTGGGGGTCCAGCCATGGAGAAGAGGTTAGACACTAGGATAAGATAAGGAACACACCCATTATAAAGAAATCACAATAGGATTCTCTTTTTAAGCTGTTCCTTAAAACACTAGTGCTTAGGAAATCTATTGGAGGCAGAAGCAGTCAAGGGTAGCCTAGGGTTAGGGTTAGGCTTAGGGTACGGCTTAGGGTACGGCTTAGGGTACGGGTTTGGGGAGGGCTTCGGGTACGGCGTAGGGTATGGGTTAGGGTTAGGGTTAGGGTTAGTGTTAGGGTTAGGGCTCGGTTTAGGGTATTGGTTAGGATTAGGGTACGTGTTATGGTTAGGGTAGGGGTTAGGGTTAGGGTACGCGTTAGTGTTAGGGTAGTTATTAAAGCTATCCCACTCTCTAGATACCCCTTAGCACATAAAGGAATATTATTTGGAGGTCCAGCCATGGAGAAGAGTTTAGACACTAGGATAAGATAAGGAACACACCCATTATAAAGAAATCACATTAGGATTCTCTTTTTAAGCTGTTCCTTAAAACACTAGTGCTTAGGAAATCTATTGGAGGCAGAAGCAGTCAAGGGTAGCCTAGGGTAAGGGTTAGGCTTAGGGTACGGCTTAGGGTACGGCTTAGGGTACGGGTTCGGGGAGGGCTTCAGGTATGGCGTAGGGTATGGGTTAGGGTTAGGGTTAGGGTTAGTGTTAGGGTTAGGGCTCGGTTTAGGGTACGGGTTAGGATTAGGGTACGTGTTAGGGTTAGGGTAGGGGATAGGGTTAGGGTACGCGTTAGGGTTAGGGTAGTTATTAAACCTATCCCACTCTCTAGATACCCCTTAGCACGTAAACGAATATTATTTGGGGGTCCAGCCATGGAGAAGAGTTTAGACACTAGGATAAGATAAGGAACACACCCATTATAAAGAAATCACATTAGGATTCCCTTTTTAAGCTGTTCCTTAAAACACTAGTGCTTAGGAAATCTATTGGAGGCAGAAGCAGTCAAGGGTAGCCTAGGGTTAGGGTTAGGCTTAGGGTACGGCTTAGGGTACGGGTTCGGTGAGGGCTTCGGGTATGGCGTAGGGTATGGGTTAGGGTTAGGGTTAGGGTTAGTTTTAGGGTTAGGCCTCGGTTTTGGGTACGGGTTAGGATTAGGGTACGTGTTAGGGTTAGGGTAGGGGATAGGGTTAGGGTACGCGTTAGGGTTAGGGTAGTTATTAAACCTATCCCACTCTCTAGATACCCCTTAGCACGTAAAGAAATATTATTTGGGGGTCCAGCCATGGAGAAGAGTTTAGACACTAGGATAAGATAAGGAACACACCCATTATAAAGAAATCACTTTAGGATTCTCTTTTTAAGCTGTTCCTTAAAACACTAGTGCTTAGGAAATCTACTGGAGGCAGAAGCAGTCAAGGGTAGCCTAGGGTTAGGGTTAGGCTTAGGTTACGGCTTAGGGTACGGCTTAGGGTACGGGTTCGGGGAGGGCTTCGGGTATGGCGTAGGGTATGGGTTAGGGTTAGGGTTAGGGTTAGTGTTAGGGTTGGGTTCGGTTTAGGGTATTGGTTAGGATTAGGGTACGTGTTATGGTTAGGGTAGGGGTTAAGGTTAGGGTACGTGTTAGTGTTAGGGTAGTTATTAAAGCTATCCCACTCTCTAGATACCCCTTAGCACATAAAGGAATATTATTTGGAGGTCCAGCCATGGAGAAGAGTTTAGACACTAGGATAAGATAAGGAACACACCCATTATAAAGAAATCACATTAGGATTCTCTTTTTAAGCTGTTCCTTAAAACACTAGTGCTTAGGAAATCTATTGGAGGCAGAAGCAGTCAAGGGTAGCCTAGGGTTAGGGTTAGGCTTAGGGTACGGCTTAGGGTACGGGTTCGGGGAGGGCTTCGGGTACGGCGTAGGGTATGGGTTAGGGTTAGGGTTAGGGTTAGTGTTAGGTTTAGGGCTCGGTATAGGGTATTGGTTAGGATTAGGGTACGTGTTAGGGTTAGGGTAGGGGTTAGGGTTAGGGTACGCGTTAGTGTTAGGGTAGTTATTAAACCTAACCCACTCTCTAGATACCCCTTAGCACGTAAAGGAATATTATTTGGAGGTCCAGCCATGGAGAAGAGTTTAGACACTAGGATAAGATAAGGAACACACCCATTATAAAGAAATCACATTAGGATTCTCTTTTTAAGCTGTTCCTTAAAACACTAGTGCTTAGGAAATCTATTGGAGGCAGAAGCAGTCAAGGGTAGCCTAGGGTTAGGGTTAGGCTTAGGGTTAGGCTTAGGGTACGGCTTAGGGTACGGGTTCGTGGAGGGCTTCTGGTACGGCGTAGGGTATGGGTTAGGGTTAGGGTTAGGGTTAGTGTTAGGGTTAGGGCTCGGTATAGGGTATTGGTTAGGATTAGGGTACGTGTTAGGGTTAGGGTAGGGTTTAGGGTTAGGGTACGCGTTAGTGTTAGGGTAGTTATTAAACCTAACCCACTCTCTAGATACCCCTTAGCACGTAAAGGAATATTATTTGGAGGTCCAGCCATGGAGAAGAGTTTAGACACTAGGATAAGATAAGGAACACACCCATTATAAAGAAATCACATTAGGATTCTCTTTTTAAGCTGTTCCTTAAAACACTAGTGCTTAGAAAATCTATTGGAGGCAGAAGCAGTCAAGGGTAGCCTAGGGTTAGGGTTAGGCTTAGGGTACGGCTTAGGGTACGGCTTAGGGTACCGGTTCGGGGAGGGCTTCGGGTACGGCGTAGGGTATGGGTTAGGGTTAGGGTTAGGGTTAGTGTTAGGGTTAGGGCTCGGTTTAGGGTATTGGTTAGGATTAGGGTACGTGTTAGGGTTAGGGTAGGGGTTAGGGTTAGGGTACGCGTTAGTGTTAGGGTAGTTATTAAACCTATCCCAGTCTCTAGATACCCCTTAGCACGTAAAGGAATATTATTTGGAGGTCCAGCCATGGAGAAGAGTTTAGACACTAGGATAAGATAAGGAACACACCCATTATAAAGAAATCACATTAGGATTCTCTTTTTAAGCTGTTCCTTAAAACACTAGTGCTTAGGAAATCTATTGGAGGCAGAAGCAGTCAAGGGTAGCCTAGGGTTAGGGTACGGCTTAGGGTACGGCTTAGGGTACGGCTTAGGGTACGGGTTAGGGGAGGGCTTCGGGTACGGCGTAGGGTATGGGTTAGGGTTAGGGTTAGGGTTAGTGTTAGGGTTAGGGCTCGGTTTAGGGTACGGGTTAGGATTAGGGTACGTGTTAGGGTTAGGGTAGGGGATAGGGTTAGGGTACGCGTTAGGGTTAGGGTAGTTATTAAACCTATCCCACTCTCTAGATACCCCTTAGCATGTAAAGGAATATTATTTGGGGGTCCAGCCATGGAGAAGAGTTTAGACACTAGGATAAGATAAGGAACACACCCATTATAAAGAAATCACATTAGGATTCTCTTTTTAAGCTGTTCCTTAAAACACTAGTGCTTAGGAAATCTATTGGAGGCAGATGCAGTCAAGGGTAGCCTAGGGTTAGGGTTAGGCTTAGGGTTAGGCTTAGGGTACGGCTTAGGGTACGGGTTCGGTGAGGGCTTCGGGTACAGCGTAGGGTATGGGTTAGGGTTAGGGTTAGGGTTAGTGTTAGGGTTAGGGCTCGGTTTAAGGTACGGGTTAGGATTAGGGTACATGTTAGGGTTAGGGTAGGGGTTAGGGTTAGGGTACGCGTTAGGGTTAGGGTAGTTATTAAACCTATCCCACTCTCTAGATACACCTTAGCACGTAAAGGAATATTATTTGGGGGTCCAGCCATGGAGAAGAGGTTAGACACTAGGATAAGATAAGGAACACACCCATTATAAAGAAATCACAATAGGATTCTCTTTTTAAGCTGTTCCTTAAAACACTAGTGCTTAGGAAATCTATTGGAGGCAGAAGCAGTCAAGGGTAGCCTAGGGTTAGGGTTAGGCTTAGGGTACGGCTTAGGGTACGGCTTAGGGTACGGGTTTGGGGAGGGCTTCGGGTACGGCGTAGGGTATGGGTTAGGGTTAGGGTTAGGGATAGTGTTAGGGTTAGGGCTCGGTTTAGGGTATTGGTTAGGATTAGGGTACGTGTTATGGTTAGGGTAGGGGTTAGGGTTAGGGTACGCGTTAGTGTTAGGGTAGTTATTAAAGCTATCCCACTCTCTAGATACCCCTTAGCACATAAAGGAATATTATTTGGAGGTCCAGCCATGGAGAAGAGTTTAGACACTAGGATAAGATAAGGAACACACCCATTATAAAGAAATCACATTAGGATTCTCTTTTTAAGCTGTTCCTTAAAACACTAGTGCTTAGGAAATCTATTGGAGGCAGAAGCAGTCAAGGGTAGCCTAGGGTAAGGGTTAGGCTTAGGGTACGGCTTAGGGTACGGCTTAGGGTACGGGTTCGGGGAGGGCTTCAGGTATGGCGTAGGGTATGGGTTAGGGTTAGGGTTAGGGTTAGTGTTAGGGTTAGGGCTCGGTTTAGGGTACGGGTTAGGATTAGGGTACGTGTTAGGGTTAGGGTAGGGGATAGGGTTAGGGTACGCGTTAGGGTTAGGGTAGTTATTAAACCTATCCCACTCTCTAGATACCCCTTAGCACGTAAAGGAATATTATTTGGGGGTCCAGCCATGGAGAAGAGTTTAGACACTAGGATAAGATAAGGAACACACCCATTATAAAGAAATCACATTAGGATTCCCTTTTTAAGCTGTTCCTTAAAACACTAGTGCTTAGGAAATCTATTGGAGGCAGAAGCAGTCAAGGGTAGCCTAGGGTTAGGGTTAGGCTTAGGGTACGGCTTAGGGTACGGGTTCGGTGAGGGCTTCGGGTACGGCGTAGGGTATGGGTTAGGGTTAGGGTTAGGGTTAGTTTTAGGGTTAGGCCTCGGTTTTGGGTACGGGTTAGGATTAGGGTACGTGTTAGTGTTAGGGTAGGGGATAGGGTTAGGGTACGCGTTAGGGTTAGGGTAGTTATTAAACCTATCCCACTCTCTAGATACCCCTTAGCACGTAAAGAAATATTATTTGGGGGTCCAGCCATGGAGAAGAGTTTAGACACTAGGATAAGATAAGGAACACACCCATTATAAAGAAATCACTTTAGGATTCTCTTTTTAAGCTGTTCCTTAAAACACTAGTGCTTAGGAAATCTACTGGAGGCAGAAGCAGTCAAGGGTAGCCTAGGGTTAGGGTTAGGCTTAGGGTACGGCTTAGGGTACGGCTTAGGGTACGGGTTCGGGGAGGGCTTCGGGTATGGCGTAGGGTATGGGTTAGGGTTAGGGTTAGGGTTAGTGTTAGGGTTGGGTTCGGTTTAGGGTATTGGTTAGGATTAGGGTACGTGTTATGGTTAGGGTAGGGGTTAAGGTTAGGGTACGTGTTAGTGTTAGGGTAGTTATTAAAGCTATCCCACTCTCTAGATACCCCTTAGCACATAAAGGAATATTATTTGGAGGTCCAGCCATGGAGAAGAGTTTAGACACTAGGATAAGATAAGGAACACACCCATTATAAAGAAATCACATTAGGATTCTCTTTTTAAGCTGTTCCTTAAAACACTAGTGCTTAGGAAATCTATTGGAGGCAGAAGCAGTCAAGGGTAGCCTAGGGTTAGGGTTAGGCTTAGGGTACGGCTTAGGGTACGGGTTCGGGGAGGGCTTCGGGTACGGCGTAGGGTATGGGTTAGGGTTAGGGTTAGGGTTAGTGTTAGGTTTAGGGCTCGGTATAGGGTATTGGTTAGGATTAGGGTACGTGTTAGGGTTAGGGTAGGGGTTAGGGTTAGGGTACGCGTTAGTGTTAGGGTAGTTATTAAACCTAACCCACTCTCTAGATACCCCTTAGCACGTAAAGGAATATTATTTGGAGGTCCAGCCATGGAGAAGAGTTTAGACACTAGGATAAGATAAGGAACACACCCATTATAAAGAAATCACATTAGGATTCTCTTTTTAAGCTGTTCCTTAAAACACTAGTGCTTAGGAAATCTATTGGAGGCAGAAGCAGTCAAGGGTAGCCTAGGGTTAGGGTTAGGCTTAGGGTTAGGCTTAGGGTACGGCTTAGGGTACGGGTTCGTGGAGGGCTTCTGGTACGGCGTAGGGTATGGGTTAGGGTTAGGGTTAGGGTTAGTGTTAGGGTTAGGGCTCGGTATAGGGTATTGGTTAGGATTAGGGTACGTGTTAGGGTTAGGGTAGGGTTTAGGGTTAGGGTACGCGTTAGTGTTAGGGTAGTTATTAAACCTAACCCACTCTCTAGATACCCCTTAGCACGTAAAGGAATATTATTTGGAGGTCCAGCCATGGAGAAGAGTTTACACACTAGGATAAGATAAGGAACACACCCATTATAAAGAAATCACATTAGGATTCTCTTTTTAAGCTGTTCCTTAAAACACTAGTGCTTAGAAAATCTATTGGAGGCAGAAGCAGTCAAGGGTAGCCTAGGGTTAGGGTTAGGCTTAGGGTACGGCTTAGGGTACGGCTTAGGGTACCGGTTCGGGGAGGGCTTCGGGTACGGCGTAGGGTATGGGTTAGGGATAGGGTTAGGGTTAGTGTTAGGGTTAGGGCTCGGTTTAGGGTATTGGTTAGGATTAGGGTACGTGTTAGGGTTAGGGTAGGGGTTAGGGTTAGGGTACGCGTTAGTGTTAGGGTTGTTATTAAACCTATCCCAGTCTCTAGATACCCCTTAGCACGTAAAGGAATATTATTTGGAGGTCCAGCCATGGAGAAGAGTTTAGACACTAGGATAAGATAAGGAACACACCCATTATAAAGAAATCACATTAGGATTCTCTTTTTAAGCTGTTCCTTAAAACACTAGTGCTTAGGAAATCTATTGGAGGCAGAAGCAGTCAAGGGTAGCCTAGGGTTAGGGTTAGGCTTAGGGTACGGCTTAGGGTACGGCTTAGGGTACGGGTTTGGGGAGGGCTTCGGGTACGGCGTAGGGTATGGGTTAGGGTTAGGGTTAGGGTTAGTGTTAGGGTTAGGGCTCGGTTTAGGGTATTGGTTAGGATTAAGGTACGTGTTATGGTTAGGGTAGGGGTTAGGGTTAGGGTACGCGTTAGTGTTAGGGTAGTTATTAAACCTATCCCATTCTCTAGATACCCCTTAGCACATAAAGGAATATTATTTGGAGGTCCAGCCATGGAGAAGAGTTTAGACACTAGGATAAGATAAGGAACACACCCATTATAAAGAAATCACATTAGGATTCTCTTTTTAAGCTGTTCCTTAAAACACTAGTGCTTAGGAAATCTATTGGAGGCAGAAGCATCCAAGGGTAGCCTAGGGTTAGGGTTAGGCTTAGGGTTAGGCTTAGGATACGGCTTAGGGTACGGGTTCGGGGAGGGCTTCTGGTACGGCTTAGGGTATGGGTTAGGGTTAGGGTTAGGGTTAGTGTTAGGGTTAGGGCTCGGTATAGGGTATTGGTTAGGATTAGGGTACGTGTTAGGGTTAGGGTAGGGTTTAGGGTTAGGGTACGCGTTAGTGTTAGGGTAGTTATTAAACCTAACCCACTCTCTAGATACCCCTTAGCACGTAAAGGAATATTATTTGGAGGTTCAGCCATGGAGAAGAGTTTAGACACTAGGATAAGATAAGGAACACACCCATTATGAAGAAATCACATTAGGATTCTCTTTTTAAGCTGTTCCTTAAAACACTAGTGCTTAGGAAATCTATTGGAGGCAGAAGCAGTCAAGGGTAGCCTAGGGTTAGGGTTAGGCTTAGGGTACGGCTTAGGGTACGGCTTAGGGTACCGGTTCGGGGAGGGCTTCGGGTACGGCATAGGGTATGGGTTAGGGTTCGGGTTAGGGTTAGTGTTAGGGTTAGGGCTCGGTTTAGGGTATTGGTTAGGATTAGGGTACGTGTTAGGGTTAGGGTAGGGGTTAGGGTTAGGGTAGGCGTTAGTGTTAGGGTAGTTATTAAACCTATCCCACTCTCTAGATACCCCTTAGCACGTAAAGGAATATTATTTGGAGGTCCAGCCATGGAGAAGAATTTAGACACTAGGATAAGATAAGGAACACACCCATTATAAAGAAATCACATTAGGATTCTCTTTTTAAGCTGTTCCTTAAAACACTACTGCTTAGGAAATCTATTGGAGGCAGAAGCATTCAAGGGTAGCCTACGTTTAGGGTTAGGCTTAGGGTTAGGCTTAGGGTACCGCTTAGGGTACGGGTTCGGGGAGGGCTTCTGGTACGGCGTAGGGTATGGGTTAGGGTTAGGGTTAGTGTTAGGGTTAGGGCTCGGTTTAGGGTATTGGTTAAGATTAGGATACGTGTTAGCGATAGGGTAGGGGTTAGGGTTAGGGTACGCATTAGTGTTAGGGTAGTTATTAAACCTAACCCACTCTCTAGATACCCCTTAGCACGTAAAGGAATATTATTTGGAGGTCCAGCCATGGAGAAGAGTTTACACACTAGGATAAGATAAGGAACACACCCATTATAAAGAAATCACATTAGGATTCTCTTTTTAAGCTGTTCCTTAAAACACTAGTGCTTAGGAAATCTATTGGAGGCAGAAGCAGTCAAGGGTAGCCTAGGGTTAGGGTTAGGCTTAGGGTACGGCTTAGGGTACGGCTTAGGGTACGGGTTCGGGGATGGCTTCGTGTACGGCGTAGGGTATGGGTTAGGGTTAGGGTTAGGGTTAGTGTTAGTGTTAGGGCTCGGTTTAGGGTATTGGTTAGGAATAGGGTACGTGTTAGGGTTAGGGTAGGGGTTAGGGTTAGGGTACGCGTTAGTGTTAGGGTAGTTATTAAAGCTATCCCACTCTCTAGATACCCCTTAGCACGTAAAGGAATATTATTTGGAGGTCCAGCCATGGAGAAGAATTTAGACACTAGGATAAGATAAGGAACACACCCATTATAAAGAAATCACATTAGGATTCTCTTTTTAAGCTGTTCCTTAAAACACTACTGCTTAGGAAATCTATTGGAGGCAGAAGCATTCAAGGGTAGCCTACGTTTAGGGTTAGGCTTAGGGTTAGGCTTAGGGTACGGCTTAGGGTACGGGTTCGGGGATGGCTTCGTGTACGGCGTAGGGTATGGGTTAGGGTTAGGGTTAGTGTTAGTGTTAGGGCTCGGTTTAGGGTATTGGTTAGGATTAGGGTACGTGTTAGGGTTAGGGTAGGGGTTAGGGTTAGGGTACGCGTTAGTGTTAGGGTAGTTATTAAAGCTATCCCACTCTCTAGATACCCCTTAGCACGTAAAGGAATATTATTTGGAGGTCCAGCCATGGAGAAGAATTTAGACACTAGGATAAGATAAGGAACACACCCATTATAAAGAAATCACATTAGGATTCTCTTTTTAAGCTGTTCCTTAAAACACTACTGCTTAGGAAATCTATTGGAGGCAGAAGCATTCAAGGGTAGCCTACGTTTAGGGTTAGGCTTAGGGTTAGGCTTAGGGTACGGCTTAGGGTACGGGTCCGGGGAGGGCTTCTGGTACGGCGTAGGGTATGGGTTAGGGTTAGGGTTAGGGTTAGTGTTAGGGTTAGGGCTCGGTTTAGGGTACGGGTTAGGATTAGGGTACGAGTTAGCGATAGGGTAGGGTTTAGGGTTAGGGTACGCGTTAGTGTTAGGGTAGTTATTAAACCTAACCCACTCTCTAGATACCCCTTAGCACGTAAAGGAATATTATTTGGAGGTCCAGCCATGGAGAAGAGTTTAGACACTAGGATAAGATAAGGAACACACCCATTATAAAGAAATCACATTAGGATTCTCTTTTTAAGCTGTTCCTTAAAACACTAGTGCTTAGGAAATCTATTGGAGGCAGAAGCAGTCAAGGGTAGCCTAGGGTTAGGGTTAGGCTTAGGGTTAGGCTTAGGGTACGGCTTAGGGTACGGGTTCGTGGAGGGCTTCTGGTACGGCGTAGGGTATGGGTTAGGGTTAGGGTTAGGGTTAGTGTTAGGGTTAGGGCTCGGTATAGGGTATTGGTTAGGATTAGGGTACGTGTTAGGGTTAGGGTAGGGTTTAGGGTTAGGGTACGCGTTAGTGTTAGGGTAGTTATTAAACCTAACCCACTCTCTAGATACCCCTTAGCACGTAAAGGAATATTATTTGGAGGTCCAGCCATGGAGAAGAGTTTAGACACTAGGATAAGATAAGGAACACACCCATTATAAAGAAATCACATTAGGATTCTCTTTTTAAGCTGTTCCTTAAAACACTAGTGCTTAGAAAATCTATTGGAGGCAGAAGCAGTCAAGGGTAGCCTAGGGTTAGGGTTAGGCTTAGGGTACGGCTTAGGGTACGGCTTAGGGTACCGGTTCGGGGAGGGCTTCGGGTACGGCGTAGGGTATGGGTTAGGGTTAGGGTTAGGGTTAGTGTTAGGGTTAGGGCTCGGTTTAGGGTATTGGTTAGGATTAGGGTACGTGTTAGGGTTAGGGTAGGGGTTAGGGTTAGGGTACGCGTTAGTGTTAGGGTAGTTATTAAACCTATCCCAGTCTCTAGATACCCCTTAGCACGTAAAGGAATATTATTTGGAGGTCCAGCCATGGAGAAGAGTTTAGACACTAGGATAAGATAAGGAACACACCCATTATAAAGAAATCACATTAGGATTCTCTTTTTAAGCTGTTCCTTAAAACACTAGTGCTTAGGAAATCTATTGGAGGCAGAAGCAGTCAAGGGTAGCCTAGGGTTAGGGTTAGGCTTAGGGTACGGCTTAGGGTACGGGATTGGGGAGGGCTTCGGGTACTGCGTAGGGTATGGGTTAGGGTTAGGGTTAGGGTTAGTGTTAGGGTTAGGGCTCGGTTTAGGGTATTGGTTAGGATTAAGGTACGTGTTATGGTTAGGGTAGGGGTTAGGGTTAGGGTACGTGTTAGTGTTAGGGTAGTTATTAAACCTATCCCATTCTCTAGATACCCCTTAGCACATAAAGGAATATTATTTGGAGGTCCAGCCATGGAGAAGAGTTTAGACACTAGGATAAGATAAGGAACACACCCATTATAAAGAAATCACATTAGGATTCTCTTTTTAAGCTGTTCCTTAAAACACTACTGCTTAGGAAATCTATTGGAGGCAGAAGCATTCAAGGGTAGCCTACGTTTAGGGTTAGGCTTAGGGTTAGGCTTAGGGTACGGCTTAGGGTACGGGTTCGGGGAGGGCTTCTGGTACGGCGTAGGGTATGGGTTAGGGTTAGGGTTAGTGTTAGGGTTAGGGCTCGGTTTAGGGTACGGGTTAGGATTAGGGTACGTGTTAGGGTTAGGGTAGGGGTTAGGGTTAGGGTACGCGTTAGGGTTAGGGTAGTTATTAAACCTATCCCACTCTCTAGATACCCCTTAGCACGTAAAGGAATATTATTTGGAGGTTCAGCCATGGAGAAGAGTTTAGACACTAGGATAAGATAAGGAACACACCCATTATGAAGAAATCACATTAGGATTCTCTTTTTAAGCTGTTCCTTAAAACACTAGTGCTTAGGAAATCTATTGGAGGCAGAAGCAGTCAAGGGTAGCCTAGGGTTAGGGTTAGGCTTAGGGTAGGGCTTAGGGTACGGCTTAGGGTACCGGTTCGGGGAGGGCTTCGGGTACGGCATAGGGTATGGGTTAGGGTTCGGGTTAGGGTTAGTGTTAGGGTTAGGGCTCGGTTTAGGGTATTGGTTAGGATTAGGGTACGTGTTAGGGTTAGGGTAGGGGTTAGGGTTAGGGTAGGCGTTAGTGTTAGGGTAGTTATTAAACCTATCCCACTCTCTAGATACCCCTTAGCACGTAAAGGAATATTATTTGGAGGTCCAGCCATGGAGAAGAATTTAGACACTAGGATAAGATAAGGAACACACCCATTATAAAGAAATCACATTAGGATTCTCTTTTTAAGCTGTTCCTTAAAACACTACTGCTTAGGAAATCTATTGGAGGCAGAAGCATTCAAGGGTAGCCTACGTTTAGGGTTAGGCTTAGGGTTAGGCTTAGGGTACGGCTTAGGGTACGGGTTCGGGGAGGGCTTCTGGTACGGCGTAGGGTATGGGTTAGGGTTAGGGTTAGTGTTAGGGTTAGGGCTCGGTTTAGGGTATTGGTTAAGATTAGGATACGTGTTAGCGATAGGGTAGGGGTTAGGGTTAGGGTACGCATTAGTGTTAGGGTAGTTATTAAACCTAACCCACTCTCTAGATACCCCTTAGCACGTAAAGGAATATTATTTGGAGGTCCAGCCATGGAGAAGAGTTTACACACTAGGATAAGATAAGGAACACACCCATTATAAAGAAATCACATTAGGATTCTCTTTTTAAGCTGTTCCTTAAAACACTAGTGCTTAGGAAATCTATTGGAGGCAGAAGCAGTCAAGGGTAGCCTAGGGTTAGGGTTAGGCTTAGGGTACGGCTTAGGGTACGGCTTAGGGTACGGGTTCGGGGATGGCTTCGTGTACGGCGTAGGGTATGGGTTAGGGTTAGGGTTAGGGTTAGTGTTAGTGTTAGGGCTCGGTTTAGGGTATTGGTTAGGATTAGGGTACGTGTTAGGGTTAGGGTAGGGGTTAGGGTTAGGGTACGCGTTAGTGTTAGGGTAGTTATTAAAGCTATCCCACTCTCTAGATACCCCTTAGCACGTAAAGGAATATTATTTGGAGGTCCAGCCATGGAGAAGAATTTAGACACTAGGATAAGATAAGGAACACACCCATTATAAAGAAATCACATTAGGATTCTCTTTTTAAGCTGTTCCTTAAAACACTACTGCTTAGGAAATCTATTGGAGGCAGAAGCATTCAAGGGTAGCCTACGTTTAGGGTTAGGCTTAGGGTTAGGCTTAGGGTACGGCTTAGGGTACGGGTCCGGGGAGGGCTTCTGGTACGGCGTAGGGTATGGGTTAGGGTTAGGGTTAGGGTTAGTGTTAGGGTTAGGGCTCGGTTTAGGGTACGGGTTAGGATTAGGGTACGAGTTAGCGATAGGGTAGGGTTTAGGGTTAGGGTACGCGTTAGTGTTAGGGTAGTTATTAAACCTAACCCACTCTCTAGATACCCCTTAGCACGTAAAGGAATATTATTTGGAGGTCCAGCCATGGAGAAGAGTTTAGACACTAGGATAAGATAAGGAACACACCCATTATAAAGAAATCACATTAGGATTCTCTTTTTAAGCTGTTCCTTAAAACACTAGTGCTTAGGAAATCTATTGGAGGCAGAAGCAGTCAAGGGTAGCCTAGGGTTAGGGTTAGGCTTAGGGTTAGGCTTAGGGTACGGCTTAGGGTACGGGTTCGTGGAGGGCTTCTGGTACGGCGTAGGGTATGGGTTAGGGTTAGGGTTAGGGTTAGTGTTAGGGTTAGGGCTCGGTATAGGGTATTGGTTAGGATTAGGGTACGTGTTAGGGTTAGGGTAGGGTTTAGGGTTAGGGTACGCGTTAGTGTTAGGGTAGTTATTAAACCTAACCCACTCTCTAGATACCCCTTAGCACGTAAAGGAATATTATTTGGAGGTCCAGCCATGGAGAAGAGTTTAGACACTAGGATAAGATAAGGAACACACCCATTATAAAGAAATCACATTAGGATTCTCTTTTTAAGCTGTTCCTTAAAACACTAGTGCTTAGAAAATCTATTGGAGGCAGAAGCAGTCAAGGGTAGCCTAGGGTTAGGGTTAGGCTTAGGGTACGGCTTAGGGTACGGCTTAGGGTACCGGTTCGGGGAGGGCTTCGGGTACGGCGTAGGGTATGGGTTAGGGTTAGGGTTAGGGTTAGTGTTAGGGTTAGGGCTCGGTTTAGGGTATTGGTTAGGATTAGGGTACGTGTTAGGGTTAGGGTAGGGGTTAGGGTTAGGGTACGCGTTAGTGTTAGGGTAGTTATTAAACCTATCCCAGTCTCTAGATACCCCTTAGCACGTAAAGGAATATTATTTGGAGGTCCAGCCATGGAGAAGAGTTTAGACACTAGGATAAGATAAGGAACACACCCATTATAAAGAAATCACATTAGGATTCTCTTTTTAAGCTGTTCCTTAAAACACTAGTGCTTAGGAAATCTATTGGAGGCAGAAGCAGTCAAGGGTAGCCTAGGGTTAGGGTTAGGCTTAGGGTACGGCTTAGGGTACGGGATTGGGGAGGGCTTCGGGTACTGCGTAGGGTATGGGTTAGGGTTAGGGTTAGGGTTAGTGTTAGGGTTAGGGCTCGGTTTAGGGTATTGGTTAGGATTAAGGTACGTGTTATGGTTAGGGTAGGGGTTAGGGTTAGGGTACGTGTTAGTGTTAGGGTAGTTATTAAACCTATCCCATTCTCTAGATACCCCTTAGCACATAAAGGAATATTATTTGGAGGTCCAGCCATGGAGAAGAGTTTAGACACTAGGATAAGATAAGGAACACACCCATTATAAAGAAATCACATTAGGATTCTCTTTTTAAGCTGTTCCTTAAAACACTACTGCTTAGGAAATCTATTGGAGGCAGAAGCATTCAAGGGTAGCCTACGTTTAGGGTTAGGCTTAGGGTTAGGCTTAGGGTACGGCTTAGGGTACGGGTTCGGGGAGGGCTTCTGGTACGGCGTAGGGTATGGGTTAGGGTTAGGGTTAGTGTTAGGGTTAGGGCTCGGTTTAGGGTACGGGTTAGGATTAGGGTACGTGTTAGGGTTAGGGTAGGGGTTAGGGTTAGGGTACGCGTTAGGGTTAGGGTAGTTATTAAACCTATCCCACTCTCTAGATACCCCTTAGCACGTAAAGGAATATTATTTGGAGGTTCAGCCATGGAGAAGAGTTTAGACACTAGGATAAGATAAGGAACACACCCATTATGAAGAAATCACATTAGGATTCTCTTTTTAAGCTGTTCCTTAAAACACTAGTGCTTAGGAAATCTATTGGAGGCAGAAGCAGTCAAGGGTAGCCTAGGGTTAGGGTTAGGCTTAGGGTAGGGCTTAGGGTACGGCTTAGGGTACCGGTTCGGGGAGGGCTTCGGGTACGGCATAGGGTATGGGTTAGGGTTCGGGTTAGGGTTAGTGTTAGGGTTAGGGCTCGGTTTAGGGTATTGGTTAGGATTAGGGTACGTGTTAGGGTTAGGGTAGGGGTTAGGGTTAGGGTAGGCGTTAGTGTTAGGGTAGTTATTAAACCTATCCCACTCTCTAGATACCCCTTAGCACGTAAAGGAATATTATTTGGAGGTCCAGCCATGGAGAAGAATTTAGACACTAGGATAAGATAAGGAACACACCCATTATAAAGAAATCACATTAGGATTCTCTTTTTAAGCTGTTCCTTAAAACACTACTGCTTAGGAAATCTATTGGAGGCAGAAGCATTCAAGGGTAGCCTACGTTTAGGGTTAGGCTTAGGGTTAGGCTTAGGGTACGGCTTAGGGTACGGGTTCGGGGAGGGCTTCTGGTACGGCGTAGGGTATGGGTTAGGGTTAGGGTTAGTGTTAGGGTTAGGGCTCGGTTTAGGGTATTGGTTAAGATTAGGATACGTGTTAGCGATAGGGTAGGGGTTAGGGTTAGGGTACGCATTAGTGTTAGGGTAGTTATTAAACCTAACCCACTCTCTAGATACCCCTTAGCACGTAAAGGAATATTATTTGGAGGTCCAGCCATGGAGAAGAGTTTACACACTAGGATAAGATAAGGAACACACCCATTATAAAGAAATCACATTAGGATTCTCTTTTTAAGCTGTTCCTTAAAACACTAGTGCTTAGGAAATCTATTGGAGGCAGAAGCAGTCAAGGGTAGCCTAGGGTTAGGGTTAGGCTTAGGGTACGGCTTAGGGTACGGCTTAGGGTACGGGTTCGGGGATGGCTTCGTGTACGGCGTAGGGTATGGGTTAGGGTTAGGGTTAGGGTTAGTGTTAGTGTTAGGGCTCGGTTTAGGGTATTGGTTAGGAATAGGGTACGTGTTAGGGTTAGGGTAGGGGTTAGGGTTAGGGTACGCGTTAGTGTTAGGGTAGTTATTAAAGCTATCCCACTCTCTAGATACCCCTTAGCACGTAAAGGAATATTATTTGGAGGTCCAGCCATGGAGAAGAATTTAGACACTAGGATAAGATAAGGAACACACCCATTATAAAGAAATCACATTAGGATTCTCTTTTTAAGCTGTTCCTTAAAACACTACTGCTTAGGAAATCTATTGGAGGCAGAAGCATTCAAGGGTAGCCTACGTTTAGGGTTAGGCTTAGGGTTAGGCTTAGGGTACGGCTTAGGGTACGGGTTCGGGGATGGCTTCGTGTACGGCGTAGGGTATGGGTTAGGGTTAGGGTTAGTGTTAGTGTTAGGGCTCGGTTTAGGGTATTGGTTACGATTAGGGTACGTGTTAGGGTTAGGGTAGGGGTTAGGGTTAGGGTACGCGTTAGTGTTAGGGTAGTTATTAAAGCTATCCCACTCTCTAGATACCCCTTAGCACGTAAAGGAATATTATTTGGAGGTCCAGCCATGGAGAAGAATTTAGACACTAGGATAAGATAAGGAACACACCCATTATAAAGAAATCACATTAGGATTCTCTTTTTAAGCTGTTCCTTAAAACACTACTGCTTAGGAAATCTATTGGAGGCAGAAACATTCAAGGGTAGCCTACGTTTAGGGTTAGGCTTAGGGTTAGGCTTAGGGTACGGCTTAGGGTCCGGGTCCGGGGAGGGCTTCTGGTACGGCGTAGGGTATGGGTTAGGGTTAGGGTTAGGGTTAGTGTTAGGGTTAGGGCTCGGTTTAGGGTACGGGTTAGGATTAGGGTACGAGTTAGCGATAGGGTAGGGTTTAGGGTTAGGGTACGCGTTAGTGTTAGGGTAGTTATTAAACCTAACCCACTCTCTAGATACCCCTTAGCACGTAAAGGAATATTATTTGGAGGTCCAGCCATGGAGAAGAGTTTAGACACTAGGATAAGATAAGGAACACACCCATTATAAAGAAATCACATTAGGATTCTCTTTTTAAGCTGTTCCTTAAAACACTAGTGCTTAGGAAATCTATTGGAGGCAGAAGCAGTCAAGGGTAGCCTAGGGTTAGGGTTAGGCTTAGGGTTAGGCTTAGGGTACGGCTTAGGGTACGGGTTCGTGGAGGGCTTCTGGTACGGCGTAGGGTATGGGTTAGGGTTAGGGTTAGGGTTAGTGTTAGGGTTAGGGCTCGGTATAGGGTATTGGTTAGGATTAGGGTACGTGTTAGGGTTAGGGTAGGGTTTAGGGTTAGGGTACGCGTTAGTGTTAGGGTAGTTATTAAACCTAACCCACTCTCTAGATACCCCTTAGCACGTAAAGGAATATTATTTGGAGGTCCAGCCATGGAGAAGAGTTTAGACACTAGGATAAGATAAGGAACACACCCATTATAAAGAAATCACATTAGGATTCTCTTTTTAAGCTGTTCCTTAAAACACTAGTGCTTAGAAAATCTATTGGAGGCAGAAGCAGTCAAGGGTAGCCTAGGGTTAGGGTTAGGCTTAGGGTACGGCTTAGGGTACGGCTTAGGGTACCGGTTCGGGGAGGGCTTCGGGTACGGCGTAGGGTATGGGTTAGGGTTAGGGTTAGGGTTAGTGTTAGGGTTAGGGCTCGGTTTAGGGTATTGGTTAGGATTAGGGTACGTGTTAGGGTTAGGGTAGGGGTTAGGGTTAGGGTACGCGTTAGTGTTAGGGTAGTTATTAAACCTATCCCAGTCTCTAGATACCCCTTAGCACGTAAAGGAATATTATTTGGAGGTCCAGCCATGGAGAAGAGTTTAGACACTAGGATAAGATAAGGAACACACCCATTATAAAGAAATCACATTAGGATTCTCTTTTTAAGCTGTTCCTTAAAACACTAGTGCTTAGGAAATCTATTGGAGGCAGAAGCAGTCAAGGGTAGCCTAGGGTTAGGGTTAGGCTTAGGGTACGGCTTAGGGTACGGGATTGGGGAGGGCTTCGGGTACTGCGTAGGGTATGGGTTAGGGTTAGGGTTAGGGTTAGTGTTAGGGTTAGGGCTCGGTTTAGGGTATTGGTTAGGATTAAGGTACGTGTTATGGTTAGGGTAGGGGTTAGGGTTAGGGTACGTGTTAGTGTTAGGGTAGTTATTAAACCTATCCCATTCTCTAGATACCCCTTAGCACATAAAGGAATATTATTTGGAGGTCCAGCCATGGAGAAGAGTTTAGACACTAGGATAAGATAAGGAACACACCCATTATAAAGAAATCACATTAGGATTCTCTTTTTAAGCTGTTCCTTAAAACACTACTGCTTAGGAAATCTATTGGAGGCAGAAGCATTCAAGGGTAGCCTACGTTTAGGGTTAGGCTTAGGGTTAGGCTTAGGGTACGGCTTAGGGTACGGGTTCGGGGAGGGCTTCTGGTACGGCGTAGGGTATGGGTTAGGGTTAGGGTTAGTGTTAGGGTTAGGGCTCGGTTTAGGGTACGGGTTAGGATTAGGGTACGTGTTAGGGTTAGGGTAGGGGTTAGGGTTAGGGTACGCGTTAGGGTTAGGGTAGTTATTAAACCTATCCCACTCTCTAGATACACCTTAGCACGTCAAGGAATATTATTTGGCGGTTCAGCCATGGAGAAGAGTTTAGACACTAGGATAAGATAAGGAACACACCCATTATAAAGAAATCACATTAGGATTCTCTTTTTAAGCTGTTCCTTAAAACACTAGTGCTTAGGAAATCTATTGGAGGCAGAAGCAGTCAAGGGTAGCCTAGGGTTAGGGTTAGGCTTAGGGTACGGCTTAGGGTACGGCTTAGGGTACCGGTTCGGGGAGGGCTTCGGGTACGGCGTAGGGTATGGGTTAGGGTTAGGGTTAGGGTTAGTGTTAGGGTTAGGGCTCGGTTTAGGGTATTGGTTAGGATTAGGGTACGTGTTAGGGTTAGGGTAGGGGTTAGGGTTAGGGTACGCGTTAGTGTTAGGGTAGTTATTAAACCTATCCCAGTCTCTAGATACCCCTTAGCACGTAAAGGAATATTATTTGGAGGTCCAGCCATGGAGAAGAGTTTAGACACTAGGATAAGATAAGGAACACACCCATTATAAAGAAATCACATTAGGATTCTCTTTTTAAGCTGTTCCTTAAAACACTAGTGCTTAGGAAATCTATTGGAGGCAGAAGCAGTCAAGGGTAGCCTAGGGTTAGGGTTAGGCTTAGGGTACGGCTTAGGGTACGGCTTAGGGTACGGGTTTGGGGAGGGCTTCGGGTACGGCGTAGGGTATGGGTTAGGGTTAGGGTTAGGGTTAGTGTTAGGGTTAGGGCTCGGTTTAGGGTATTGGTTAGGATTAAGGTACGTGTTATGGTTAGGGTAGGGGTTAGGGTTAGGGTACGCGTTAGTGTTAGGGTAGTTATTAAACCTATCCCATTCTCTAGATACCCCTTAGCACATAAAGGAATATTATTTGGAGGTCCAGCCATGGAGAAGAGTTTAGACACTAGGATAAAATAAGGAACACACCCATTATAAAGAAATCACATTAGGATTCTCTTTTTAAGCTGTTCCTTAAAACACTAGTGCTTAGGAAATCTATTGGAGGCAGAAGCATCCAAGGGTAGCCTAGGGTTAGGGTTAGGCTTAGGGTTAGGCTTAGGATACGGCTTAGGGTACGGGTTCGGGGAGGGCTTCTGGTACGGCGTAGGGTATGGGTTAGGGTTAGGGTTAGGGTTAGTGTTAGGGTTAGGGCTCGGTATAGGGTATTGGTTAGGATTAGGGTACGTGTTAGGGTTAGGGTAGGGTTTAGGTTTAGGGTACGCGTTAGTGTTAGGGTAGTTATTAAACCTAACCCACTCTCTAGATACCCCTTAGCACGTAAAGGAATATTATTTGGAGGTTCAGCCATGGAGAAGAGTTTAGACACTAGGATAAGATAAGGAACACACCCATTATGAAGAAATCACATTAGGATTCTCTTTTTAAGCTGTTCCTTAAAACACTAGTGCTTAGGAAATCTATTGGAGGCAGAAGCAGTCAAGGGTAGCCTAGGGTTAGGGTTAGGCTTAGGGTACGGCTTAGGGTACGGCTTAGGGTACCGGTTCGGGGAGGGCTTCTGGTACGGCGTAGGGTATGGGTTAGGGTTAGGGTTAGGGTTAGTGTTAGGGTTAGGGCTCGGTTTAGGGTATTGGTTAGGATTAGGGTACGTGTTAGGGTTAGGGTAGGGGTTAGGGTTAGGGTACGCGTTAGTGTTAGGGTAGTTATTAAACCTATCCCAGTCTCTAGATACCCCTTAGCACGTAAAGGAATATTATTTGGAGGTCCAGCCATGGAGAAGAGTTTAGACACTAGGATAAGATAAGGAACACACCCATTATAAAGAAATCACATTAGGATTCTCTTTTTAAGCTGTTCCTTAAAACACTAGTGCTTAGGAAATCTATTGGAGGCAGAAGCAGTCAAGGGTAGCCTAGGGTTAGGGTTAGGCTTAGGGTACGGCTTAGGGTACGGCTTAGGGTACGGGTTTGGGGAGGGCTTCGGGTACGGCGTAGGGTATGGGTTAGGGTTAGGGTTAGGGTTAGTGTTAGGGTTAGGGCTCGGTTTAGGGTATTGGTTAGGATTAAGGTACGTGTTATGGTTAGGGTAGGGGTTAGGGTTAGGGTACGTGTTAGTGTTAGGGTAGTTATTAAACCTATCCCATTCTCTAGATACCCTTTAGCACATAAAGGAATATTATTTGGAGGTCCAGCCATGGAGAAGAGTTTAGACACTAGGATAAGATAAGGAACACACCCATTATAAAGAAATCACATTAGGATTCTCTTTTTAAGCTGTTCCTTAAAACACTACTGCTTAGGAAATCTATTGGAGGCAGAAGCATTCAAGGGTAGCCTACGTTTAGGGTTAGGCTTAGGGTTAGGCTTAGGGTACGGCTTAGGGTACGGGTTCGGGGAGGGCTTCTGGTACGGCGTAGGGTATGGGTTAGGGTTAGGGTTAGGGTTAGGGTTAGGGCTCGGTTTAGGGTACGGGTTAGGATTAGGGTACGTGTTAGGGTTAGGGTAGGGGTTAGGGTTAGGGTACGCGTTAGGGTTAGGGTAGTTATTAAACCTATCCCACTCTCTAGATACACCTTAGCACGTCAAGGAATATTATTTGGCGGTTCAGCCATGGAGAAGAGTTTAGACACTAGGATAAGATAAGGAACACACCCATTATAAAGAAATCACATTAGGATTCTCTTTTTAAGCTGTTCCTTAAAACACTAGTGCTTAGGAAATCTATTGGAGGCAGAAGCAGTCAAGGGTAGCCTAGGGTTAGGGTTAGGCTTAGGGTACGGCTTAGGGTACGGCTTAGGGTACGGGTTTGGGGAGGGCTTCGGGTACGGCGTAGGGTATGGGTTAGGGTTAGGGTTAGGGTTAGTGTTAGGGTTAGGGCTCGGTTTAGGGTATTGGTTAGGATTAAGGTACGTGTTATGGTTAGGGTAGGGGTTAGGGTTAGGGTACGTGTTAGTGTTAGGGTAGTTATTAAACCTATCCCATTCTCTAGATACCCTTTAGCACATAAAGGAATATTATTTGGAGGTCCAGCCATGGAGAAGAGTTTAGACACTAGGATAAGATAAGGAACACACCCATTATAAAGAAATCACATTAGGATTCTCTTTTTAAGCTGTTCCTTAAAACACTACTGCTTAGGAAATCTATTGGAGGCAGAAGCATTCAAGGGTAGCCTACGTTTAGGGTTAGGCTTAGGGTTAGGCTTAGGGTACGGCTTAGGGTACGGGTTCGGGGAGGGCTTCTGGTACGGCGTAGGGTATGGGTTAGGGTTAGGGTTAGGGTTAGGGTTAGGGCTCGGTTTAGGGTACGGGTTAGGATTAGGGTACGTGTTAGGGTTAGGGTAGGGGTTAGGGTTAGGGTACGCGTTAGGGTTAGGGTAGTTATTAAACCTATCCCACTCTCTAGATACACCTTAGCACGTCAAGGAATATTATTTGGCGGTTCAGCCATGGAGAAGAGTTTAGACACTAGGATAAGATAAGGAACACACCCATTATAAAGAAATCACATTAGGATTCTCTTTTTAAGCTGTTCCTTAAAACACTAGTGCTTAGGAAATCTATTGGAGGCAGAAGCAGTCAAGGGTAGCCTAGGGTTAGGGTTAGGCTTAGGGTACGGCTTAGGGTACGGCTTAGGGTACGGGTTTGGGGAGGGCTTCGGGTACGGCGTAGGGTATGGGTTAGGGTTAGGGTTAGGGTTAGTGTTAGGGTTAGGGCTCGGTTTAGGGTATTGGTTAGGATTAAGGTACGTGTTATGGTTAGGGTAGGGGTTAGGGTTAGGGTACGCGTTAGTGTTAGGGTAGTTATTAAACCTATCCCATTCTCTAGATACCCCTTAGCACATAAAGGAATATTATTTGGAGGTCCAGCCATGGAGAAGAGTTTAGACACTAGGATAAAATAAGGAACACACCCATTATAAAGAAATCACATTAGGATTCTCTTTTTAAGCTGTTCCTTAAAACACTAGTGCTTAGGAAATCTATTGGAGGCAGAAGCATCCAAGGGTAGCCTAGGGTTAGGGTTAGGCTTAGGGTTAGGCTTAGGATACGGCTTAGGGTACGGGTTCGGGGAGGGCTTCTGGTACGGCGTAGGGTATGGGTTAGGGTTAGGGTTAGGGTTAGTGTTAGGGTTAGGGCTCGGTATAGGGTATTGGTTAGGATTAGGGTACGTGTTAGGGTTAGGGTAGGGTTTAGGGTTAGGGTACGCTTTAGTGTTAGGGTAGTTATTAAACCTAACCCACTCTCTAGATACCCCTTAGCACGTAAAGGAATATTATTTGGAGGTTCAGCCATGGAGAAGAGTTTAGACACTAGGATAAGATAAGGAACACACCCATTATGAAGAAATCACATTAGGATTCTCTTTTTAAGCTGTTCCTTAAAACACTAGTGCTTAGGAAATCTATTGGAGGCAGAAGCAGTCAAGGGTAGCCTAGGGTTAGGGTTAGGCTTAGGGTACGGCTTAGGGTACGGCTTAGGGTACGGGTTCGGGGAGGGCTTCTGGTACGGCGTAGGGTATGGGTTAGGGTTAGGGTTAGGGTTAGTGTTAGGGTTAGGGCTCGGTATAGGGTATTGGTTAGGATTAGGGTACGTGTTAGGGTTTGGGTAGGGTTTAGGGTTAGGGTACGCGTTAGTGTTAGGGTAGTTATTAAACCTAAACCACTCTCTAGATACCCCTTAGCACGTAAAGGAATATTATTTGGAGGTTCAGCCATGGAGAAGAGTTTAGACACTAGGATAAGATAAGGAACACACCCATTATAAAGAAATCACATTAGGATTCTCTTTTTAAGCTGTTCCTTAAAACACTAGTGCTTAGAAAATCTATTGGAGGCAGAAGCAGTCAAGGGTAGCCTAGGGTTAGGGTTAGGCTTAGGGTACGGCTTAGGGTACGGCTTAGGGTACCGGTTCGGGGAGGGCTTCGGGTACGGCGTAGGGTATGGGTTAGGGTTACGGTTAGGGTTAGTGTTAGGGTTAGGGCTCGGTTTAGGGTATTGGTTAGGATTAGGGTACGTGTTAGGGTTAGGGTAGGGGTTAGGGTTAGGGTACGCGTTAGTGTTAGGGTAGTTATTAAACCTATCCCAGTCTCTAGATACCCCTTAGCACGTAAAGGAATATTATTTGGAGGTCCAGCCATGGAGAAGAGTTTAGACACTAGGATAAGATAAGGAACACACCCATTATAAAGAAATCACATTAGGATTCTCTTTTTAAGCTGTTCCTTAAAACACTAGTGCTTAGGAAATCTATTGGAGGCAGAAGCAGTCAAGGGTAGCCTAGGGTTAGGGTTAGGCTTAGGGTACGGCTTAGGGTACGGCTTAGGGTACGGGTTTGGGGAGGGCTTCGGGTACGGCGTAGGGTATGGGTTAGGTTTAGGGTTAGGGTTAGTGTTAGGGTTAGGGCTCGGTTTAGGGTATTGGTTAGGATTAAGGTACGTGTTATGGTTAGGGTAGGGGTTAGGGTTAGGGTACGTGTTAGTGTTAGGGTAGTTATTAAACCTATCCCATTCTCTAGATACCCTTTAGCACATAAAGGAATATTATTTGGAGGTCCAGCCATGGAGAAGAGTTTAGACACTAGGATAAGATAAGGAACACACCCATTATAAAGAAATCACATTAGGATTCTCTTTTTAAGCTGTTCCTTAAAACACTACTGCTTAGGAAATCTATTGGAGGCAGAAGCATTCAAGGGTAGCCTACGTTTAGGGTTAGGCTTAGGGTTAGGCTTAGGGTACGGCTTAGGGTACGGGTTCGGGGAGGGCTTCTGGTACGGCGTAGGGTATGGGTTAGGGTTAGGGTTAGGGTTAGGGTTAGGGCTCGGTTTAGGGTACGGGTTAGGATTAGGGTACGTGTTAGGGTTAGGGTAGGGGTTAGGGTTAGGGTACGCGTTAGGGTTAGGGTAGTTATTAAACCTATCCCACTCTCTAGATACACCTTAGCACGTCAAGGAATATTATTTGGCGGTTCAGCCATGGAGAAGAGTTTAGACACTAGGATAAGATAAGGAACACACCCATTATAAAGAAATCACATTAGGATTCTCTTTTTAAGCTGTTCCTTAAAACACTAGTGCTTAGGAAATCTATTGGAGGCAGAAGCAGTCAAGGGTAGCCTAGGGTTAGGGTTAGGCTTAGGGTACGGCTTAGGGTACAGCTTAGGGTACCGGTTCGGGGAGGGCTTCGGGTACGGCGTAGGGTATGGGTTAGGGTTAGGGTTAGGGTTAGTGTTAGGGTTAGGGCTCGGTTTAGGGTATTGGTTAGGATTAGGGTACGTGTTAGGGTTAGGGTAGGGGTTAGGGTTAGGGTACGCGTTAGTGTTAGGGTAGTTATTAAACCTATCCCAGTCTCTAGATACCCCTTAGCACGTAAAGGAATATTATTTGGAGGTCCAGCCATGGAGAAGAGTTTAGACACTAGGATAAGATAAGGAACACACCCATTATAAAGAAATCACATTAGGATTCTCTTTTTAAGCTGTTCCTTAAAACACTAGTGCTTAGGAAATCTATTGGAGGCAGAAGCAGTCAAGGGTAGCCTAGGGTTAGGGTTAGGCTTAGGGTACGGCTTAGGGTACGGCTTAGGGTACGGGTTTGGGGAGGGCTTCGGGTACGGCGTAGGGTATGGGTTAGGGTTAGGGTTAGGGTTAGTGTTAGGGTTAGGGCTCGGTTTAGGGTATTGGTTAGGATTAAGGTACGTGTTATGGTTAGGGTAGGGGTTAGGGTTAGGGTACGCGTTAGTGTTAGGGTAGTTATTAAACCTATCCCATTCTCTAGATACCCCTTAGCACATAAAGGAATATTATTTGGAGGTCCAGCCATGGAGAAGAGTTTAGACACTAGGATAAAATAAGGAACACACCCATTATAAAGAAATCACATTAGGATTCTCTTTTTAAGCTGTTCCTTAAAACACTAGTGCTTAGGAAATCTATTGGAGGCAGAAGCATCCAAGGGTAGCCTAGGGTTAGGGTTAGGCTTAGGGTTAGGCTTAGGATACGGCTTAGGGTACGGGTTCGGGGAGGGCTTCTGGTACGGCGTAGGGTATGGGTTAGGGTTAGGGTTAGGGTTAGTGTTAGGGTTAGGGCTCGGTATAGGGTATTGGTTAGGATTAGGGTACGTGTTAGGGTTAGGGTAGGGTTTAGGGTTAGGGTACGCTTTAGTGTTAGGGTAGTTATTAAACCTAACCCACTCTCTAGATACCCCTTAGCACGTAAAGGAATATTATTTGGAGGTTCAGCCATGGAGAAGAGTTTAGACACTAGGATAAGATAAGGAACACACCCATTATGAAGAAATCACATTAGGATTCTCTTTTTAAGCTGTTCCTTAAAACACTAGTGCTTAGGAAATCTATTGGAGGCAGAAGCAGTCAAGGGTAGCCTAGGGTTAGGGTTAGGCTTAGGGTACGGCTTAGGGTACGGCTTAGGGTACGGGTTCGGGGAGGGCTTCTGGTACGGCGTAGGGTATGGGTTAGGGTTAGGGTTAGGGTTAGTGTTAGGGTTAGGGCTCGGTATAGGGTATTGGTTAGGATTAGGGTACGTGTTAGGGTTTGGGTAGGGTTTAGGGTTAGGGTACGCGTTAGTGTTAGGGTAGTTATTAAACCTAAACCACTCTCTAGATACCCCTTAGCACGTAAAGGAATATTATTTGGAGGTTCAGCCATGGAGAAGAGTTTAGACACTAGGATAAGATAAGGAACACACCCATTATAAAGAAATCACATTAGGATTCTCTTTTTAAGCTGTTCCTTAAAACACTAGTGCTTAGAAAATCTATTGGAGGCAGAAGCAGTCAAGGGTAGCCTAGGGTTAGGGTTAGGCTTAGGGTACGGCTTAGGGTACGGCTTAGGGTACCGGTTCGGGGAGGGCTTCGGGTACGGCGTAGGGTATGGGTTAGGGTTACGGTTAGGGTTAGTGTTAGGGTTAGGGCTCGGTTTAGGGTATTGGTTAGGATTAGGGTACGTGTTAGGGTTAGGGTAGGGGTTAGGGTTAGGGTACGCGTTAGTGTTAGGTTAGTTATTAAACCTATCCCAGTCTCTAGATACCCCTTAGCACGTAAAGGAATATTATTTTGAGGTCCAGCCATGGAGAAGAGTTTAGACACTAGGATAAGATAAGGAACACACCCATTGTAAAGAAATCACATTAGGATTCTCTTTTTAAGCTGTTCCTTAAAACACTAGTGCTTAGGAAATCTATTGGAGGCAGAAGCAGTCAAGGGTAGCCTAGGGTTAGGGTTAGGCTTAGGGTACGGCTTAGGGTACGGCTTAGGGTACGGGTTCGGGGATGGCTTCGTGTACGGCGTAGGGTATGGGTTAGGGTTAGGGTTAGGGTTAGTGTTAGGGTTAGGGCTCGGTTTAGGGTATTGCTTAGGATTAGGGTACGTGTTAGGGTTAGGGTAGGGGTTAGGGTTAGGGTACGCGTTAGTGTTAGGGTAGTTATTAAAGCTATCCCACTCTCTAGATACCCCTTAGCACGTAAAGGAATATTATTTGGAGGTCCAGCCATGGAGAAGAATTTAGACACTAGGATAAGATAAGGAACACACCCATTATAAAGAAATCACATTAGGATTCTCTTTTTAAGCTGTTCCTTAAAACACTAGTGCTTAGGAAATCTATTGGAGGCAGAAGCATCCAAGGGTAGCCTAGGGTTAGGGTTAGGCTTAGGGTTAGGCTTAGGATACGGCTTAGGGTACGGGTTCGGGGAGGGCTTCTGGTACGGCGTAGGGTATGGGTTAGGGTTAGGGTTAGGGTTAGGGCTCGGTATAGGGTATTGGTTAGGATTAGGGTACGTGTTAGGGTTAGGGTAGGGTTTAGGGTTAGGGTACGCGTTAGTGTTAGGGTAGTTATTAAACCTAACCCACTCTCTAGATACCCCTTAGCACGTAAAGGAATATTATTTGGAGGTTCAGCCATGGAGAAGAGTTTAGACACTAGGATAAGATAAGGAACACACCCATTATGAAGAAATCACATTAGGATTCTCTTTTTAAGCTGTTCCTTAAAACACTAGTGCTTAGGAAATCTATTGGAGGCAGAAGCAGTCAAGGGTAGCCTAGGGTTAGGGTTAGGCTTAGGGTACGGCTTAGGGTACGGCTTAGGGTACCGGTTCGGGGAGGTCTTCGGGTACGGCATAGGGTATGGGTTAGGGTTCGGGTTAGGGTTAGTGTTAGGGTTAGGGCTCGGTTTAGGGTATTGGTTAGGATTAGGGTACGTGTTAGGGTTAGGGTAGGGGTTAGGGTTAGGGTAGGCGTTAGTGTTAGGGTAGTTATTAAACCTATCCCACTCTCTAGATACCCCTTAGCACGTAAAGGAATATTATTTGTAGGTCCAGCCATGGAGAAGAATTTAGACACTAGGATAAGATAAGGAACACACCCATTATAAAGAAATCACATTAGGATTCTCTTTTTAAGCTGTTCCTTAAAACACTACTGCTTAGGAAATCTATTGGAGGCAGAAGCATTCAAGGGTAGCCTACGTTTAGGGTTAGGCTTAGGGTTAGGCTTAGGGTACGGCTTAGGGTACGGGTTCGGGGAGGGCTTCTGGTACGGCGTAGGGTATGTGTTAGGGTTAGGGTTAGGGTTAGTGTTAGGGTTAGGGCTCGGTTTAGGGTACGGGTTAGGATTAGGGTACGTGTTAGGGTTAGGGTAGTGGTTAGGGTTAATGTACGTGTTAGGGTTGGGGTAGTGATTAAACCTATCCCACTCTCTAGATACCCCTTAGCACATAAAGGAATATTATTTGGACGTCCAGCCATGGAGAAGAGTTTAGACACTAGGATAAGATAAGGAACACACCCATTATAAAGAAATCACATTAGGATTCTCTTTTTAAGCTGTTCCTTAAAACACTAATGCTTAGGAAATCTATTGAAGGCAGAAGCATCCAAGGGTAGCCTAGGGTCAGGGTTAGGCTTAGGGTTAGCCTTAGGGTACGGCTTAGGGTACGGGTTCGGGGAGGGCTTCTGGTACGGCGTAGGGTATGGGTTAGGGTTAGGGTTAGGGTTAGTGTTAGGTTTAGTGCTCGGTATAGGGTATTGGTTAGGATTAGGGTACGTGTTAGGGTTAGGGTAGGGGTTAGGGTTAGGGTACGCGTTAGTGTTAGGGTAGTTATTAAACCTAACCCACTCTCTAGATACCCCTTAGCACGTAAAGGAATATTATTTGGAGGTCCAGCCATGGAGAAGAGTTTAGACACTAGGATAAGATAAGGAACACACCCATTATAAAGAAATCACATTAGGATTCTCTTTTTAAGCTGTTCCTTAAAACACTAGTGCTTAGGAAATCTATTGGAGGCAGAAGCAGTCAAGGGTAGCCTAGGGTTAGGGTTAGGCTTAGGGTACGGCTTAGGGTACGGCTTAGGGTACGGGTTCGGGGATGGCTTCGGGTACGGCGTAGGGTATGGGTTAGGGTTAGGGTTAGGGTTAGGGTTAGTGTTAGGGTTAGGGCTCGGTTTAGGGTATTGGTTAGGATTAGGGTACGTGTTATGGTTAGGGTAGGGGTTAGGGTTAGGGTACGCGTTAGTGTTAGGGTAGTTATTAAAGCTATCCCACTCTCTAGATACCCCTTAGCACATAAAGGAATATTATTTGGAGGTCCAGCCATGGAGAAGAGTTTAGACACTAGGATAAGATAAGGAACACACCCATTATAAAGAAATCACATTAGGATTCTCTTTTTAAGCTGTTCCTTAAAACACTAGTGCTTAGGAAATCTATTGGAGGCAGAAGCAGTCAAGGGTAGCCTAGGGTTAGGGTTAGGCTTAGGGTACGGCTTAGGGTACGGCTTAGGGTACGGGTTCGGGGAGGGCTTCGGGTATGGCGTAGGGTATGGGTTAGGGTTAGGGTTAGGGTTAGTGTTAGGGTTAGGGCTCGGTTTAGGGTACGGGTTAGGATTAGGGTACGTGTTAGGGTTAGGGTAGGGGTTAGGGTTAGGGTACGCGTTAGTGTTAGGGTAGTTATTAAACCTATCCCACTCTCTAGATACCCCTTAGCACGTAAAGGAATATTATTTGGGGGTCCAGCCATGGAGAAGAGTTTAGACACTAGGATAAGATAAGGAACACACCCATTATAAAGAAATCACATTAGGATTCTCTTTTTAAGCTGTTCCTTAAAACACTAGTGCTTAGGAAATCTATTGGAGGCAGAAGCAGTCAAGGGTAGCCTAGGGTTAGGGTTAGGCTTAGGGTACGGCTTAGGGTACGGCTTAGGGTACGGGTTTGGGGAGGGCTTCGGGTACGGCTTAGGGTATGGGTTAGGGTTAGGGTTAGGGTTAGTGTTAGGGTTAGGGCTCGGCTTAGGGTATTGGTTAGGATTAGGGTACGTGTTAGGGTTAGGGTAGGGGTTAGGGTTAGGGTACGCGTTAGTGTTAGGGTAGTTATTAAACCTATCCCAATCTCTAGATACCCCTTAGCACGTAAAGGAATATTATTTGGAGGTCCAGCCATGGAGAAGAGTTTAGACACTAGGATAAGATAAGGAACACACCCATTATAAAGAAATCACATTAGGATTCTGTTTTTAAGCTGTTCCTTAAAACACTAGTGCTTAGGAAATCTATTGGAGGCAGAAGCAGTCAAGGGTAGCCTAGGGTTAGGGTTAGGCTTAGGGTACGGCTTAGGGTACGGCTTAGGGTACCGGTTCGGGGAGGGCTTCGGGTACGGCGTAGGGTATGGGTTAGGGTTAGGGTTAGGGTTAGTGTTAGGGTTAGGGCTCGGTTTAGGGTATTGGTTAGGATTAGGGTACGTGTTAGGGTTAGGGTAGGGGTTAGGGTTAGGGTACGCGTTAGTGTTAGGGTAGTTATTAAACCTATCCCAGTCTCTAGATACCCCTTAGCACGTAAAGGAATATTATTTGGAGGTCCAGCCATGGAGAAGAGTTTAGACACTAGGATAAGATAAGGAACACACCCATTATAAAGAAATCACATTAGGATTCTCTTTTTAAGCTGTTCCTTAAAACACTAGTGCTTAGGAAATCTATTGGAGGCAGAAGCAGTCAAGGGTAGCCTAGGGTTAGGGTTAGGCTTAGGGTACGGCTTAGGGTACGGCTTAGGGTACGGGTTTGGGGAGGGCTTCGGGTACGGCTTAGGGTATGGGTTAGGGTTAGGGTTAGTGTTAGGGTCAGGGCTCGGCTTAGGGTATTGGTTAAGATTACGGTACGTGTTAGGGTTAGGGTAGGGGTTAGGGTTAGGTTACGCGTTAGTGTTAGGGTAGTTATTAAACCTATCCCAATCTCTAGATACCCCTTAGCACGTAAAGGAATATTATTTGGAGGTCCAGCCATGGAGAAGAGTTTAGACACTAGGATAAGATAAGGAACACACCCATTATAAAGAAATCACATTAGGATTCTCTTTTTAAGCTGTTCCTTAAAACACTAGTGCTTAGGAAATCTATTGGAGGCAGAAGCAGTCAAGGGTAGCCTAGGGTTAGGGTTAGGCTTAGGGTACGGCTTAGGGTACGGGTTCGGGGATGGCTTCGGGTACGGCGTAGGGTATGGGTTAGGGTTAGGGTTAGGGTTAGTTTTAGGGTTAGGGCTCGGTTTAGTGTATTGGTTAGGATTAGGGTACGTGTTAGGGTTAGGGTAGGGGTTAGGATTAGGGTACGCGTTAGTGTTAGGGTAGTTATTAAAGCTATCCCACTCTCTAGATACCCCTTAGCACGTAAAGGAATATTATTTGGAGGTCCAGCCATGGAGAAGAATTTAGACACTAGGATAAGATAAGGAACACACCCATTATAAAGAAATCACATTAGGATTCTCTTTTTAAGCTGTTCCTTAAAACACTAGTGCTTAGGAAATCTATTGGAGGCAGAAGCAGTCAAGAGTAGCCTACGGTTAGGGTTAGGCTTGGGGTTAGGCTTAGGGTACGGCTTAGGGTACGGGTTCGGGGAGGGCTTCGGGTACGGCATAGGGTATGGGTTAGGGTTAGGGTTAGTGTTAGGGTTAGGGCTCCGATTACGGTACGTGTTAGGATTAGGGTACATGTTAGGGTTAGGGTAGGGATTAGGGTTAGGGTACGCGTTAGGGTTAGGGTAGTTATTAAACCTATCCCACTCTCTAGATACACCTTAGCACGTCAAGGAATATTATTTGGGGGTCCAGCCATGGAGAAGAGTTTAGACACTAGGATAAGATAAGGAACACACCCATTATAAAGAAATCACAATAGGATTCTCTTTTTAAGATGTTCCTTAAAACACTAGTGCTTAGGAAATCTATTGGAGGCAGAAGCAGTCAAGGGTAGCCTAGGGTTAGGGTTAGGCTTAGGGTACGGCTTAGGGTACGGCTTAGGGTACGGGTTCGGGGAGGGATTCGGGTATGGCGTAGGGTATGGGTTAGGGTTAGGGTTAGGGTTAGTGTTAGGGTTAGGGCTCGGTTTAGGGTATTGGTTAGGATTAGGGTACGTGTTAGGGTTAGGGTAGGGGTTAGGGTTAGGGTACGCGTTAGTGTTAGGGTAGTTATTAAAGCTATCCCACTCTCTAGATACCCCTTAGCACATAAGGAATATTATTTGGAGGTCCAGCCATGGAGAAGAGTTTAGACACTAGGATAAGATAAGGAACACACCCATTATAAAGAAATCACATTAGGATTCTGTTTTTAAGCTGTTCCTTAAAACACTAGTGCTTAGGAAATCTATTGGAGGCAGAAGCAGTCAAGGGTAGCCTAGGGTTAGGGTTAGGCTTAGGGTACGGCTTAGGGTACGGCTTAGGGTACCGGTTCGGGGAGGGCTTCGGGTACGGCGTAGGGTATGGGTTAGGGTTAGGGTTAGGGTTAGTGTTAGGGTTAGGGCTCGGTTTAGGGTATTGGTTAGGATTAGGGTACGTGTTAGGGTTAGGGTAGGGGTTAGGGTTAGGGTACGCGTTAGTGTTAGGGTAGTTATTAAACCTATCCCAGTCTCTAGATACCCCTTAGCACGTAAAGGAATATTATTTGGAGGTCCAGCCATGGAGAAGAGTTTAGACACTAGGATAAGATAAGGAACACACCCATTATAAAGAAATCACATTAGGATTCTCTTTTTAAGCTGTTCCTTAAAACACTAGTGCTTAGGAAATCTATTGGAGGCAGAAGCAGTCAAGGGTAGCCTAGGGTTAGGGTTAGGCTTAGGGTACGGCTTAGGGTACGGGTTCGGGGAGGGCTTCGGGTACGGCGTAGGGTATGGGTTAGGGTTAGGGTTAGTGTTAGGGTTAGGGCTCGGTTTAGGGTATTGGTTAGGATTAGGGTACGTGTTATGGTTAGGGTAGGGGTTATGGTTAGGGTACGCGTTAGTGTTAGGGTAGTTATTAAAGCTATCCCACTCTCTAGATACCCCTTAGCACATAAAGGAATATTATTTGGAGGTCCAGCCATGGAGAAGAGTTTAGACACTAGGATAAGATAAGGAACACACCCATTATAAAGAAATCACATTAGGATTCTCTTTTTAAGCTGTTCCTTAAAACACTAGTGCTTAGGAAATCTATTGGAGGCAGAAGCAGTCAAGGGTAGCCTAGGGTTAGGGTACGGCTTAGGGTACGGCTTAGGGTACGGCTTAGGGTACGGGTTAGGGGAGGGCTTCGGGTACGGCGTAGGGTATGGGTTAGGGTTAGGGTTAGGGTTAGTGTTAGGGTTAGGGCTCGGTTTAGGGTACGGGTTAGGATTAGGGTACGTGTTAGGGTTAGGGTAGGGGATAGGGTTAGGGTACGCGTTAGGGTTAGGGTAGTTATTAAACCTATCCCACTCTCTAGATACCCCTTAGCATGTAAAGGAATATTATTTGGGGGTCCAGCCATGGAGAAGAGTTTAGACACTAGGATAAGATAAGGAACACACCCATTATAAAGAAATCACATTAGGATTCTCTTTTTAAGCTGTTCCTTAAAACACTAGTGCTTAGGAAATCTATTGGAGGCAGAAGCAGTCAAGGGTAGCCTAGGGTTAGGGTTAGGCTTAGGGTTAGGCTTAGGGTACGGCTTAGGGTACGGGTTCGGTGAGGGCTTCGGGTACGGCGTAGGGTATGGGTTAGGGTTAGGGTTAGGGTTAGTGTTAGGGTTAGGGCTCGGTTTAGGGTATTGGTTAGGATTAGGGTACGTGTTATGGTTAGGGTAGGGGTTAGGGTTAGGGTACGCGTTAGTGTTAGGGTAGTTATTAAAGCTATCCCACTCTCTAGATACCCCTTAGCACATAAAGGAATATTATTTGGAGGTCCAGCCATGGAGAAGAGTTTAGACACTAGGATAAGATAAGGAACACACCCATTATAAAGAAATCACATTAGGATTCTCTTTTTAAGCTGTTCCTTAAAACACTAGTGCTTAGGAAATCTATTGGAGGCAGAAGCAGTCAAGGGTAGCCTAGGGTAAGGGTTAGGCTTAGGGTACGGCTTAGGGTACGGCTTAGGGTACGGGTTCGGGGAGGGCTTCAGCTATGGCGTAGGGTATGGGTTAGGGTTAGGGTTAGGGTTAGTGTTAGGGTTAGGGCTCGGTTTAGGGTACGGGTTAGGATTAGGGTACGTGTTAGGGTTAGGGTAGGGGATAGGGTTAGGGTACGCGTTAGGGTTAGGGTAGTTATTAAACCTATCCCACACTCTAGATACCCCTTAGCACGTAAAGGAATATTATTTGGGGGTCCAGCCATGGAGAAGAGTTTAGACACTAGGATAAGATAAGGAACACACCCATTATAAAGAAATCACATTAGGATTCCCTTTTTAAGCTGTTCCTTAAAACACTAGTGCTTAGGAAATCTATTGGAGGCAGAAGCAGTCAAGGGTAGCCTAGGGTTAGGGTTAGGCTTAGGGTACGGCTTAGGGTACGGGTTCGGTGAGGGCTTCGGGTACGGCGTAGGGTATGGGTTAGGGTTAGGGTTAGGGTTAGTTTTAGGGTTAGGGCTCGGTTTTGGGTACGGGTTAGGATTAGGATACGTGTTAGGGTTAGGGTAGGGGATAGGGTTAGGGTACGCGTTAGGGTTAGGGTAGTTATTAAACCTATCCCACTCTCTAGATACCCCTTAGCACGTAAAGAAATATTATTTGGGGGTCCAGCCATGGAGAAGAGTTTAGACACTAGGATAAGATAAGGAACACACCCATTATAAAGAAATCACTTTAGGATTCTCTTTTTAAGCTGTTCCTTAAAACACTAGTGCTTAGGAAATCTACTGGAGGCAGAAGCAGTCAAGGGTAGCCTAGGGTTAGGGTTAGGCTTAGGGTACGGCTTAGGGTACGGCTTAGGGTACGGGTTCGGGGAGGGCTTCGGGTATGGCGTAGGGTATGGGTTAGGGTTAGGGTTAGGGTTAGTGTTAGGGTTGGGTTCGGTTTAGGGTATTGGTTAGGATTAGGGTACGTGTTATGGTTAGGGTAGGGGTTAAGGTTAGGGTACGTGTTAGTGTTAGGGTAGTTATTAAAGCTATCCCACTCTCTAGATACCCCTTAGCACATAAAGGAATATTATTTGGAGGTCCAGCCATGGAGAAGAGTTTAGACACTAGGATAAGATAAGGAACACACCCATTATAAAGAAATCACATTAGGATTCTCTTTTTAAGCTGTTCCTTAAAACACTAGTGCTTAGGAAATCTATTGGAGGCAGAAGCAGTCAAGGGTAGCCTAGGGTTAGGGTTAGGCTTAGGGTACGGCTTAGGGTACGGGTTCGGGGAGGGCTTCGGGTACGGCGTAGGGTATGGGTTAGGGTTAGGGTTAGGGTTAGTGTTAGGGTTAGGGCTCGGTATAGGGTATTGGTTAGGATTAGGGTACGTGTTAGGGTTAGGGTAGGGTTTAGGGTTAGGGTACGCGTTAGTGTTAGGGTAGTTATTAAACCTAACCCACTCTCTAGATACCCCTTAGCACGTAAAGGAATATTATTTGGAGGTCCAGCCATGGAGAAGAGTTTAGACACTAGGATAAGATAAGGAACACACCCATTATAAAGAAATCACATTAGGATTCTCTTTTTAAGCTGTTCCTTAAAACACTAGTGCTTAGAAAATCTATTGGAGGCAGAAGCAGTCAAGGGTAGCCTAGGGTTAGGGTTAGGCTTAGGGTACGGCTTAGGGTACGGCTTAGGGTACCGGTTCGGGGAGGGCTTCGGGTACGGCGTAGGGTATGGGTTAGGGTTAGGGTTAGGGTTAGTGTTAGGGTTAGGGCTCGGTTTAGGGTATTGGTTAGGATTAGGGTACGTGTTAGGGTTAGGGTAGGGGTTAGGGTTAGGGTACGCGTTAGTGTTAGGGTAGTTATTAAACCTATCCCAGTCTCTAGATACCCCTTAGCACGTAAAGGAATATTATTTGGAGGTCCAGCCATGGAGAAGAGTTTAGACACTAGGATAAGATAAGGAACACACCCATTATAAAGAAATCACATTAGGATTCTCTTTTTAAGCTGTTCCTTAAAACACTAGTGCTTAGGAAATCTATTGGAGGCAGAAGCAGTCAAGGGTAGCCTAGGGTTAGGGTTAGGCTTAGGGTACGGCTTAGGGTACGGCTTAGGGTACGGGTTTGGGGAGGGCTTCGGGTACGGCGTAGGGTATGGGTTAGGGTTAGGGTTAGGGTTAGTGTTAGGGTTAGGGCTCGGTTTAGGGTATTGGTTAGGATTAAGGTACGTGTTATGGTTAGGGTAGGGGTTAGGGTTAGGGTACGCGTTAGTGTTAGGGTAGTTATTAAACCTATCCCATTCTCTAGATACCCCTTAGCACATAAAGGAATATTATTTGGAGGTCCAGCCATGGAGAAGAGTTTAGACACTAGGATAAGATAAGGAACACACCCATTATAAAGAAATCACATTAGGATTCTCTTTTTAAGCTGTTCCTTAAAACACTAGTGCTTAGGAAATCTATTGGAGGCAGAAGCATCCAAGGGTAGCCTAGGGTTAGGGTTAGGCTTAGGGTTAGGCTTAGGATACGGCTTAGGGTACGGGTTCGGGGAGGGCTTCGGGGACGGCGTAGGGTATGGGTTAGGGTTAGGGTTAGGGTTAGTGTTAGGGTTAGGGCTCGGTATAGGGTATTGGTTAGGATTAGGGTACGTGTTAGGGTTAGGGTAGGGTTTAGGGTTAGGGTACGCGTTAGTGTTAGGGTAGTTATTAAACCTAACCCACTCTCTAGATACCCCTTAGCACGTAAAGGAATATTATTTGGAGGTTCAGCCATGGAGAAGTGTTTAGACACTAGGATAAGATAAGGAACACACCCATTATGAAGAAATCACATTAGGATTCTCTTTTTAAGCTGTTCCTTAAAACACTAGTGCTTAGGAAATCTATTGGAGGCAGAAGCAGTCAAGGGTAGCCTAGGGTTAGGGTTAGGCTTAGGGTACGGCTTAGGGTACGGCTTAGGGTACCGGTTCGGGGAGGGCTTCGGGTACGGCATAGAGTATGGGTTAGGGTTCGGGTTAGGGTTAGTGTTAGGGTTAGGGCTCGGTTTAGGGTATTGGTTAGGATTAGGGTACGTGTTAGGGTTAGGGTATTGGTTAGGGTTAGGGTAGGCGTTAGTGTTAGGGTAGTTATTAAACCTATCCCACTCTCTAGATACCCCTTAGCACGTAAAGGAATATTATTTGGAGGTCCAGCCATGGAGAAGAATTTAGACACTAGGATAAGATAAGGAACACACCCATTATAAAGAAATCACATTAGGATTCTCTTTTTAAGCTGTTCCTTAAAACACTACTGCTTAGGAAATCTATTGGAGGCAGAAGCAGTCAAGGGTAGCCTAGGGTTAGGGTTAGGCTTAGGGTACGGCTTAGGGTACGGCTTAGGGTACGGGTTTGGGGAGGGCTTCGGGTACGGCTTAGGGTATGGGTTAGGGTTAGGGTTAGTGTTAGGGTCAGGGCTCGGCTTAGGGTATTGGTTAAGATTAGGGTACGTGTTAGGGTTAGGGTAGGGGTTAGGGTTAGGTTACGCGTTAGTGTTAGGGTAGTTATTAAACCTATCCCAATATCTAGATACCCCTTAGCACGTAAAGGAATATTATTTGGAGGTCCAGCCATGGAGAAGAGTTTAGACACTAGGATAAGATAAGGAACACACCCATTATAAAGAAATCACATTAGGATTCTCTTTTTAAGCTGTTCCTTAAAACACTAGTGCATAGGAAATCTATTGGAGGCAGAAGCAGTCAAGGGTAGCCTAGGGTTAGGGTTAGGCTTAGGGTACGGCTTAGGGTACGGGTTCGGGGATGGCTTCGGGTACGGCGTAGGGTATGGGTTAGGGTTAGGGTTAGGGTTAGTTTTAGGGTTAGGGCTCGGTTTAGTGTATTGGTTAGGATTAGGGTACGTGTTAGGGTTAGGGTAGGGGTTAGGGTTAGGGTACGCGTTAGTGTTAGGGTAGTTATTAAAGCTATCCCACTCTCTAGATACCCCTTAGCACGTAAAGGAATATTATTTGGAGGTCCAGCCATGGAGAAGAATTTATAGACTAGGATAAGATAAGGAACACACCCATTATAAAGAAATCACATTAGGATTCTCTTTTTAAGCTGTTCCTTAAAACACTAGTGCTTAGGAAATCTATTGGAGGCAGAAGCAGTCAAGAGTAGCCTACGGTTAGGGTTAGGCTTGGGGTTAGGCTTAGGGTACGGCTTAGGGTACGGGTTCGGGGAGGGCTTCGGGTACGGCATAGGGTATGGGTTAGGGTTAGGGTTAGTGTTAGGGTTAGGGCTCCGATTAGGGTACGTGTTAGGATTAGGGTACATGTTAGGGTTAGGGTAGGGATTAGGGTTAGGGTACGCGTTAGGGTTAGGGTAGTTATTAAACCTATCCCACTCTCTAGATACACCTTAGCACGTCAAGGAATATTATTTGGGGGTCCAGCCATGGAGAAGAGTTTAGACACTAGGATAAGATAAGGAACACACCCATTATAAAGAAATCACAATAGGATTCTCTTTTTAAGATGTTCCTTAAAACACTAGTGCTTAGGAAATCTATTGGAGGCAGAAGCAGTCAAGGGTAGCCTAGGGTTAGGGTTAGGCTTAGGGTACGGCTTAGGGTACGGCTTAGGGTACGGGTTCGGGGAGGGATTCGGGTATGGCGTAGGGTATGGGTTAGGGTTAGGGTTAGGATTAGTGTTAGGGTTAGGGCTCGGTTTAGGGTATTGGTTAGGATTAGGGTACGTGTTAGGGTTAGGGTAGGGGTTAGGGTTAGGGTACGCGTTAGTGTTAGAGTAGTTATTAAAGCTATCCCACTCTCTAGATACCCCTTAGCACATAAGGAATATTATTTGGAGGTCCAGCCATGGAGAAGAGTTTAGACACTAGGATAAGATAAGGAACACACCCATTATAAAGAAATCACATTAGGATTCTCTTTTTAAGCTGTTCCTTAAAACACTAGTGCTTAGGAAATCTATTGGAGGCAGAAGCAGTCAAGGGTAGCCTAGGGTTAGGGTACGGCTTAGGGTACGGCTTAGGGTACGGCTTAGGGTACGGGTTAGGGGAGGGCTTCGGGTACGGCGTAGGGTATGGGTTAGGGTTAGGGTTAGGGTTAGTGTTAGGGTTAGGGCTCGGTTTAGGGTACGGGTTAGGATTAGGGTACGTGTTAGGGTTAGGGTAGGGGATAGGGTTAGGGTACGCGTTAGGGTTAGGGTAGTTATTAAACCTATCCCACTCTCTAGATACCCCTTAGCATGTAAAGGAATATTATTTGGGGGTCCAGCCATGGAGAAGAGTTTAGACACTAGGATAAGATAAGGAACACACCCATTATAAAGAAATCACATTAGGATTCTCTTTTTAAGCTGTTCCTTAAAACACTAGTGCTTAGGAAATCTATTGGAGGCAGATGCAGTCAAGGGTAGCCTAGGGTTAGGGTTAGGCTTAGGGTTAGGCTTAGGGTACGGCTTAGGGTACGGGTTCGGTGAGGGCTTCGGGTACGGCGTAGGGTATGGGTTAGGGTTAGGGTTAGGGTTAGTGTTAGGGTTAGGGCTCGGTTTAAGGTACGGGTTAGGATTAGGGTACATGTTAGGGTTAGGGTAGGGGTTAGGGTTAGGGTACGCGTTAGGGTTAGGGTAGTTATTAAACCTATCCCACTCTCTAGATACACCTTAGCACGTAAAGGAATATTATTTGGGGGTCCAGCCATGGAGAAGAGGTTAGACACTAGGATAAGATAAGGAACACACCCATTATAAAGAAATCACAATAGGATTCTCTTTTTAAGCTGTTCCTTAAAACACTAGTGCTTAGGAAATCTATTGGAGGCAGAAGCAGTCAAGGGTAGCCTAGGGTTAGGGTTAGGCTTAGGGTACGGCTTAGGGTACGGCTTAGGGTACGGGTTTGGGGAGGGCTTCGGGTACGGCGTAGGGTATGGGTTAGGGTTAGGGTTAGGGTTAGTGTTAGGGTTAGGGCTCGGTTTAGGGTATTGGTTAGGATTAGGGTACGTGTTATGGTTAGGGTAGGGGTTAGGGTTAGGGTACGCGTTAGTGTTAGGGTAGTTATTAAAGCTATCCCACTCTCTAGATACCCCTTAGCACATAAAGGAATATTATTTGGAGGTCCAGCCATGGAGAAGAGTTTAGACACTAGGATAAGATAAGGAACACACCCATTATAAAGAAATCACATTAGGATTCTCTTTTTAAGCTGTTCCTTAAAACACTAGTGCTTAGGAAATCTATTGGAGGCAGAAGCAGTCAAGGGTAGCCTAGGGTAAGGGTTAGGCTTAGGGTACGGCTTAGGGTACGGCTTAGGGTACGGGTTCGGGGAGGGCTTCAGGTATGGCGTAGGGTATGGGTTAGGGTTAGGGTTAGGGTTAGTGTTAGGGTTAGGGCTCGGTTTAGGGTACGGGTTAGGATTAGGGTACGTGTTAGGGTTAGGGTAGGGGATAGGGTTAGGGTACGCGTTAGGGTTAGGGTAGTTATTAAACCTATCCCACTCTCTAGATACCCCTTAGCACGTAAAGGAATATTATTTGGGGGTCCAGCCATGGAGAAGAGTTTAGACACTAGGATAAGATAAGGAACACACCCATTATAAAGAAATCACATTAGGATTCCCTTTTTAAGCTGTTCCTTAAAACACTAGTGCTTAGGAAATCTATTGGAGGCAGAAGCAGTCAAGGGTAGCCTAGGGTTAGGGTTAGGCTTAGGGTACGGCTTAGGGTACGGGTTCGGTGAGGGCTTCGGGTATGGCGTAGGGTATGGGTTAGGGTTAGGGTTAGGGTTAGTTTTAGGGTTAGGCCTCGGTTTTGGGTACGGGTTAGGATTAGGGTACGTGTTAGGGTTAGGGTAGGGGATAGGGTTAGGGTACGCGTTAGGGTTAGGGTAGTTATTAAACCTATCCCACTCTCTAGATACCCCTTAGCACGTAAAGAAATATTATTTGGGGGTCCAGCCATGGAGAAGAGTTTAGACACTAGGATAAGATAAGGAACACACCCATTATAAAGAAATCACTTTAGGATTCTCTTTTTAAGCTGTTCCTTAAAACACTAGTGCTTAGGAAATCTACTGGAGGCAGAAGCAGTCAAGGGTAGCCTAGGGTTAGGGTTAGGCTTAGGTTACGGCTTAGGGTACGGCTTAGGGTACGGGTTCGGGGAGGGCTTCGGGTATGGCGTAGGGTATGGGTTAGGGTTAGGGTTAGGGTTAGTGTTAGGGTTGGGTTCGGTTTAGGGTATTGGTTAGGATTAGGGTACGTGTTATGGTTAGGGTAGGGGTTAAGGTTAGGGTACGTGTTAGTGTTAGGGTAGTTATTAAAGCTATCCCACTCTCTAGATACCCCTTAGCACATAAAGGAATATTATTTGGAGGTCCAGCCATGGAGAAGAGTTTAGACACTAGGATAAGATAAGGAACACACCCATTATAAAGAAATCACATTAGGATTCTCTTTTTAAGCTGTTCCTTAAAACACTAGTGCTTAGGAAATCTATTGGAGGCAGAAGCAGTCAAGGGTAGCCTAGGGTTAGGGTTAGGCTTAGGGTACGGCTTAGGGTACGGGTTCGGGGAGGGCTTCGGGTACGGCGTAGGGTATGGGTTAGGGTTAGGGTTAGGGTTAGTGTTAGGTTTAGGGCTCGGTATAGGGTATTGGTTAGGATTAGGGTACGTGTTAGGGTTAGGGTAGGGGTTAGGGTTAGGGTACGCGTTAGTGTTAGGGTAGTTATTAAACCTAACCCACTCTCTAGATACCCCTTAGCACGTAAAGGAATATTATTTGGAGGTCCAGCCATGGAGAAGAGTTTAGACACTAGGATAAGATAAGGAACACACCCATTATAAAGAAATCACATTAGGATTCTCTTTTTAAGCTGTTCCTTAAAACACTAGTGCTTAGGAAATCTATTGGAGGCAGAAGCAGTCAAGGGTAGCCTAGGGTTAGGGTTAGGCTTAGGGTTAGGCTTAGGGTACGGCTTAGGGTACGGGTTCGTGGAGGGCTTCTGGTACGGCGTAGGGTATGGGTTAGGGTTAGGGTTAGGGTTAGTGTTAGGGTTAGGGCTCGGTATAGGGTATTGGTTAGGATTAGGGTACGTGTTAGGGTTAGGGTAGGGTTTAGGGTTAGGGTACGCGTTAGTGTTAGGGTAGTTATTAAACCTAACCCACTCTCTAGATACCCCTTAGCACGTAAAGGAATATTATTTGGAGGTCCAGCCATGGAGAAGAGTTTACACACTAGGATAAGATAAGGAACACACCCATTATAAAGAAATCACATTAGGATTCTCTTTTTAAGCTGTTCCTTAAAACACTAGTGCTTAGAAAATCTATTGGAGGCAGAAGCAGTCAAGGGTAGCCTAGGGTTAGGGTTAGGCTTAGGGTACGGCTTAGGGTACGGCTTAGGGTACCGGTTCGGGGAGGGCTTCGGGTACGGCGTAGGGTATGGGTTAGGGTTAGGGTTAGGGTTAGTGTTAGGGTTAGGGCTCGGTTTAGGGTATTGGTTAGGATTAGGGTACGTGTTAGGGTTAGGGTAGGGGTTAGGGTTAGGGTACGCGTTAGTGTTAGGGTAGTTATTAAACCTATCCCAGTCTCTAGATACCCCTTAGCACGTAAAGGAATATTATTTGGGGGTCCAGCCATGGAGAAGAGTTTAGACACTAGGATAAGATAAGGAACACACCCATTATAAAGAAATCACATTAGGATTCTCTTTTTAAGCTGTTCCTTAAAACACTAGTGCTTAGGAAATCTATTGGAGGCAGATGCAGTCAAGGGTAGCCTAGGGTTAGGGTTAGGCTTAGGGTTAGGCTTAGGGTACGGCTTAGGGTACGGGTTCGGTGAGGGCTTCGGGTACAGCGTAGGGTATGGGTTAGGGTTAGGGTTAGGGTTAGTGTTAGGGTTAGGGCTCGGTTTAAGGTACGGGTTAGGATTAGGGTACATGTTAGGGTTAGGGTAGGGGTTAGGGTTAGGGTACGCGTTAGGGTTAGGGTAGTTATTAAACCTATCCCACTCTCTAGATACACCTTAGCACGTAAAGGAATATTATTTGGGGGTCCAGCCATGGAGAAGAGGTTAGACACTAGGATAAGATAAGGAACACACCCATTATAAAGAAATCACAATAGGATTCTCTTTTTAAGCTGTTCCTTAAAACACTAGTGCTTAGGAAATCTATTGGAGGCAGAAGCAGTCAAGGGTAGCCTAGGGTTAGGGTTAGGCTTAGGGTACGGCTTAGGGTACGGCTTAGGGTACGGGTTTGGGGAGGGCTTCGGGTACGGCGTAGGGTATGGGTTAGGGTTAGGGTTAGGGATAGTGTTAGGGTTAGGGCTCGGTTTAGGGTATTGGTTAGGATTAGGGTACGTGTTATGGTTAGGGTAGGGGTTAGGGTTAGGGTACGCGTTAGTGTTAGGGTAGTTATTAAAGCTATCCCACTCTCTAGATACCCCTTAGCACATAAAGGAATATTATTTGGAGGTCCAGCCATGGAGAAGAGTTTAGACACTAGGATAAGATAAGGAACACACCCATTATAAAGAAATCACATTAGGATTCTCTTTTTAAGCTGTTCCTTAAAACACTAGTGCTTAGGAAATCTATTGGAGGCAGAAGCAGTCAAGGGTAGCCTAGGGTAAGGGTTAGGCTTAGGGTACGGCTTAGGGTACGGCTTAGGGTACGGGTTCGGGGAGGGCTTCAGGTATGGCGTAGGGTATGGGTTAGGGTTAGGGTTAGGGTTAGTGTTAGGGTTAGGGCTCGGTTTAGGGTACGGGTTAGGATTAGGGTACGTGTTAGGGTTAGGGTAGGGGATAGGGTTAGGGTACGCGTTAGGGTTAGGGTAGTTATTAAACCTATCCCACTCTCTAGATACCCCTTAGCACGTAAAGGAATATTATTTGGGGGTCCAGCCATGGAGAAGAGTTTAGACACTAGGATAAGATAAGGAACACACCCATTATAAAGAAATCACATTAGGATTCCCTTTTTAAGCTGTTCCTTAAAACACTAGTGCTTAGGAAATCTATTGGAGGCAGAAGCAGTCAAGGGTAGCCTAGGGTTAGGGTTAGGCTTAGGGTACGGCTTAGGGTACGGGTTCGGTGAGGGCTTCGGGTACGGCGTAGGGTATGGGTTAGGGTTAGGGTTAGGGTTAGTTTTAGGGTTAGGCCTCGGTTTTGGGTATGGGTTAGGATTAGGGTACGTGTTAGTGTTAGGGTAGGGGATAGGGTTAGGGTACGCGTTAGGGTTAGGGTAGTTATTAAACCTATCCCACTCTCTAGATACCCCTTAGCACGTAAAGAAATATTATTTGGGGGTCCAGCCATGGAGAAGAGTTTAGACACTAGGATAAGATAAGGAACACACCCATTATAAAGAAATCACTTTAGGATTCTCTTTTTAAGCTGTTCCTTAAAACACTAGTGCTTAGGAAATCTACTGGAGGCAGAAGCAGTCAAGGGTAGCCTAGGGTTAGGGTTAGGCTTAGGGTACGGCTTAGGGTACGGCTTAGGGTACGGGTTCGGGGAGGGCTTCGGGTACGGCGTAGGGTATGGGTTAGGGTTAGGGTTAGGGTTAGTGTTAGGGTTGGGTTCGGTTTAGGGTATTGGTTAGGATTAGGGTACGTGTTATGGTTAGGGTAGGGGTTAAGGTTAGGGTACGTGTTAGTGTTAGGGTAGTTATTAAAGCTATCCCACTCTCTAGATACCCCTTAGCACATAAAGGAATATTATTTGGAGGTCCAGCCATGGAGAAGAGTTTAGACACTAGGATAAGATAAGGAACACACCCATTATAAAGAAATCACATTAGGATTCTCTTTTTAAGCTGTTCCTTAAAACACTAGTGCTTAGGAAATCTATTGGAGGCAGAAGCAGTCAAGGGTAGCCTAGGGTTAGGGTTAGGCTTAGGGTACGGCTTAGGGTACGGGTTCGGGGAGGGCTTCGGGTACGGCGTAGGGTATGGGTTAGGGTTAGGGTTAGGGTTAGTGTTAGGTTTAGGGCTCGGTATAGGGTATTGGTTAGGATTAGGGTACGTGTTAGGGTTAGGGTAGGGGTTAGGGTTAGGGTACGCGTTAGTGTTAGGGTAGTTATTAAACCTAACCCACTCTCTAGATACCCCTTAGCACGTAAAGGAATATTATTTGGAGGTCCAGCCATGGAGAAGAGTTTAGACACTAGGATAAGATAAGGAACACACCCATTATAAAGAAATCACATTAGGATTCTCTTTTTAAGCTGTTCCTTAAAACACTAGTGCTTAGGAAATCTATTGGAGGCAGAAGCAGTCAAGGGTAGCCTAGGGTTAGGGTTAGGCTTAGGGTTAGGCTTAGGGTACGGCTTAGGGTACGGGTTCGTGGAGGGCTTCTGGTACGGCGTAGGGTATGGGTTAGGGTTAGGGTTAGGGTTAGTGTTAGGGTTAGGGCTCGGTATAGGGTATTGGTTAGGATTAGGGTACGTGTTAGGGTTAGGGTAGGGTTTAGGGTTAGGGTACGCGTTAGTGTTAGGGTAGTTATTAAACCTAACCCACTCTCTAGATACCCCTTAGCACGTAAAGGAATATTATTTGGAGGTCCAGCCATGGAGAAGAGTTTACACACTAGGATAAGATAAGGAACACACCCATTATAAAGAAATCACATTAGGATTCTCTTTTTAAGCTGTTCCTTAAAACACTAGTGCTTAGAAAATCTATTGGAGGCAGAAGCAGTCAAGGGTAGCCTAGGGTTAGGGTTAGGCTTAGGGTACGGCTTAGGGTACGGCTTAGGGTACCGGTTCGGGGAGGGCTTCGGGTACGGCGTAGGGTATGGGTTAGGGATAGGGTTAGGGTTAGTGTTAGGGTTAGGGCTCGGTTTAGGGTATTGGTTAGGATTAGGGTACGTGTTAGGGTTAGGGTAGGGGTTAGGGTTAGGGTACGCGTTAGTGTTAGGGTAGTTATTAAACCTATCCCAGTCTCTAGATACCCCTTAGCACGTAAAGGAATATTATTTGGAGGTCCAGCCATGGAGAAGAGTTTAGACACTAGGATAAGATAAGGAACACACCCATTATAAAGAAATCACATTAGGATTCTCTTTTTAAGCTGTTCCTTAAAACACTAGTGCTTAGGAAATCTATTGGAGGCAGAAGCAGTCAAGGGTAGCCTAGGGTTAGGGTTAGGCTTAGGGTACGGCTTAGGGTACGGCTTAGGGTACGGGTTTGGGGAGGGCTTCGGGTACGGCGTAGGGTATGGGTTAGGGTTAGGGTTAGGGTTAGTGTTAGGGTTAGGGCTCGGTTTAGGGTATTGGTTAGGATTAAGGTACGTGTTATGGTTAGGGTAGGGGTTAGGGTTAGGGTACGCGTTAGTGTTAGGGTAGTTATTAAACCTATCCCATTCTCTAGATACCCCTTAGCACATAAAGGAATATTATTTGGAGGTCCAGCCATGGAGAAGAGTTTAGACACTAGGATAAGATAAGGAACACACCCATTATAAAGAAATCACATTAGGATTCTCTTTTTAAGCTGTTCCTTAAAACACTAGTGCATAGGAAATCTATTGGAGGCAGAAGCATCCAAGGGTAGCCTAGGGTTAGGGTTAGGCTTAGGGTTAGGCTTAGGATACGGCTTAGGGTACGGGTTCGGGGAGGGCTTCTGGTACGGCTTAGGGTATGGGTTAGGGTTAGGGTTAGGGTTAGTGTTAGGGTTAGGGCTCGGTATAGGGTATTGGTTAGGATTAGGGTACGTGTTAGGGTTAGGGTAGGGTTTAGGGTTAGGGTACGCGTTAGTGTTAGGGTAGTTATTAAACCTAACCCACTCTCTAGATACCCCTTAGCACGTAAAGGAATATTATTTGGAGGTTCAGCCATGGAGAAGAGTTTAGACACTAGGATAAGATAAGGAACACACCCATTATGAAGAAATCACATTAGGATTCTCTTTTTAAGCTGTTCCTTAAAACACTAGTGCTTAGGAAATCTATTGGAGGCAGAAGCAGTCAAGGGTAGCCTAGGGTTAGGGTTAGGCTTAGGGTACGGCTTAGGGTACGGCTTAGGGTACCGGTTCGGGGAGGGCTTCGGGTACGGCATAGGGTATGGGTTAGGGTTCGGGTTAGGGTTAGTGTTAGGGTTAGGGCTCGGTTTAGGGTATTGGTTAGGATTAGGGTACGTGTTAGGGTTAGGGTAGGGGTTAGGGTTAGGGTAGGCGTTAGTGTTAGGGTAGTTATTAAACCTATCCCACTCTCTAGATACCCCTTAGCACGTAAAGGAATATTATTTGGAGGTCCAGCCATGGAGAAGAATTTAGACACTAGGATAAGATAAGGAACACACCCATTATAAAGAAATCACATTAGGATTCTCTTTTTAAGCTGTTCCTTAAAACACTACTGCTTAGGAAATCTATTGGAGGCAGAAGCATTCAAGGGTAGCCTACGTTTAGGGTTAGGCTTAGGGTTAGGCTTAGGGTACCGCTTAGGGTACGGGTTCGGGGAGGGCTTCTGGTACGGCGTAGGGTATGGGTTAGGGTTAGGGTTAGTGTTAGGGTTAGGGCTCGGTTTAGGGTATTGGTTAAGATTAGGATACGTGTTAGCGATAGGGTAGGGGTTAGGGTTAGGGTACGCATTAGTGTTAGGGTAGTTATTAAACCTAACCCACTCTCTAGATACCCCTTAGCACGTAAAGGAATATTATTTGGAGGTCCAGCCATGGAGAAGAGTTTACACACTAGGATAAGATAAGGAACACACCCATTATAAAGAAATCACATTAGGATTCTCTTTTTAAGCTGTTCCTTAAAACACTAGTGCTTAGGAAATCTATTGGAGGCAGAAGCAGTCAAGGGTAGCCTAGGGTTAGGGTTAGGCTTAGGGTACGGCTTAGGGTACGGCTTAGGGTACGGGTTCGGGGATGGCTTCGTGTACGGCGTAGGGTATGGGTTAGGGTTAGGGTTAGGGTTAGTGTTAGTGTTAGGGCTCGGTTTAGGGTATTGGTTAGGAATAGGGTACGTGTTAGGGTTAGGGTAGGGGTTAGGGTTAGGGTACGCGTTAGTGTTAGGGTAGTTATTAAAGCTATCCCACTCTCTAGATACCCCTTAGCACGTAAAGGAATATTATTTGGAGGTCCAGCCATGGAGAAGAATTTAGACACTAGGATAAGATAAGGAACACACCCATTATAAAGAAATCACATTAGGATTCTCTTTTTAAGCTGTTCCTTAAAACACTACTGCTTAGGAAATCTATTGGAGGCAGAAGCATTCAAGGGTAGCCTACGTTTAGGGTTAGGCTTAGGGTTAGGCTTAGGGTACGGCTTAGGGTACGGGTTCGGGGATGGCTTCGTGTACGGCGTAGGGTATGGGTTAGGGTTAGGGTTAGTGTTAGTGTTAGGGCTCGGTTTAGGGTATTGGTTAGGATTAGGGTACGTGTTAGGGTTAGGGTAGGGGTTAGGGTTAGGGTACGCGTTAGTGTTAGGGTAGTTATTAAAGCTATCCCACTCTCTAGATACCCCTTAGCACGTAAAGGAATATTATTTGGAGGTCCAGCCATGGAGAAGAATTTAGACACTAGGATAAGATAAGGAACACACCCATTATAAAGAAATCACATTAGGATTCTCTTTTTAAGCTGTTCCTTAAAACACTACTGCTTAGGAAATCTATTGGAGGCAGAAGCATTCAAGGGTAGCCTACGTTTAGGGTTAGGCTTAGGGTTAGGCTTAGGGTACGGCTTAGGGTACGGGTCCGGGGAGGGCTTCTGGTACGGCGTAGGGTATGGGTTAGGGTTAGGGTTAGGGTTAGTGTTAGGGTTAGGGCTCGGTTTAGGGTACGGGTTAGGATTAGGGTACGAGTTAGCGATAGGGTAGGGTTTAGGGTTAGGGTACGCGTTAGTGTTAGGGTAGTTATTAAACCTAACCCACTCTCTAGATACCCCTTAGCACGTAAAGGAATATTATTTGGAGGTCCAGCCATGGAGAAGAGTTTAGACACTAGGATAAGATAAGGAACACACCCATTATAAAGAAATCACATTAGGATTCTCTTTTTAAGCTGTTCCTTAAAACACTAGTGCTTAGGAAATCTATTGGAGGCAGAAGCAGTCAAGGGTAGCCTAGGGTTAGGGTTAGGCTTAGGGTTAGGCTTAGGGTACGGCTTAGGGTACGGGTTCGTGGAGGGCTTCTGGTACGGCGTAGGGTATGGGTTAGGGTTAGGGTTAGGGTTAGTGTTAGGGTTAGTGCTCGGTATAGGGTATTGGTTAGGATTAGGGTACGTGTTAGGGTTAGGGTAGGGTTTAGGGTTAGGGTACGCGTTAGTGTTAGGGTAGTTATTAAACCTAACCCACTCTCTAGATACCCCTTAGCACGTAAAGGAATATTATTTGGAGGTCCAGCCATGGAGAAGAGTTTAGACACTAGGATAAGATAAGGAACACACCCATTATAAAGAAATCACATTAGGATTCTCTTTTTAAGCTGTTCCTTAAAACACTAGTGCTTAGAAAATCTATTGGAGGCAGAAGCAGTCAAGGGTAGCCTAGGGTTAGGGTTAGGCTTAGGGTACGGCTTAGGGTACGGCTTAGGGTACCGGTTCGGGGAGGGCTTCGGGTACGGCGTAGGGTATGGGTTAGGGTTAGGGTTAGGGTTAGTGTTAGGGTTAGGGCTCGGTTTAGGGTATTGGTTAGGATTAGGGTACGTGTTAGGGTTAGGGTAGGGGTTAGGGTTAGGGTACGCGTTAGTGTTAGGGTAGTTATTAAACCTATCCCAGTCTCTAGATACCCCTTAGCACGTAAAGGAATATTATTTGGAGGTCCAGCCATGGAGAAGAGTTTAGACACTAGGATAAGATAAGGAACACACCCATTATAAAGAAATCACATTAGGATTCTCTTTTTAAGCTGTTCCTTAAAACACTAGTGCTTAGGAAATCTATTGGAGGCAGAAGCAGTCAAGGGTAGCCTAGGGTTAGGGTTAGGCTTAGGGTACGGCTTAGGGTACGGGATTGGGGAGGGCTTCGGGTACTGCGTAGGGTATGGGTTAGGGTTAGGGTTAGGGTTAGTGTTAGGGTTAGGGCTCGGTTTAGGGTATTGGTTAGGATTAAGGTACGTGTTATGGTTAGGGTAGGGGTTAGGGTTAGGGTACGTGTTAGTGTTAGGGTAGTTATTAAACCTATCCCATTCTCTAGATACCCCTTAGCACATAAAGGAATATTATTTGGAGGTCCAGCCATGGAGAAGAGTTTAGACACTAGGATAAGATAAGGAACACACCCATTATAAAGAAATCACATTAGGATTCTCTTTTTAAGCTGTTCCTTAAAACACTACTGCTTAGGAAATCTATTGGAGGCAGAAGCATTCAAGGGTAGCCTACGTTTAGGGTTAGGCTTAGGGTTAGGCTTAGGGTACGGCTTAGGGTACGGGTTCGGGGAGGGCTTCTGGTACGGCGTAGGGTATGGGTTAGGGTTAGGGTTAGTGTTAGGGTTAGGGCTCGGTTTAGGGTACGGGTTAGGATTAGGGTACGTGTTAGGGTTAGGGTAGGGGTTAGGGTTAGGGTACGCGTTAGGGTTAGGGTAGTTATTAAACCTATCCCACTCTCTAGATACCCCTTAGCACGTAAAGGAATATTATTTGGAGGTTCAGCCATGGAGAAGAGTTTAGACACTAGGATAAGATAAGGAACACACCCATTATGAAGAAATCACATTAGGATTCTCTTTTTAAGCTGTTCCTTAAAACACTAGTGCTTAGGAAATCTATTGGAGGCAGAAGCAGTCAAGGGTAGCCTAGGGTTAGGGTTAGGCTTAGGGTAGGGCTTAGGGTACGGCTTAGGGTACCGGTTCGGGGAGGGCTTCGGGTACGGCATAGGGTATGGGTTAGGGTTCGGGTTAGGGTTAGTGTTAGGTTTAGGGCTCGGTTTAGGGTATTGGTTAGGATTAGGGTACGTGTTAGGGTTAGGGTAGGGGTTAGGGTTAGGGTAGGCGTTAGTGTTAGGGTAGTTATTAAACCTATCCCACTCTCTAGATACCCCTTAGCACGTAAAGGAATATTATTTGGAGGTCCAGCCATGGAGAAGAATTTAGACACTAGGATAAGATAAGGAACACACCCATTATAAAGAAATCACATTAGGATTCTCTTTTTAAGCTGTTCCTTAAAACACTACTGCTTAGGAAATCTATTGGAGGCAGAAGCATTCAAGGGTAGCCTACGTTTAGGGTTAGGCTTAGGGTTAGGCTTAGGGTACGGCTTAGGGTACGGGTTCGGGGAGGGCTTCTGGTACGGCGTAGGGTATGGGTTAGGGTTAGGGTTAGTGTTAGGGTTAGGGCTCGGTTTAGGGTATTGGTTAGGATTAGGATACGTGTTAGCGATAGGGTAGGGGTTAGGGTTAGGGTACGCGTTAGTGTTAGGGTAGTTATTAAACCTATCCCAGTCTCTAGATACCCCTTAGCACGTAAAGGAATATTATTTGGAGGTCCAGCCATGGAGAAGAGTTTAGACACTAGGATAAGATAAGGAACACACCCATTATAAAGAAATCACATTAGGATTCTCTTTTTAAGCTGTTCCTTAAAACACTAGTGCTTAGGAAATCTATTGGAGGCAGAAGCAGTCAAGGGTAGCCTAGGGTTAGGGTTAGGCTTAGGGTACGGCTTAGGGTACGGCTTAGGGTACGGGTTTGGGGAGGGCTTCGGGTACGGCGTAGGGTATGGGTTAGGGTTAGGGTTAGGGTTAGTGTTAGGGTTAGGGCTCGGTTTAGGGTATTGGTTAGGATTAAGGTACGTGTTATGGTTAGGGTAGGGGTTAGGGTTAGGGTACGCGTTAGTGTTAGGGTAGTTATTAAACCTATCCCATTCTCTAGATACCCCTTAGCACATAAAGGAATATTATTTGGAGGTCCAGCCATGGAGAAGAGTTTAGACACTAGGATAAGATAAGGAACACACCCATTATAAAGAAATCACATTAGGATTCTCTTTTTAAGCTGTTCCTTAAAACACTAGTGCATAGGAAATCTATTGGAGGCAGAAGCATCCAAGGGTAGCCTAGGGTTAGGGTTAGGCTTAGGGTTAGGCTTAGGATACGGCTTAGGGTACGGGTTCGGGGAGGGCTTCTGGTACGGCTTAGGGTATGGGTTAGGGTTAGGGTTAGGGTTAGTGTTAGGGTTAGGGCTCGGTATAGGGTATTGGTTAGGATTAGGGTACGTGTTAGGGTTAGGGTAGGGTTTAGGGTTAGGGTACGCGTTAGTGTTAGGGTAGTTATTAAACCTAACCCACTCTCTAGATACCCCTTAGCACGTAAAGGAATATTATTTGGAGGTTCAGCCATGGAGAAGAGTTTAGACACTAGGATAAGATAAGGAACACACCCATTATGAAGAAATCACATTAGGATTCTCTTTTTAAGCTGTTCCTTAAAACACTAGTGCTTAGGAAATCTATTGGAGGCAGAAGCAGTCAAGGGTAGCCTAGGGTTAGGGTTAGGCTTAGGGTACGGCTTAGGGTACGGCTTAGGGTACCGGTTCGGGGAGGGCTTCGGGTACGGCATAGGGTATGGGTTAGGGTTCGGGTTAGGGTTAGTGTTAGGGTTAGGGCTCGGTTTAGGGTATTGGTTAGGATTAGGGTACGTGTTAGGGTTAGGGTAGGGGTTAGGGTTAGGGTAGGCGTTAGTGTTAGGGTAGTTATTAAACCTATCCCACTCTCTAGATACCCCTTAGCACGTAAAGGAATATTATTTGGAGGTCCAGCCATGGAGAAGAATTTAGACACTAGGATAAGATAAGGAACACACCCATTATAAAGAAATCACATTAGGATTCTCTTTTTAAGCTGTTCCTTAAAACACTACTGCTTAGGAAATCTATTGGAGGCAGAAGCATTCAAGGGTAGCCTACGTTTAGGGTTAGGCTTAGGGTTAGGCTTAGGGTACCGCTTAGGGTACGGGTTCGGGGAGGGCTTCTGGTACGGCGTAGGGTATGGGTTAGGGTTAGGGTTAGTGTTAGGGTTAGGGCTCGGTTTAGGGTATTGGTTAAGATTAGGATACGTGTTAGCGATAGGGTAGGGGTTAGGGTTAGGGTACGCATTAGTGTTAGGGTAGTTATTAAACCTAACCCACTCTCTAGATACCCCTTAGCACGTAAAGGAATATTATTTGGAGGTCCAGCCATGGAGAAGAGTTTACACACTAGGATAAGATAAGGAACACACCCATTATAAAGAAATCACATTAGGATTCTCTTTTTAAGCTGTTCCTTAAAACACTAGTGCTTAGGAAATCTATTGGAGGCAGAAGCAGTCAAGGGTAGCCTAGGGTTAGGGTTAGGCTTAGGGTACGGCTTAGGGTACGGCTTAGGGTACGGGTTCGGGGATGGCTTCGTGTACGGCGTAGGGTATGGGTTAGGGTTAGGGTTAGGGTTAGTGTTAGTGTTAGGGCTCGGTTTAGGGTATTGGTTAGGAATAGGGTACGTGTTAGGGTTAGGGTAGGGGTTAGGGTTAGGGTACGCGTTAGTGTTAGGGTAGTTATTAAAGCTATCCCACTCTCTAGATACCCCTTAGCACGTAAAGGAATATTATTTGGAGGTCCAGCCATGGAGAAGAATTTAGACACTAGGATAAGATAAGGAACACACCCATTATAAAGAAATCACATTAGGATTCTCTTTTTAAGCTGTTCCTTAAAACACTACTGCTTAGGAAATCTATTGGAGGCAGAAGCATTCAAGGGTAGCCTACGTTTAGGGTTAGGCTTAGGGTTAGGCTTAGGGTACGGCTTAGGGTACGGGTTCGGGGATGGCTTCGTGTACGGCGTAGGGTATGGGTTAGGGTTAGGGTTAGTGTTAGTGTTAGGGCTCGGTTTAGGGTATTGGTTAGGATTAGGGTACGTGTTAGGGTTAGGGTAGGGGTTAGGGTTAGGGTACGCGTTAGTGTTAGGGTAGTTATTAAAGCTATCCCACTCTCTAGATACCCCTTAGCACGTAAAGGAATATTATTTGGAGGTCCAGCCATGGAGAAGAATTTAGACACTAGGATAAGATAAGGAACACACCCATTATAAAGAAATCACATTAGGATTCTCTTTTTAAGCTGTTCCTTAAAACACTACTGCTTAGGAAATCTATTGGAGGCAGAAGCATTCAAGGGTAGCCTACGTTTAGGGTTAGGCTTAGGGTTAGGCTTAGGGTACGGCTTAGGGTACGGGTCCGGGGAGGGCTTCTGGTACGGCGTAGGGTATGGGTTAGGGTTAGGGTTAGGGTTAGTGTTAGGGTTAGGGCTCGGTTTAGGGTACGGGTTAGGATTAGGGTACGAGTTAGCGATAGGGTAGGGTTTAGGGTTAGGGTACGCGTTAGTGTTAGGGTAGTTATTAAACCTAACCCACTCTCTAGATACCCCTTAGCACGTAAAGGAATATTATTTGGAGGTCCAGCCATGGAGAAGAGTTTAGACACTAGGATAAGATAAGGAACACACCCATTATAAAGAAATCACATTAGGATTCTCTTTTTAAGCTGTTCCTTAAAACACTAGTGCTTAGGAAATCTATTGGAGGCAGAAGCAGTCAAGGGTAGCCTAGGGTTAGGGTTAGGCTTAGGGTTAGGCTTAGGGTACGGCTTAGGGTACGGGTTCGTGGAGGGCTTCTGGTACGGCGTAGGGTATGGGTTAGGGTTAGGGTTAGGGTTAGTGTTAGGGTTAGTGCTCGGTATAGGGTATTGGTTAGGATTAGGGTACGTGTTAGGGTTAGGGTAGGGTTTAGGGTTAGGGTACGCGTTAGTGTTAGGGTAGTTATTAAACCTAACCCACTCTCTAGATACCCCTTAGCACGTAAAGGAATATTATTTGGAGGTCCAGCCATGGAGAAGAGTTTAGACACTAGGATAAGATAAGGAACACACCCATTATAAAGAAATCACATTAGGATTCTCTTTTTAAGCTGTTCCTTAAAACACTAGTGCTTAGAAAATCTATTGGAGGCAGAAGCAGTCAAGGGTAGCCTAGGGTTAGGGTTAGGCTTAGGGTACGGCTTAGGGTACGGCTTAGGGTACCGGTTCGGGGAGGGCTTCGGGTACGGCGTAGGGTATGGGTTAGGGTTAGGGTTAGGGTTAGTGTTAGGGTTAGGGCTCGGTTTAGGGTATTGGTTAGGATTAGGGTACGTGTTAGGGTTAGGGTAGGGGTTAGGGTTAGGGTACGCGTTAGTGTTAGGGTAGTTATTAAACCTATCCCAGTCTCTAGATACCCCTTAGCACGTAAAGGAATATTATTTGGAGGTCCAGCCATGGAGAAGAGTTTAGACACTAGGATAAGATAAGGAACACACCCATTATAAAGAAATCACATTAGGATTCTCTTTTTAAGCTGTTCCTTAAAACACTAGTGCTTAGGAAATCTATTGGAGGCAGAAGCAGTCAAGGGTAGCCTAGGGTTAGGGTTAGGCTTAGGGTACGGCTTAGGGTACGGGATTGGGGAGGGCTTCGGGTACTGCGTAGGGTATGGGTTAGGGTTAGGGTTAGGGTTAGTGTTAGGGTTAGGGCTCGGTTTAGGGTATTGGTTAGGATTAAGGTACGTGTTATGGTTAGGGTAGGGGTTAGGGTTAGGGTACGTGTTAGTGTTAGGGTAGTTATTAAACCTATCCCATTCTCTAGATACCCCTTAGCACATAAAGGAATATTATTTGGAGGTCCAGCCATGGAGAAGAGTTTAGACACTAGGATAAGATAAGGAACACACCCATTATAAAGAAATCACATTAGGATTCTCTTTTTAAGCTGTTCCTTAAAACACTACTGCTTAGGAAATCTATTGGAGGCAGAAGCATTCAAGGGTAGCCTACGTTTAGGGTTAGGCTTAGGGTTAGGCTTAGGGTACGGCTTAGGGTACGGGTTCGGGGAGGGCTTCTGGTACGGCGTAGGGTATGGGTTAGGGTTAGGGTTAGTGTTAGGGTTAGGGCTCGGTTTAGGGTACGGGTTAGGATTAGGGTACGTGTTAGGGTTAGGGTAGGGGTTAGGGTTAGGGTACGCGTTAGGGTTAGGGTAGTTATTAAACCTATCCCACTCTCTAGATACCCCTTAGCACGTAAAGGAATATTATTTGGAGGTTCAGCCATGGAGAAGAGTTTAGACACTAGGATAAGATAAGGAACACACCCATTATGAAGAAATCACATTAGGATTCTCTTTTTAAGCTGTTCCTTAAAACACTAGTGCTTAGGAAATCTATTGGAGGCAGAAGCAGTCAAGGGTAGCCTAGGGTTAGGGTTAGGCTTAGGGTAGGGCTTAGGGTACGGCTTAGGGTACCGGTTCGGGGAGGGCTTCGGGTACGGCATAGGGTATGGGTTAGGGTTCGGGTTAGGGTTAGTGTTAGGTTTAGGGCTCGGTTTAGGGTATTGGTTAGGATTAGGGTACGTGTTAGGGTTAGGGTAGGGGTTAGGGTTAGGGTAGGCGTTAGTGTTAGGGTAGTTATTAAACCTATCCCACTCTCTAGATACCCCTTAGCACGTAAAGGAATATTATTTGGAGGTCCAGCCATGGAGAAGAATTTAGACACTAGGATAAGATAAGGAACACACCCATTATAAAGAAATCACATTAGGATTCTCTTTTTAAGCTGTTCCTTAAAACACTACTGCTTAGGAAATCTATTGGAGGCAGAAGCATTCAAGGGTAGCCTACGTTTAGGGTTAGGCTTAGGGTTAGGCTTAGGGTACGGCTTAGGGTACGGGTTCGGGGAGGGCTTCTGGTACGGCGTAGGGTATGGGTTAGGGTTAGGGTTAGTGTTAGGGTTAGGGCTCGGTTTAGGGTATTGGTTAAGATTAGGATACGTGTTAGCGATAGGGTAGGGGTTAGGGTTAGGGTACGCATTAGTGTTAGGGTAGTTATTAAACCTAACCCACTCTCTAGATACCCCTTAGCACGTAAAGGAATATTATTTGGAGGTCCAGCCATGGAGAAGAGTTTACACACTAGGATAAGATAAGGAACACACCCATTATAAAGAAATCACATTAGGATTCTCTTTTTAAGCTGTTCCTTAAAACACTAGTGCTTAGGAAATCTATTGGAGGCAGAAGCAGTCAAGGGTAGCCTAGGGTTAGGGTTAGGCTTAGGGTACGGCTTAGGGTACGGCTTAGGGTACGGGTTCGGGGATGGCTTCGTGTACGGCGTAGGGTATGGGTTAGGGTTAGGGTTAGGGTTAGTGTTAGTGTTAGGGCTCGGTTTAGGGTATTGGTTAGGAATAGGGTACGTGTTAGGGTTAGGGTAGGGGTTAGGGTTAGGGTACGCGTTAGTGTTAGGGTAGTTATTAAAGCTATCCCACTCTCTAGATACCCCTTAGCACGTAAAGGAATATTATTTGGAGGTCCAGCCATGGAGAAGAATTTAGACACTAGGATAAGATAAGGAACACACCCATTATAAAGAAATCACATTAGGATTCTCTTTTTAAGCTGTTCCTTAAAACACTACTGCTTAGGAAATCTATTGGAGGCAGAAGCATTCAAGGGTAGCCTACGTTTAGGGTTAGGCTTAGGGTTAGGCTTAGGGTACGGCTTAGGGTACGGGTTCGGGGATGGCTTCGTGTACGGCGTAGGGTATGGGTTAGGGTTAGGGTTAGTGTTAGTGTTAGGGCTCGGTTTAGGGTATTGGTTAGGATTAGGGTACGTGTTAGGGTTAGGGTAGGGGTTAGGGTTAGGGTACGCGTTAGTGTTAGGGTAGTTATTAAAGCTATCCCACTCTCTAGATACCCCTTAGCACGTAAAGGAATATTATTTGGAGGTCCAGCCATGGAGAAGAATTTAGACACTAGGAGAAGATAAGGAACACACCCATTATAAAGAAATCACATTAGGATTCTCTTTTTAAGCTGTTCCTTAAAACACTACTGCTTAGGAAATCTATTGGAGGCAGAAACATTCAAGGGTAGCCTACGTTTAGGGTTAGGCTTAGGGTTAGGCTTAGGGTACGGCTTAGGGTCCGGGTCCGGGGAGGGCTTCTGGTACGGCGTAGGGTATGGGTTAGGGTTAGGGTTAGGGTTAGTGTTAGGGTTAGGGCTCGGTTTAGGGTACGGGTTAGGATTAGGGTACGAGTTAGCGATAGGGTAGGGTTTAGGGTTAGGGTACGCGTTAGTGTTAGGGTAGTTATTAAACCTAACCCACTCTCTAGATACCCCTTAGCACGTAAAGGAATATTATTTGGAGGTCCAGCCATGGAGAAGAGTTTAGACACTAGGATAAGATAAGGAACACACCCATTATAAAGAAATCACATTAGGATTCTCTTTTTAAGCTGTTCCTTAAAACACTAGTGCTTAGGAAATCTATTGGAGGCAGAAGCAGTCAAGGGTAGCCTAGGGTTAGGGTTAGGCTTAGGGTTAGGCTTAGGGTACGGCTTAGGGTACGGGTTCGTGGAGGGCTTCTGGTACGGCGTAGGGTATGGGTTAGGGTTAGGGTTAGGGTTAGTGTTAGGGTTAGGGCTCGGTATAGGGTATTGGTTAGGATTAGGGTACGTGTTAGGGTTAGGGTAGGGTTTAGGGTTAGGGTACGCGTTAGTGTTAGGGTAGTTATTAAACCTAACCCACTCTCTAGATACCCCTTAGCACGTAAAGGAATATTATTTGGAGGTCCAGCCATGGAGAAGAGTTTAGACACTAGGATAAGATAAGGAACACACCCATTATAAAGAAATCACATTAGGATTCTCTTTTTAAGCTGTTCCTTAAAACACTAGTGCTTAGAAAATCTATTGGAGGCAGAAGCAGTCAAGGGTAGCCTAGGGTTAGGGTTAGGCTTAGGGTACGGCTTAGGGTACGGCTTAGGGTACCGGTTCGGGGAGGGCTTCGGGTACGGCGTAGGGTATGGGTTAGGGTTAGGGTTAGGGTTAGTGTTAGGGTTAGGGCTCGGTTTAGGGTATTGGTTAGGATTAGGGTACGTGTTAGGGTTAGGGTAGGGGTTAGGGTTAGGGTACGCGTTAGTGTTAGGGTAGTTATTAAACCTATCCCAGTCTCTAGATACCCCTTAGCACGTAAAGGAATATTATTTGGAGGTCCAGCCATGGAGAAGAGTTTAGACACTAGGATAAGATAAGGAACACACCCATTATAAAGAAATCACATTAGGATTCTCTTTTTAAGCTGTTCCTTAAAACACTAGTGCTTAGGAAATCTATTGGAGGCAGAAGCAGTCAAGGGTAGCCTAGGGTTAGGGTTAGGCTTAGGGTACGGCTTAGGGTACGGGATTGGGGAGGGCTTCGGGTACTGCGTAGGGTATGGGTTAGGGTTAGGGTTAGGGTTAGTGTTAGGGTTAGGGCTCGGTTTAGGGTATTGGTTAGGATTAAGGTACGTGTTATGGTTAGGGTAGGGGTTAGGGTTAGGGTACGTGTTAGTGTTAGGGTAGTTATTAAACCTATCCCATTCTCTAGATACCCCTTAGCACATAAAGGAATATTATTTGGAGGTCCAGCCATGGAGAAGAGTTTAGACACTAGGATAAGATAAGGAACACACCCATTATAAAGAAATCACATTAGGATTCTCTTTTTAAGCTGTTCCTTAAAACACTACTGCTTAGGAAATCTATTGGAGGCAGAAGCATTCAAGGGTAGCCTACGTTTAGGGTTAGGCTTAGGGTTAGGCTTAGGGTACGGCTTAGGGTACGGGTTCGGGGAGGGCTTCTGGTACGGCGTAGGGTATGGGTTAGGGTTAGGGTTAGTGTTAGGGTTAGGGCTCGGTTTAGGGTACGGGTTAGGATTAGGGTACGTGTTAGGGTTAGGGTAGGGGTTAGGGTTAGGGTACGCGTTAGGGTTAGGGTAGTTATTAAACCTATCCCACTCTCTAGATACACCTTAGCACGTCAAGGAATATTATTTGGCGGTTCAGCCATGGAGAAGAGTTTAGACACTAGGATAAGATAAGGAACACACCCATTATAAAGAAATCACATTAGGATTCTCTTTTTAAGCTGTTCCTTAAAACACTAGTGCTTAGGAAATCTATTGGAGGCAGAAGCAGTCAAGGGTAGCCTAGGGTTAGGGTTAGGCTTAGGGTACGGCTTAGGGTACGGCTTAGGGTACCGGTTCGGGGAGGGCTTCGGGTACGGCGTAGGGTATGGGTTAGGGTTAGGGTTAGGGTTAGTGTTAGGGTTAGGGCTCGGTTTAGGGTATTGGTTAGGATTAGGGTACGTGTTAGGGTTAGGGTAGGGGTTAGGGTTAGGGTACGCGTTAGTGTTAGGGTAGTTATTAAACCTATCCCAGTCTCTAGATACCCCTTAGCACGTAAAGGAATATTATTTGGAGGTCCAGCCATGGAGAAGAGTTTAGACACTAGGATAAGATAAGGAACACACCCATTATAAAGAAATCACATTAGGATTCTCTTTTTAAGCTGTTCCTTAAAACACTAGTGCTTAGGAAATCTATTGGAGGCAGAAGCAGTCAAGGGTAGCCTAGGGTTAGGGTTAGGCTTAGGGTACGGCTTAGGGTACGGCTTAGGGTACGGGTTTGGGGAGGGCTTCGGGTACGGCGTAGGGTATGGGTTAGGGTTAGGGTTAGGGTTAGTGTTAGGGTTAGGGCTCGGTTTAGGGTATTGGTTAGGATTAAGGTACGTGTTATGGTTAGGGTAGGGGTTAGGGTTAGGGTACGCGTTAGTGTTAGGGTAGTTATTAAACCTATCCCATTCTCTAGATACCCCTTAGCACATAAAGGAATATTATTTGGAGGTCCAGCCATGGAGAAGAGTTTAGACACTAGGATAAAATAAGGAACACACCCATTATAAAGAAATCACATTAGGATTCTCTTTTTAAGCTGTTCCTTAAAACACTAGTGCTTAGGAAATCTATTGGAGGCAGAAGCATCCAAGGGTAGCCTAGGGTTAGGGTTAGGCTTAGGGTTAGGCTTAGGATACGGCTTAGGGTACGGGTTCGGGGAGGGCTTCTGGTACGGCGTAGGGTATGGGTTAGGGTTAGGGTTAGGGTTAGTGTTAGGGTTAGGGCTCGGTATAGGGTATTGGTTAGGATTAGGGTACGTGTTAGGGTTAGGGTAGGGTTTAGGTTTAGGGTACGCGTTAGTGTTAGGGTAGTTATTAAACCTAACCCACTCTCTAGATACCCCTTAGCACGTAAAGGAATATTATTTGGAGGTTCAGCCATGGAGAAGAGTTTAGACACTAGGATAAGATAAGGAACACACCCATTATAAAGAAATCACATTAGGATTCTCTTTTTAAGCTGTTCCTTAAAACACTAGTGCTTAGGAAATCTATTGGAGGCAGAAGCAGTCAAGGGTAGCCTAGGGTTAGGGTTAGGCTTAGGGTACGGCTTAGGGTACGGCTTAGGGTACGGGTTTGGGGAGGGCTTCGGGTACGGCGTAGGGTATGGGTTAGGTTTAGGGTTAGGGTTAGTGTTAGGGTTAGGGCTCGGTTTAGGGTATTGGTTAGGATTAAGGTACGTGTTATGGTTAGGGTAGGGGTTAGGGTTAGGGTACGTGTTAGTGTTAGGGTAGTTATTAAACCTATCCCATTCTCTAGATACCCCTTAGCACATAAAGGAATATTATTTGGAGGTCCAGCCATGGAGAAGAGTTTAGACACTAGGATAAGATAAGGAACACACCCATTATAAAGAAATCACATTAGGATTCTCTTTTTAAGCTGTTCCTTAAAACACTACTGCTTAGGAAATCTATTGGAGGCAGAAGCATTCAAGGGTAGCCTACGTTTAGGGTTAGGCTTAGGGTTAGGCTTAGGGTACGGCTTAGGGTACGGGTTCGGGGAGGGCTTCTGGTACGGCGTAGGGTATGGGTTAGGGTTAGGGTTAGGGTTAGGGTTAGGGCTCGGTTTAGGGTACGGGTTAGGATTAGGGTACGTGTTAGGGTTAGGGTAGGGGTTAGGGTTAGGGTACGCGTTAGGGTTAGGGTAGTTATTAAACCTATCCCACTCTCTAGATACACCTTAGCACGTCAAGGAATATTATTTGGCGGTTCAGCCATGGAGAAGAGTTTAGACACTAGGATAAGATAAGGAACACACCCATTATAAAGAAATCACATTAGGATTCTCTTTTTAAGCTGTTCCTTAAAACACTAGTGCTTAGGAAATCTATTGGAGGCAGAAGCAGTCAAGGGTAGCCTAGGGTTAGGGTTAGGCTTAGGGTACGGCTTAGGGTACAGCTTAGGGTACCGGTTCGGGGAGGGCTTCGGGTACGGCGTAGGGTATGGGTTAGGGTTAGGGTTAGGGTTAGTGTTAGGGTTAGGGCTCGGTTTAGGGTATTGGTTAGGATTAGGGTACGTGTTAGGGTTAGGGTAGGGGTTAGGGTTAGGGTACGCGTTAGTGTTAGGGTAGTTATTAAACCTATCCCAGTCTCTAGATACCCCTTAGCACGTAAAGGAATATTATTTGGAGGTCCAGCCATGGAGAAGAGTTTAGACACTAGGATAAGATAAAGAACACACCCATTATAAAGAAATCACATTAGGATTCTCTTTTTAAGCTGTTCCTTAAAACACTAGTGCTTAGGAAATCTATTGGAGGCAGAAGCAGTCAAGGGTAGCCTAGGGTTAGGGTTAGGCTTAGGGTACGGCTTAGGGTACGGCTTAGGGTACGGGTTTGGGGAGGGCTTCGGGTACGGCGTAGGGTATGGGTTAGGGTTATGGTTAGGGTTAGTGTTAGGGTTAGGGCTCGGTTTAGGGTATTGGTTAGGATTAAGGTACGTGTTATGGTTAGGGTAGGGGTTAGGGTTAGGGTACGCGTTAGTGTTAGGGTAGTTATTAAACCTATCCCATTCTCTAGATACCCCTTAGCACATAAAGGAATATTATTTGGAGGTCCAGCCATGGAGAAGAGTTTAGACACTAGGATAAAATAAGGAACACACCCATTATAAAGAAATCACATTAGGATTCTCTTTTTAAGCTGTTCCTTAAAACACTAGTGCTTAGGAAATCTATTGGAGGCAGAAGCATCCAAGGGTAGCCTAGGGTTAGGGTTAGGCTTAGGGTTAGGCTTAGGATACGGCTTAGGGTACGGGTTCGGGGAGGGCTTCTGGTACGGCGTAGGGTATGGGTTAGGGTTAGGGTTAGGGTTAGTGTTAGGGTTAGGGCTCGGTATAGGGTATTGGTTAGGATTAGGGTACGTGTTAGGGTTAGGGTAGGGTTTAGGGTTAGGGTACGCTTTAGTGTTAGGGTAGTTATTAAACCTAACCCACTCTCTAGATACCCCTTAGCACGTAAAGGAATATTATTTGGAGGTTCAGCCATGGAGAAGAGTTTAGACACTAGGATAAGATAAGGAACACACCCATTATGAAGAAATCACATTAGGATTCTCTTTTTAAGCTGTTCCTTAAAACACTAGTGCTTAGGAAATCTATTGGAGGCAGAAGCAGTCAAGGGTAGCCTAGGGTTAGGGTTAGGCTTAGGGTACGGCTTAGGGTACGGCTTAGGGTACGGGTTCGGGGAGGGCTTCTGGTACGGCGTAGGGTATGGGTTAGGGTTAGGGTTAGGGTTAGTGTTAGGGTTAGGGCTCGGTATAGGGTATTGGTTAGGATTAGGGTACGTGTTAGGGTTTGGGTAGGGTTTAGGGTTAGGGTACGCGTTAGTGTTAGGGTAGTTATTAAACCTAAACCACTCTCTAGATACCCCTTAGCACGTAAAGGAATATTATTTGGAGGTTCAGCCATGGAGAAGAGTTTAGACACTAGGATAAGATAAGGAACACACCCATTATAAAGAAATCACATTAGGATTCTCTTTTTAAGCTGTTCCTTAAAACACTAGTGCTTAGAAAATCTATTGGAGGCAGAAGCAGTCAAGGGTAGCCTAGGGTTAGGGTTAGGCTTAGGGTACGGCTTAGGGTACGGCTTAGGGTACCGGTTCGGGGAGGGCTTCGGGTACGGCGTAGGGTATGGGTTAGGGTTACGGTTAGGGTTAGTGTTAGGGTTAGGGCTCGGTTTAGGGTATTGGTTAGGATTAGGGTACGTGTTAGGGTTAGGGTAGGGGTTAGGGTTAGGGTACGCGTTAGTGTTAGGTTAGTTATTAAACCTATCCCAGTCTCTAGATACCCCTTAGCACGTAAAGGAATATTATTTTGAGGTCCAGCCATGGAGAAGAGTTTAGACACTAGGATAAGATAAGGAACACACCCATTGTAAAGAAATCACATTAGGATTCTCTTTTTAAGCTGTTCCTTAAAACACTAGTGCTTAGGAAATCTATTGGAGGCAGAAGCAGTCAAGGGTAGCCTAGGGTTAGGGTTAGGCTTAGGGTACGGCTTAGGGTACGGCTTAGGGTACGGGTTCGGGGATGGCTTCGTGTACGGCGTAGGGTATGGGTTAGGGTTAGGGTTAGGGTTAGTGTTAGGGTTAGGGCTCGGTTTAGGGTATTGCTTAGGATTAGGGTACGTGTTAGGGTTAGGGTAGGGGTTAGGGTTAGGGTACGCGTTAGTGTTAGGGTAGTTATTAAAGCTATCCCACTCTCTAGATACCCCTTAGCACGTAAAGGAATATTATTTGGAGGTCCAGCCATGGAGAAGAATTTAGACACTAGGATAAGATAAGGAACACACCCATTATAAAGAAATCACATTAGGATTCTCTTTTTAAGCTGTTCCTTAAAACACTAGTGCTTAGGAAATCTATTGGAGGCAGAAGCATCCAAGGGTAGCCTAGGGTTAGGGTTAGGCTTAGGGTTAGGCTTAGGATACGGCTTAGGGTACGGGTTCGGGGAGGGCTTCTGGTACGGCGTAGGGTATGGGTTAGGGTTAGGGTTAGGGTTAGTGTTAGGGTTAGGGCTCGGTATAGGGTATTGGTTAGGATTAGGGTACGTGTTAGGGTTAGGGTAGGGTTTAGGGTTAGGGTACGCGTTAGTGTTAGGGTAGTTATTAAACCTAACCCACTCTCTAGATACCCCTTAGCACGTAAAGGAATATTATTTGGAGGTTCAGCCATGGAGAAGAGTTTAGACACTAGGATAAGATAAGGAACACACCCATTATGAAGAAATCACATTAGGATTCTCTTTTTAAGCTGTTCCTTAAAACACTAGTGCTTAGGAAATCTATTGGAGGCAGAAGCAGTCAAGGGTAGCCTAGGGTTAGGGTTAGGCTTAGGGTACGGCTTAGGGTACGGCTTAGGGTACCGGTTCGGGGAGGTCTTCGGGTACGGCATAGGGTATGGGTTAGGGTTCGGGTTAGGGTTAGTGTTAGGGTTAGGGCTCGGTTTAGGGTATTGGTTAGGATTAGGGTACGTGTTAGGGTTAGGGTAGGGGTTAGGGTTAGGGTAGGCGTTAGTGTTAGGGTAGTTATTAAACCTATCCCACTCTCTAGATACCCCTTAGCACGTAAAGGAATATTATTTGTAGGTCCAGCCATGGAGAAGAATTTAGACACTAGGATAAGATAAGGAACACACCCATTATAAAGAAATCACATTAGGATTCTCTTTTTAAGCTGTTCCTTAAAACACTACTGCTTAGGAAATCTATTGGAGGCAGAAGCATTCAAGGGTAGCCTACGTTTAGGGTTAGGCTTAGGGTTAGGCTTAGGGTACGGCTTAGGGTACGGGTTCGGGGAGGGCTTCTGGTACGGCGTAGGGTATGTGTTAGGGTTAGGGTTAGGGTTAGTGTTAGGGTTAGGGCTCGGTTTAGGGTACGGGTTAGGATTAGGGTACGTGTTAGGGTTAGGGTAGTGGTTAGGGTTAATGTACGTGTTAGGGTTGGGGTAGTGATTAAACCTATCCCACTCTCTAGATACCCCTTAGCACGTAAAGGAATATTATTTGGCGGTCCAGCCATGGAGAAGAGTTTAGACACTAGGATAAGATAAGGAACACACCCATTATAAATAAATCACATTAGGATTCTCTTTTTAAGCTGTTCCTTAAAACACTAGTGCTTAGGAAATCTATTGGAGGCAGAAGCAGTCAAGGGTAGCCTAGGGTTAGGGTTAGGCTTAGGGTTAGGCTTAGGGTACGGCTTAGGGTACGGGTTCGTGGAGAGCTTCTGGTACGGCGTAGGGTATGGGTTAGGGTTAGGGTTAGGGTTAGTGTTAGGGTTAGGGCTCGGTATAGGGTATTGGTTAGGATTAGGGTACGTGTTAGGGTTAGGGTAGGGTTTAGGGTTAGGGTACGCGTTAGTGTTAGGGTAGTTATTAAACCTAACCCACTCTCTAGATACCCCTTAGCACGTAAAGGAATATTATTTGGAGGTCCAGCCATGGAGAAGAGTTTAGACACTAGGATAAGATAAGGAACACACCCATTATAAAGAAATCACATTAGGATTCTCTTTTTAAGCTGTTCCTTAAAACACTAGTGCTTAGAAAATCTAATGGAGGCAGAAGCAGTCAAGGGTAGCCTAGGGTTAGGGTTAGGCTTAGGGTACGGCTTAGGGTACGGCTTAGGGTACCGGTTCGGGGAGGGCTTCGGGTACGGCGTAGGGTATGGGTTAGGGTTAGGGTTAGGGTTAGTGTTAGGGTTAGGGCTCGGTTTAGGGTATTGCTTAGGATTAGGGTACGTGTTAGGGTTAGGGTAGGGGTTAGGGTTAGGGTACGCGTTAGTGTTAGGGTAGTTATTAAACCTATCCCAGTCTCTAGATACCCCTTAGCACGTAAAGGAATATTATTTGGAGGTCCAGCCATGGAGAAGAGTTTAGACACTAGGATAAGATAAGGAACACACCCATTATAAAGAAATCACATTAGGATTCTCTTTTTAAGCTGTTCCTTAAAACACTAGTGCTTAGGAAATCTATTGGAGGCAGAAGCAGTCAAGGGTAGCCTAGGGTTAGGGTTAGGCTTAGGGTACGGCTTAGGGTACGGCTTAGGGTACGGGTTTGGGGAGGGCTTCGGGTACGGCGTAGGGTATGGGTTAGGGTTAGGGTTAGGGTTAGTGTTAGGGTTAGGGCTCGGTTTAGGGTATTGGTTAGGATTAAGGTACGTGTTATGGTTAGGGTAGGGGTTAGGGTTAGGGTACGCGTTAGTGTTAGGGTAGTTATTAAACCTATCCCATTCTCTAGATACCCCTTAGCACATAAAGGAATATTATTTGGAGGTCCAGCCATGGAGAAGAGTTTAGACACTAGGATAAGATAAGGAACACACCCATTATAAAGAAATCACATTAGGATTCTCTTTTTAAGCTGTTCCTTAAAACACTACTGCTTAGGAAATCTATTGGAGGCAGAAGCATTCAAGGGTAGCCTACGTTTAGGGTTAGGCTTAGGGTTAGGCTTAGGGTACGGCTTAGGGTACGGGTTCGGGGAGGGCTTCTGGTACGGCGTAGGGTATGGGTTAGGGTTAGGGTTAGTGTTAGGGTTAGGGCTCGGTTTAGGGTACGGGTTAGGATTAGGGTACGTGTTAGGGTTAGGGTAGGGGTTAGGGTTAGGGTACGCGTTAGGGTTAGGGTAGTTATTAAACCTATCCCACTCTCTAGATACACCTTAGCACGTCAAGGAATATTATTTGGCGGTTCAGCCATGGAGAAGAGTTTAGACACTAGGATAAGATAAGGAACACACCCATTATAAAGAAATCACATTAGGATTCTCTTTTTAAGCTGTTCCTTAAAACACTAGTGCTTAGGAAATCTATTGGAGGCAGAAGCAGTCAAGGGTAGCCTAGGGTTAGGGTTAGGCTTAGGGTACGGCTTAGGGTACGGCTTAGGGTACCGGTTCGGGGAGGGCTTCGGGTACGGCGTAGGGTATGGGTTAGGGTTAGGGTTAGGGTTAGTGTTAGGGTTAGGGCTCGGTTTAGGGTATTGGTTAGGATTAGGGTACGTGTTAGGGTTAGGGTAGGGGTTAGGGTTAGGGTACGCGTTAGTGTTAGGGTAGTTATTAAACCTATCCCAGTCTCTAGATACCCCTTAGCACGTAAAGGAATATTATTTGGAGGTCCAGCCATGGAGAAGAGTTTAGACACTAGGATAAGATAAGGAACACACCCATTATAAAGAAATCACATTATGATTCTCTTTTTAAGCTGTTCCTTAAAACACTAGTGCTTAGGAAATCTATTGGAGGCAGAAGCAGTCAAGGGTAGCCTAGGGTTAGGGTTAGGCTTAGGGTTAGGCTTAGGATACGGCTTAGGGTACGGGTTCGGGGAGGGCTTCTGGTACGGCGTAGGGTATGGGTTAGGGTTAGGGTTAGGGTTAGTGTTAGGGTTAGGGCTCGGTATAGGGTATTGGTTAGGATGAGGGTACGTGTTAGGGTTAGGGTAGGGTTTAGGGTTAGGGTACGCGTTAGTGTTAGGGTAGTTATTAAACCTAACCCACTCTCTAGATACCCCTTAGCACGTAAAGGAATATTATTTGGAGGTTCAGCCATGGAGAAGAGTTTAGACACTAGGATAAGATAAGGAACACACCCATTATGAAGAAATCACATTAGGATTCTCTTTTTAAGCTGTTCCTTAAAACACTAGTGCTTAGGAAATCTATTGGAGGCAGAAGCAGTCAAGGGTAGCCTAGGGTTAGGGTTAGGCTTAGGGTACGGCTTAGGGTACGGCTTAGGGTACGGGTTCGGGGAGGGCTTCTGGTACGGCGTAGGGTATGGGTTAGGGTTAGGGTTAGGGTTAGTGTTAGGGTTAGGGCTCGGTATAGGGTATTGGTTAGGATTAGGGTACGTGTTAGGGTTTGGGTAGGGTTTAGGGTTAGGGTACGCGTTAGTGTTAGGGTAGTTATTAAACCTAAACCACTCTCTAGATACCCCTTAGCACGTAAAGGAATATTATTTGGAGGTTCAGCCATGGAGAAGAGTTTAGACACTAGGATAAGATAAGGAACACACCCATTATAAAGAAATCACATTAGGATTCTCTTTTTAAGCTGTTCCTTAAAACACTAGTGCTTAGAAAATCTATTGGAGGCAGAAGCAGTCAAGGGTAGCCTAGGGTTAGGGTTAGGCTTAGGGTACGGCTTAGGGTACGGCTTAGGGTACCGGTTCGGGGAGGGCTTCGGGTACGGCGTAGGGTATGGGTTAGGGTTACGGTTAGGGTTAGTGTTAGGGTTAGGGCTCGGTTTAGGGTATTGGTTAGGATTAGGGTACGTGTTAGGGTTAGGGTAGGGGTTAGGGTTAGGGTACGCGTTAGTGTTAGGGTAGTTATTAAACCTATCCCAGTCTCTAGATACCCCTTAGCACGTAAAGGAATATTATTTTGAGGTCCAGCCATGGAGAAGAGTTTAGACACTAGGATAAGATAAGGAACACACCCATTATAAAGAAATCACATTAGGATTCTCTTTTTAAGCTGTTCCTTAAAACACTAGTGCTTAGGAAATCTATTGGAGGCAGAAGCAGTCAAGGGTAGCCTAGGGTTAGGGTTAGGCTTAGGGTACGGCTTAGGGTACGGCTTAGGGTACGGGTTTGGGGAGGGCTTCGGGTACGGCGTAGGGTATGGGTTAGGGTTAGGGTTAGGGTTAGTGTTAGGGTTAGGGCTCGGTTTAGGGTATTGGTTAGGATTAAGGTACGTGTTATGGTTAGGGTAGGGGTTAGGGTTAGGGTACGCGTTAGTGTTAGGGTAGTTATTAAACCTATCCCATTCTCTAGATACCCCTTAGCACATAAAGGAATATTATTTGGAGGTCCAGCCATGGAGAAGAGTTTAGACACTAGGATAAGATAAGGAACACACCCATTATAAAGAAATCACATTAGGATTCTCTTTTTAAGCTGTTCCTTAAAACACTACTGCTTAGGAAATCTATTGGAGGCAGAAGCATTCAAGGGTAGCCTACGTTTAGGGTTAGGCTTAGGGTTAGGCTTAGGGTACGGCTTAGGGTACGGGTTCGGGGAGGGCTTCTGGTACGGCGTAGGGTATGGGTTAGGGTTAGGGTTAGTGTTAGGGTTAGGGCTCGGTTTAGGGTACGGGTTAGGATTAGGGTACGTGTTAGGGTTAGGGTAGGGGTTAGGGTTAGGGTACGCGTTAGGGTTAGGGTAGTTATTAAACCTATCCCACTCTCTAGATACACCTTAGCACGTCAAGGAATATTATTTGGCGGTTCAGCCATGGAGAAGAGTTTAGACACTAGGATAAGATAAGGAACACACCCATTATAAAGAAATCACATTAGGATTCTCTTTTTAAGCTGTTCCTTAAAACACTAGTGCTTAGGAAATCTATTGGAGGCAGAAGCAGTCAAGGGTAGCCTAGGGTTAGGGTTAGGCTTAGGGTACGGCTTAGGGTACGGCTTAGGGTACCGGTTCGGGGAGGGCTTCGGGTACGGCGTAGGGTATGGATTAGGGTTAGGGTTAGGGTTAGTGTTAGGGTTAGGGCTCGGTTTAGGGTATTGGTTAGGATTAGGGTACGTGTTAGGGTTAGGGTAGGGGTTAGGGTTAGGGTACGCGTTAGTGTTAGGGTAGTTATTAAACCTATCCCAGTCTCTAGATACCCCTTAGCACGTAAAGGAATATTATTTGGAGGTCCAGCCATGGAGAAGAGTTTAGACACTAGGATAAGATAAGGAACACACCCATTATAAAGAAATCACATTATGATTCTCTTTTTAAGCTGTTCCTTAAAACACTAGTGCTTAGGAAATCTATTGGAGGCAGAAGCAGTCAAGGGTAGCCTAGGGTTAGGGTTAGGCTTAGGGTTAGGCTTAGGATACGGCTTAGGGTACGGGTTCGGGGAGGGCTTCTGGTACGGCGTAGGGTATGGGTTAGGGTTAGGGTTAGGGTTAGTGTTAGGGTTAGGGCTCGGTATAGGGTATTGGTTAGGATGAGGGTACGTGTTAGGGTTAGGGTAGGGTTTAGGGTTAGGGTACGCGTTAGTGTTAGGGTAGTTATTAAACCTAACCCACTCTCTAGATACCCCTTAGCACGTAAAGGAATATTATTTGGAGGTTCAGCCATGGAGAAGAGTTTAGACACTAGGATAAGATAAGGAACACACCCATTATGAAGAAATCACATTAGGATTCTCTTTTTAAGCTGTTCCTTAAAACACTAGTGCTTAGGAAATCTATTGGAGGCAGAAGCAGTCAAGGGTAGCCTAGGGTTAGGGTTAGGCTTAGGGTACGGCTTAGGGTACGGCTTAGGGTACGGGTTCGGGGAGGGCTTCTGGTACGGCGTAGGGTATGGGTTAGGGTTAGGGTTAGGGTTAGTGTTAGGGTTAGGGCTCGGTATAGGGTATTGGTTAGGATTAGGGTACGTGTTAGGGTTTGGGTAGGGTTTAGGGTTAGGGTACGCGTTAGTGTTAGGGTAGTTATTAAACCTAAACCACTCTCTAGATACCCCTTAGCACGTAAAGGAATATTATTTGGAGGTTCAGCCATGGAGAAGAGTTTAGACACTAGGATAAGATAAGGAACACACCCATTATAAAGAAATCACATTAGGATTCTCTTTTTAAGCTGTTCCTTAAAACACTAGTGCTTAGAAAATCTATTGGAGGCAGAAGCAGTCAAGGGTAGCCTAGGGTTAGGGTTAGGCTTAGGGTACGGCTTAGGGTACGGCTTAGGGTACCGGTTCGGGGAGGGCTTCGGGTACGGCGTAGGGTATGGGTTAGGGTTACGGTTAGGGTTAGTGTTAGGGTTAGGGCTCGGTTTAGGGTATTGGTTAGGATTAGGGTACGTGTTAGGGTTAGGGTAGGGGTTAGGGTTAGGGTACGCGTTAGTGTTAGGGTAGTTATTAAACCTATCCCAGTCTCTAGATACCCCTTAGCACGTAAAGGAATATTATTTTGAGGTCCAGCCATGGAGAAGAGTTTAGACACTAGGATAAGATAAGGAACACACCCATTGTAAAGAAATCACATTAGGATTCTCTTTTTAAGCTGTTCCTTAAAACACTAGTGCTTAGGAAATCTATTGGAGGCAGAAGCAGTCAAGGGTAGCCTAGGGTTAGGGTTAGGCTTAGGGTACGGCTTAGGGTACGGCTTAGGGTACGGGTTCGGGGATGGCTTCGTGTACGGCGTAGGGTATGGGTTAGGGTTAGGGTTAGGGTTAGTGTTAGGGTTAGGGCTCGGTTTAGGGTATTGCTTAGGATTAGGGTACGTGTTAGGGTTAGGGTAGGGGTTAGGGTTAGGGTACGCGTTAGTGTTAGGGTAGTTATTAAAGCTATCCCACTCTCTAGATACCCCTTAGCACGTAAAGGAATATTATTTGGAGGTCCAGCCATGGAGAAGAATTTAGACACTAGGATAAGATAAGGAACACACCCATTATAAAGAAATCACATTAGGATTCTCTTTTTAAGCTGTTCCTTAAAACACTAGTGCTTAGGAAATCTATTGGAGGCAGAAGCATCCAAGGGTAGCCTAGGGTTAGGGTTAGGCTTAGGGTTAGGCTTAGGATACGGCTTAGGGTACGGGTTCGGGGAGGGCTTCTGGTACGGCGTAGGGTATGGGTTAGGGTTAGGGTTAGGGTTAGTGTTAGGGTTAGGGCTCGGTATAGGGTATTGGTTAGGATTAGGGTACGTGTTAGGGTTAGGGTAGGGTTTAGGGTTAGGGTACGCGTTAGTGTTAGGGTAGTTATTAAACCTAACCCACTCTCTAGATACCCCTTAGCACGTAAAGGAATATTATTTGGAGGTTCAGCCATGGAGAAGAGTTTAGACACTAGGATAAGATAAGGAACACACCCATTATGAAGAAATCACATTAGGATTCTCTTTTTAAGCTGTTCCTTAAAACACTAGTGCTTAGGAAATCTATTGGAGGCAGAAGCAGTCAAGGGTAGCCTAGGGTTAGGGTTAGGCTTAGGGTACGGCTTAGGGTACGGCTTAGGGTACCGGTTCGGGGAGGGCTTCGGGTACGGCATAGGGTATGGGTCAGGGTTCGGGTTAGGGTTAGTGTTAGGGTTAGGGCTCGGTTTAGGGTATTGGTTAGGATTAGGGTACGTGTTAGGGTTAGGGTAGGGGTTAGGGTTAGGGTAGGCGTTAGTGTTAGGGTAGTTATTAAACCTATCCCACTCTCTAGATACCCCTTAGCACGTAAAGGAATATTATTTGGAGGTCCAGCCATGGAGAAGAATTTAGACACTAGGATAAGATAAGGAACACACCCATTATAAAGAAATCACATTAGGATTCTCTTTTTAAGCTGTTCCTTAAAACACTACTGCTTAGGAAATCTATTGGAGGCAGAAGCATTCAAGGGTAGCCTACGTTTAGGGTTAGGCTTAGGGTTAGGCTTAGGGTACGGCTTAGGGTACGGGTTCGGGGAGGGCTTCTGGTACGGCGTAGGGTATGGGTTAGGGTTAGGGTTAGGGTTAGTGTTAGGGTTAGGGCTCGGTTTAGGGTACGGGTTAGGATTAGGGTACGTGTTAGGGTTAGGGTAGTGGTTAGGGTTAATGTACGTGTTAGGGTTGGGGTAGTGATTAAACCTATCCCACTCTCTAGATACCCCTTAGCACGTAAAGGAATATTATTTGGAGGTCCAGCCATGGAGAAGAGTTTAGACACTAGGATAAGATAAGGAACACACCCATTATAAAGAAATCACATTAGGATTCTCTTTTTAAGCTGTTCCTTAAAACACTACTGCTTAGGAAATCTATTGGAGGCAGAAGCATTCAAGGGTAGCCTACGTTTAGGGTTAGGCTTAGGGTTAGGCTTAGGGTACGGCTTAGGGTACGGGTTCGGGGAGGGCCTCTGGTACGGCGTAGGGTATGGGTTAGGGTTAGGGTTAGTGTTAGGGTTAGGGCTCGGTTTAGGGTACGGGTTAGGATTAGGGTACGTGTTAGGGTTAGGGTAGGGGTTGGGGTTAGGGTACGCGTTAGGGTTAGGGTAGTTATTAAACCTATCCCACTCTCTAGATACACCTTAGCACGTCAAGGAATATTATTTGGCGGTTCAGCCATGGAGAAGAGTTTAGACACTAGGATAAGATAAGGAACACACCCATTATAAAGAAATCACATTAGGATTCTCTTTTTAAGCTGTTCCTTAAAACACTAGTGCTTAGGAAATCTATTGGAGGCAGAAGCATCCAAGGGTAGCCTAGGGTTAGGGTTAGGCTTAGGGTTAGGCTTAGGATACGGCTTAGGGTACGGGTTCGGGGAGGGCTTCTGGTACGGCGTAGGGTATGGGTTAGGGTTAGGGTTAGGGTTAGTGTTAGGGTTAGGGCTCGGTATAGGGTATTGGTTAGGATTAGGGTACGTGTTAGGGTTAGGGTAGGGTTTAGGGTTAGGGTACGCGTTAGTGTTAGGGTAGTTATTAAACCTAACCCACTCTCTAGATACCCCTTAGCACGTAAAGGAATATTATTTGGAGGTTCAGCCATGGAGAAGAGTTTAGACACTAGGATAAGATAAGGAACACACCCATTATGAAGAAATCACATTAGGATTCTCTTTTTAAGCTGTTCCTTAAAACACTAGTGCTTAGGAAATCTATTGGAGGCAGAAGCAGTCAAGGGTAGCCTAGGGTTAGGGTTAGGCTTAGGGTACGGCTTAGGGTACGGCTTAGGGTACCGGTTCGGGGAGGGCTTCGGGTACGGCGTAGGGTATGGGTTAGGGTTACGGTTAGGGTTAGTGTTAGGGTTAGGGCTCGGTTTAGGGTATTGGTTAGGATTAGGGTACGTGTTAGGGTTAGGGTAGGGGTTAGGGTTAGGGTACGCGTTAGTGTTAGGGTAGTTATTAAACCTATCCCAGTCTCTAGATACCCCTTAGCACGTAAAGGAATATTATTTTGAGGTCCAGCCATGGAGAAGAGTTTAGACACTAGGATAAGATAAGGAACACACCCATTGTAAAGAAATCACATTAGGATTCTCTTTTTAAGCTGTTCCTTAAAACACTAGTGCTTAGGAAATCTATTGGAGGCAGAAGCAGTCAAGGGTAGCCTAGGGTTAGGGTTAGGCTTAGGGTACGGCTTAGGGTACGGCTTAGGGTACGGGTTCGGGGATGGCTTCGTGTACGGCGTAGGGTATGGGTTAGGGTTAGGGTTAGGGTTAGTGTTAGGTTTAGGGCTCGGTTTAGGGTATTGCTTAGGATTAGGGTACGTGTTAGGGTTAGGGTAGGGGTTAGGGTTAGGGTACGCGTTAGTGTTAGGGTAGTTATTAAAGCTATCCCACTCTCTAGATACCCCTTAGCACGTAAAGGAATATTATTTGGAGGTCCAGCCATGGAGAAGAATTTAGACACTAGGATAAGATAAGGAACACACCCATTATAAAGAAATCACATTAGGATTCTCTTTTTAAGCTGTTCCTTAAAACACTAGTGCTTAGGAAATCTATTGGAGGCAGAAGCATCCAAGGGTAGCCTAGGGTTAGGGTTAGGCTTAGGGTTAGGCTTAGGATACGGCTTAGGGTACGGGTTCGGGGAGGGCTTCTGGTACGGCGTAGGGTATGGGTTAGGGTTAGGGTTAGGGTTAGTGTTAGGGTTAGGGCTCGGTATAGGGTATTGGTTAGGATTAGGGTACGTGTTAGGGTTAGGGTAGGGTTTAGGGTTAGGGTACGCGTTAGTGTTAGGGTAGTTATTAAACCTAACCCACTCTCTAGATACCCCTTAGCACGTAAAGGAATATTATTTGGAGGTTCAGCCATGGAGAAGAGTTTAGACACTAGGATAAGATAAGGAACACACCCATTATGAAGAAATCACATTAGGATTCTCTTTTTAAGCTGTTCCTTAAAACACTAGTGCTTAGGAAATCTATTGGAGGCAGAAGCAGTCAAGGGTAGCCTACGTTTAGGGTTAGGCTTAGGGTACGGCTTAGGGTACGGCTTAGGGTACCGGTTCGGGGAGGGCTTCGGGTACGGCATAGGGTATGGGTTAGGGTTCGGGTTAGGGTTAGTGTTAGGGTTAGGGCTCGGTTTAGGGTATTGGTTAGGATTAGGGTACGTGTTAGGGTTAGGGTAGGGGTTAGGGTTAGGGTAGGCGTTAGTGTTAGGGTAGTTATTAAACCTATCCCACTCTCTAGATACCCCTTAGCACGTAAAGGAATATTATTTGGAGGTCCAGCCATGGAGAAGAATTTAGACACTAGGATAAGATAAGGAACACACCCATTATAAAGAAATCACATTAGGATTCTCTTTTTAAGCTGTTCCTTAAAACACTACTGCTTAGGAAATCTATTGGAGGCAGAAGCATTCAAGGGTAGCCTACGTTTAGGGTTAGGCTTAGGGTTAGGCTTAGGGTACGGCTTAGGGTACGGGTTCGGGGAGGGCTTCTGGTACGGCGTAGGGTATGGGTTAGGGTTAGGGTTAGGGTTAGTGTTAGGGTTAGGGCTCGGTTTAGGGTACGGGTTAGGATTAGGGTACGTGTTAGGGTTAGGGTAGTGGTTAGGGTTAATGTACGTGTTAGGGTTGGGGTAGTGATTAAACCTATCCCACTCTCTAGATACCCCTTAGCACGTAAAGGAATATTATTTGGAGGTCCAGCCATGGAGAAGAGTTTAGACACTAGGATAAGATAAGGAACACACCCATTATAAAGAAATCACATTAGGATTCTCTTTTTAAGCTGTTCCTTAAAACACTACTGCTTAGGAAATCTATTGGAGGCAGAAGCATTCAAGGGTAGCCTACGTTTAGGGTTAGGCTTAGGGTTAGGCTTAGGGTACGGCTTAGGGTACGGGTTCGGGGAGGGCTTCTGGTACGGCGTAGGGTATGGGTTAGGGTTAGGGTTAGTGTTAGGGTTAGGGCTCGGTTTAGGGTATTGGTTAGGATTAAGGTACGTGTTATGGTTAGGGTAGGGGTTAGGGTTAGGGTACGCATTAGTGTTAGGGTAGTTATTAAACCTATCCCATTCTCTAGATACCCCTTAGCACATAAAGGAATATTATTTGGAGGTCCAGCCATGGAGAAGAGTTTAGACACTAGGATAAAATAAGGAACACACCCATTATAAAGAAATCACATTAGGATTCTCTTTTTAAGCTGTTCCTTAAAACACTAGTGCTTAGGAAATCTATTGGAGGCAGAAGCATCCAAGGGTAGCCTAGGGTTAGGGTTAGGCTTAGGGTTAGGCTTAGGATACGGCTTAGGGTACGGGTTCGGGGAGGGCTTCTGGTACGGCGTAGGGTATGGGTTAGGGTTAGGGTTAGGGTTAGTGTTAGGGTTAGGGCTCGGTATAGGGTATTGGTTAGGATTAGGGTACGTGTTAGGGTTAGGGTAGGGTTTAGGGTTAGGGTACGCGTTAGTGTTAGGGTAGTTATTAAACCTAACCCACTCTCTAGATACCCCTTAGCACGTAAAGGAATATTATTTGGAGGTTCAGCCATGGAGAAGAGTTTAGACACTAGGATAAGATAAGGAACACACCCATTATGAAGAAATCACATTAGGATTCTCTTTTTAAGCTGTTCCTTAAAACACTAGTGCTTAGGAAATCTATTGGAGGCAGAAGCAGTCAAGGGTAGCCTAGGGTTAGGGTTAGGCTTAGGGTACGGCTTAGGGTACGGCTTAGGGTACCGGTTCGGGGAGGGCTTCGGGTACGGCGTAGGGTATGGGTTAGGGTTACGGTTAGGGTTAGTGTTAGGGTTAGGGCTCGGTTTAGGGTATTGGTTAGGATTAGGGTACGTGTTAGGGTTAGGGTAGGGGTTAGGGTTAGGGTACGCGTTAGTGTTAGGGTAGTTATTAAACCTATCCCAGTCTCTAGATACCCCTTAGCACGTAAAGGAATATTATTTTGAGGTCCAGCCATGGAGAAGAGTTTAGACACTAGGATAAGATAAGGAACACACCCATTGTAAAGAAATCACATTAGGATTCTCTTTTTAAGCTGTTCCTTAAAACACTAGTGCTTAGGAAATCTATTGGAGGCAGAAGCAGTCAAGGGTAGCCTAGGGTTAGGGTTAGGCTTAGGGTACGGCTTAGGGTACGGCTTAGGGTACGGGTTCGGGGATGGCTTCGTGTACGGCGTAGGGTATGGGTTAGGGTTAGGGTTAGGGTTAGTGTTAGGGTTAGGGCTCGGTTTAGGGTATTGCTTAGGATTAGGGTACGTGTTAGGGTTAGGGTAGGGGTTAGGGTTAGGGTACGCGTTAGTGTTAGGGTAGTTATTAAAGCTATCCCACTCTCTAGATACCCCTTAGCACGTAAAGGAATATTATTTGGAGGTCCAGCCATGGAGAAGAATTTAGACACTAGGATAAGATAAGGAACACACCCATTATAAAGAAATCACATTAGGATTCTCTTTTTAAGCTGTTCCTTAAAACACTAGTGCTTAGGAAATCTATTGGAGGCAGAAGCATCCAAGGGTAGCCTAGGGTTAGGGTTAGGCTTAGGGTTAGGCTTAGGATACGGCTTAGGGTACGGGTTCGGGGAGGGCTTCTGGTACGGCGTAGGGTATGGGTTAGGGTTAGGGTTAGGGTTAGTGTTAGGGTTAGGGCTCGGTATAGGGTATTGGTTAGGATTAGGGTACGTGTTAGGGTTAGGGTAGGGTTTAGGGTTAGGGTACGCGTTAGTGTTAGGGTAGTTATTAAACCTAACCCACTCTCTAGATACCCCTTAGCACGTAAAGGAATATTATTTGGAGGTTCAGCCATGGAGAAGAGTTTAGACACTAGGATAAGATAAGGAACACACCCATTATGAAGAAATCACATTAGGATTCTCTTTTTAAGCTGTTCCTTAAAACACTAGTGCTTAGGAAATCTATTGGAGGCAGAAGCAGTCAAGGGTAGCCTAGGGTTAGGGTTAGGCTTAGGGTACGGCTTAGGGTACGGCTTAGGGTACCGGTTCGGGGAGGGCTTCGGGTACGGCATAGGGTATGGGTTAGGGTTCGGGTTAGGGTTAGTGTTAGGGTTAGGGCTCGGTTTAGGGTATTGGTTAGGATTAGGGTACGTGTTAGGGTTAGGGTAGGGGTTAGGGTTAGGGTAGGCGTTAGTGTTAGGGTAGTTATTAAACCTATCCCACTCTCTAGATACCCCTTAGCACGTAAAGGAATATTATTTGGAGGTCCAGCCATGGAGAAGAATTTAGACACTAGGATAAGATAAGGAACACACCCATTATAAAGAAATCACATTAGGATTCTCTTTTTAAGCTGTTCCTTAAAACACTACTGCTTAGGAAATCTATTGGAGGCAGAAGCAGTCAAGGGTAGCCTAGGGTTAGGGTTAGGCTTAGGGTACGGCTTAGGGTACGGGTTCGGGGATGGCTTCGTGTACGGCGTAGGGTATGGGTTAGGGTTAGGGTTAGGGTTAGTGTTAGTGTTAGGGCTCGGTTTAGGGTATTGGTTAGGATTACGGTACGTGTTAGGGTTAGGGTAGGGGTTAGGGTTAGGGTACGCGTTAGTGTTAGGGTAGTTATTAAAGCTATCCCACTCTCTAGATACCCCTTAGCACGTAAAGGAATATTATTTGGAGGTCCAGCCATGGAGAAGAATTTAGACACTAGGATAAGATAAGGAACACACCCATTATAAAGAAATCACATTAGGATTCTCTTTTTAAGCTGTTCCTTAAAACACTACTGCTTAGGAAATCTATTGGAGGCAGAAGCATTCAAGGGTAGCCTACGTTTAGGGTTAGGCTTAGGGTTAGGCTTAGGGTACGGCTTAGGGTACGGGTTCGGGGAGGGCTTCTGGTACGGCGTAGGGTATGGGTTAGGGTTAGGGTTAGGGTTAGTGTTAGGGTTAGGGCTCGGTTTAGGGTACGGGTTAGGATTAGGGTACGAGTTAGCGATAGGGTAGGGTTTAGGGTTAGGGTACGCGTTAGTGTTAGGGTAGTTATTAAACCTAACCCACTCTCTAGATACCCCTTAGCACGTAAAGGAATATTATTTGGAGGTCCAGCCATGGAGAAGAGTTTAGACACTAGGATAAGATAAGGAACACACCCATTATAAAGAAATCACATTAGGATTCTCTTTTTAAGCTGTTCCTTAAAACACTAGTGCTTAGGAAATCTATTGGAGGCAGAAGCAGTCAAGGGTAGCCTAGGGTTAGGGTTAGGCTTAGGGTTAGGCTTAGGGTACGGCTTAGGGTACGGGTTCGTGGAGGGCTTCTGGTACGGCGTAGGGTATGGGTTAGGGTTAGGGTTAGGGTTAGTGTTAGGGTTAGGGCTCGGTATAGGGTATTGGTTAGGATTAGGGTACGTGTTAGGGTTAGGGTAGGGTTTAGGGTTAGGGTACGCGTTAGTGTTAGGGTAGTTATTAAACCTAACCCACTCTCTAGATACCCCTTAGCACGTAAAGGAATATTATTTGGAGGTCCAGCCATGGAGAAGAGTTTAGACACTAGGATAAGATAAGGAACACACCCATTATAAAGAAATCACATTAGGATTCTCTTTTTAAGCTGTTCCTTAAAACACTAGTGCTTAGAAAATCTATTGGAGGCAGAAGCAGTCAAGGGTAGCCTAGGGTTAGGGTTAGGCTTAGGGTACGGCTTAGGGTACGGCTTAGGGTACCGGTTCGGGGAGGGCTTCGGGGACGGCGTAGGGTATGGGTTAGGGTTAGGGTTAGGGTTAGTGTTAGGGTTAGGGCTCGGTTTAGGGTATTGGTTAGGATTAGGGTACGTGTTAGGGTTAGGGTAGGGGTTAGGGTTAGGGTACGCGTTAGTGTTAGGGTAGTTATTAAACCTATCCCAGTCTCTAGATACCCCTTAGCATGTAAAGGAATATTATTTGGAGGTCCAGCCATGGAGAAGAGTTTAGACACTAGGATAAGATAAGGAACACACCCATTATAAAGAAATCACATTAGGATTCTCTTTTTAAGCTGTTCCTTAAAACACTAGTGCTTAGGAAATCTATTGGAGGCAGAAGCAGTCAAGGGTAGCCTAGGGTTAGGGTTAGGCTTAGGGTACGGCTTAGGGTACGGGTTTGGGGAGGGCTTCGGGTACGGCGTAGGGTATGGGTTAGGGTTAGGGTTAGGGTTAGTGTTAGGGTTAGGGCTCGGTTTAGGGTATTGGTTAGGATTAAGGTACGTGTTATGGTTAGGGTAGGGGTTAGGGTTAGGGTACGTGTTAGTGTTAGGGTAGTTATTAAACCTATCCCATTCTCTAGATACCCCTTAGCACATAAAGGAATATTATTTGGAGGTCCAGCCATGGAGAAGAGTTTAGACACTAGGATAAGATAAGGAACACACCCATTATAAAGAAATCACATTAGGATTCTCTTTTTAAGCTGTTCCTTAAAACACTACTGCTTAGGAAATCTATTGGAGGCAGAAGCATTCAAGGGTAGCCTACGTTTAGGGTTAGGCTTAGGGTTAGGCTTAGGGTACGGCTTAGGGTACGGGTTCGGGGAGGGCTTCTGGTACGGCGTAGGGTATGGGTTAGGGTTAGGGTTAGTGTTAGGGTTAGGGCTCGGTTTAGGGTACGGGTTAGGATTAGGGTACGTGTTAGGGTTAGGGTAGGGGTTACGGTTAGGGTACGCGTTAGTGTTAGGGTAGTTATTAAACCTATCCCACTCTCTAGATACACCTTAGCACGTCAAGGAATATTATTTGGCGGTTCAGCCATGGAGAAGAGTTTAGACACTAGGATAAGATAAGGAACACACCCATTATAAAGAAATCACATTAGGATTCTCTTTTTAAGCTGTTCCTTAAAACACTAGTGCTTAGGAAATCTATTGGAGGCAGAAGCAGTCAAGGGTAGCCTAGGGTTAGGGTTAGGCTTAGGGTACGGCTTAGGGTACGGCTTAGGGTACCCGTTCGGGGAGGGCTTCGGGTACGGCGTAGGGTATGGGTTAGGGTTAGGGTTAGGGTTAGTGTTAGGGTTAGGGCTCGGTTTAGGGTATTGGTTAGGATTAGGGTACGTGTAAGGGTTAGGGTAGGGGTTAGGGTTAGGGTACGCGTTAGTGTTAGGGTAGTTATTAAACCTATCCCAGTCTCTAGATACCCCTTAGCACGTAAAGGAATATTATTTGGAGGTCCAGCCATGGAGAAGAGTTTAGAAACTAGGATAAGATAAGGAACACACCCATTATAAAGAAATCACATTAGGATTCTCTTTTTAAGCTGTTCCTTAAAACACTAGTGCTTAGGAAATCTATTGGAGGCAGAAGCAGTCAAGGGTAGCCTAGGGTTAGGGTTAGGCTTAGGGTACGGCTTAGGGTACGGCTTAGGGTACGGGTTTGGGGAGGGCTTCGGGTACGGCGTAGGGTATGGGTTAGGGTTAGGGTTAGGGTTAGTGTTAGGGTTAGGGCTCGGTTTAGGGTATTGGTTAGGATTAAGGTACGTGTTATGGTTAGGGTAGGGGTTAGGGTTAGGGTACGCGTTAGTGTTAGGGTAGTTATTAAACCTATCCCATTCTCTAGATACCCCTTAGCACATAAAGGAATATTATTTGGAGGTCCAGCCATGGAGAAGAGTTTAGACACTAGGATAAAATAAGGAACACACCCATTATAAAGAAATCACATTAGGATTCTCTTTTTAAGCTGTTCCTTAAAACACTAGTGCTTAGGAAATCTATTGGAGGCAGAAGCATCCAAGGGTAGCCTAGGGTTAGGGTTAGGCTTAGGGTTAGGCTTAGGATACGGCTTAGGGTACGGGTTCGGGGAGGGCTTCTGGTACGGCGTAGGGTATGGGTTAGGGTTAGGGTTAGGGTTAGTGTTAGGGTTAGGGCTCGGTTTAGGGTATTGGTTAGGATTAGGGTACGTGTTAGGGTTAGGGTAGGGGTTAGGGTTAGGGTACGCGTTAGTGTTAGGGTAGTTATTAAACCTATCCCAGTCTCTAGATACCCCTTAGCACGTAAAGGAATATTATTTGGAGGTTCAGCCATGGAGAAGAGTTTAGACACTAGGATAAGATAAGGAACACACCCATTATAAAGAAATCACATTAGGATTCTCTTTTTAAGCTGTTCCTTAAAACACTAGTGCTTAGAAAATCTATTGGAGGCAGAAGCAGTCAAGGGTAGCCTAGGGTTAGGGTTAGGCTTAGGGTACGGCTTAGGGTACGGCTTAGGGTACCGGTTCGGGGAGGGCTTCGGGTACGGCGTAGGGTATGGGTTAGGGTTACGGTTAGGGTTAGTGTTAGGGTTAGGGCTCGGTTTAGGGTATTGGTTAGGATTAGGGTACGTGTTAGGGTTAGGGTAGGGGTTAGGGTTAGGGTACGCGTTAGTGTTAGGGTAGTTATTAAACCTATCCCAGTCTCTAGATACCCCTTAGCACGTAAAGGAATATTATTTTGAGGTCCAGCCATGGAGAAGAGTTTAGACACTAGGATAAGATAAGGAACACACCCATTGTAAAGAAATCACATTAGGATTCTCTTTTTAAGCTGTTCCTTAAAACACTAGTGCTTAGGAAATCTATTGGAGGCAGAAGCAGTCAAGGGTAGCCTAGGGTTAGGGTTAGGCTTAGGGTACGGCTTAGGGTACGGCTTAGGGTACGGGTTCGGGGATGGCTTCGTGTACGGCGTAGGGTATGGGTTAGGGTTAGGGTTAGGGTTAGTGTTAGGGTTAGGGCTCGGTTTAGGGTATTGCTTAGGATTAGGGTACGTGTTAGGGTTAGGGTAGGGGTTAGGGTTAGGGTACGCGTTAGTGTTAGGGTAGTTATTAAAGCTATCCCACTCTCTAGATACTCCTTAGCACGTAAAGGAATATTATTTGGAGGTCCAGCCATGGAGAAGAATTTAGACACTAGGATAAGATAAGGAACACACCCATTATAAAGAAATCACATTAGGATTCTCTTTTTAAGCTGTTCCTTAAAACACTAGTGCTTAGGAAATCTATTGGAGGCAGAAGCATCCAAGGGTAGCCTAGGGTTAGGGTTAGGCTTAGGGTTAGGCTTAGGATACGGCTTAGGGTACGGGTTCGGGGAGGGCTTCTGGTACGGCGTAGGGTATGGGTTAGGGTTAGGGTTAGGGTTAGTGTTAGGGTTAGGGCTCGGTATAGGGTATTGGTTAGGATTAGGGTACGTGTTAGGGTTAGGGTAGGGTTTAGGGTTAGGGTACGCGTTAGTGTTAGGGTAGTTATTAAACCTAACCCACTCTCTAGATACCCCTTAGCACGTAAAGGAATATTATTTGGAGGTTCAGCCATGGAGAAGAGTTTAGACACTAGGATAAGATAAGGAACACACCCATTATGAAGAAATCACATTAGGATTCTCTTTTTAAGCTGTTCCTTAAAACACTAGTGCTTAGGAAATCTATTGGAGGCAGAAGCAGTCAAGGGTAGCCTAGGGTTAGGGTTAGGCTTAGGGTACGGCTTAGGGTACGGCTTAGGGTACCGGTTCGGGGAGGGCTTCGGGTACGGCATAGGGTATGGGTTAGGGTTCGGGTTAGGGTTAGTGTTAGGGTTAGGGCTCGGTTTAGGGTATTGGTTAGGATTAGGGTACGTGTTAGGGTTAGGGTAGGGGTTAGGGTTAGGGTACGCGTTAGTGTTAGGGTAGTTATTAAACCTATCCCACTCTCTAGATACCCCTTAGCACGTAAAGGAATATTATTTGGAGGTCCAGCCATGGAGAAGAATTTAGACACTAGGATAAGATAAGGAACACACCCATTATAAAGAAATCACATTAGGATTCTCTTTTTAAGCTGTTCCTTAAAACACTACTGCTTAGGAAATCTATTGGAGGCAGAAGCAGTCAAGGGTAGCCTAGGGTTAGGGTTAGGCTTAGGGTTAGGCTTAGGGTACGGCTTAGGGTACGGGTTCGGGGAGGGCTTCTGGTACGGCGTAGGGTATGGGTTAGGGTTAGGGTTAGGGTTAGTGTTAGGGTTAGGGCTCGGTTTAGGGTACGGGTTAGGATTAGGGTACGAGTTAGCGATAGGGTAGGGTTTAGGGTTAGGGTACGCGTTAGTGTTAGGGTAGTTATTAAACCTAACCCACTCTCTAGATACCCCTTAGCACGTAAAGGAATATTATTTGGAGGTCCAGCCATGGAGAAGAGTTTAGACACTAGGATAAGATAAGGAACACACCCATTATAAAGAAATCACATTAGGATTCTCTTTTTAAGCTGTTCCTTAAAACACTAGTGCTTAGGAAATCTATTGGAGGCAGAAGCAGTCAAGGGTAGCCTAGGGTTAGGGTTAGGCTTAGGGTTAGGCTTAGGGTACGGCTTAGGGTACGGGTTCGTGGAGGGCTTCTGGTACGGCATAGGGTATGGGTTAGGGTTAGGGTTAGTGTTAGGGTTAGGGCTCGGTTTAGGGTACGGGTTAGGATTAGGGTACGTGTTAGGGTTAGGGTAGGGGTTACGGTTAGGGTACGCGTTAGGGTTAGGGTAGTTATTAAACCTATCCCACTCTCTAGATACACCTTAGCACGTCAAGGAATATTATTTGGCGGTTCAGCCATGGAGAAGAGTTTAGACACTAGGATAAGATAAGGAACACACCCATTATAAAGAAATAACATTAGGATTCTCTTTTTAAGCTGTTCCTTAAAACACTAATGCTTAGGAAATCTATTGGAGGCAGAAGCAGTCAAGGGTAGCCTAGGGTTAGGGTTAGGCTTAGGGTACGGCTTAGGGTACGGCTTAGGGTACCCGTTCGGGGAGGGCTTCGGGTACGGCGTAGGGTATGGGTTAGGGTTAGGGTTAGGGTTAGTGTTAGGGTTAGGGCTCGGTTTAGGGTATTGGTTAGGATTAGGGTACGTGTAAGGGTTAGGGTAGGGGTTAGGGTTAGGGTACGCGTTAGTGTTAGGGTAGTTATTAAACCTATCCCAGTCTCTAGATACCCCTTAGCACGTAAAGGAATATTATTTGGAGGTCCAGCCATGGAGAAGAGTTTAGAAACTAGGATAAGATAAGGAACACACCCATTATAAAGAAATCACATTAGGATTCTCTTTTTAAGCTGTTCCTTAAAACACTAGTGCTTAGGAAATCTATTGGAGGCAGAAGCAGTCAAGGGTAGCCTAGGGTTAGGGTTAGGCTTAGGGTACGGCTTAGGGTACGGCTTAGGGTACGGGTTTGGGGAGGGCTTCGGGTACGGCGTAGGGTATGGGTTAGGGTTAGGGTTAGGGTTAGTGTTAGGGTTAGGGCTCGGTTTAGGGTATTGGTTAGGATTAAGGTACGTGTTATGGTTAGGGTAGGGGTTAGGGTTAGGGTACGCGTTAGTGTTAGGGTAGTTATTAAACCTATCCCATTCTCTAGATACCCCTTAGCACATAAAGGAATATTATTTGGAGGTCCAGCCATGGAGAAGAGTTTAGACACTAGGATAAAATAAGGAACACACCCATTATAAAGAAATCACATTAGGATTCTCTTTTTAAGCTGTTCCTTAAAACACTAGTGCTTAGGAAATCTATTGGAGGCAGAAGCATCCAAGGGTAGCCTAGGGTTAGGGTTAGGCTTAGGGTTAGGCTTAGGATACGGCTTAGGGTACGGGTTCGGGGAGGGCTTCTGGTACGGCGTAGGGTATGGGTTAGGGTTAGGGTTAGGGTTAGTGTTAGGGTTAGGGCTCGGTTTAGGGTATTGGTTAGGATTAGGGTACGTGTTAGGGTTAGGGTAGGGGTTAGGGTTAGGGTACGCGTTAGTGTTAGGGTAGTTATTAAACCTATCCCAGTCTCTAGATACCCCTTAGCACGTAAAGGAATATTATTTGGAGGTTCAGCCATGGAGAAGAGTTTAGACACTAGGATAAGATAAGGAACACACCCATTATAAAGAAATCACATTAGGATTCTCTTTTTAAGCTGTTCCTTAAAACACTAGTGCTTAGAAAATCTATTGGAGGCAGAAGCAGTCAAGGGTAGCCTAGGGTTAGGGTTAGGCTTAGGGTACGGCTTAGGGTACGGCTTAGGGTACCGGTTCGGGGAGGGCTTCGGGTACGGCGTAGGGTATGGGTTAGGGTTACGGTTAGGGTTAGTGTTAGGGTTAGGGCTCGGTTTAGGGTATTGGTTAGGATTAGGGTACGTGTTAGGGTTAGGGTAGGGGTTAGGGTTAGGGTACGCGTTAGTGTTAGGGTAGTTATTAAACCTATCCCAGTCTCTAGATACCCCTTAGCACGTAAAGGAATATTATTTTGAGGTCCAGCCATGGAGAAGAGTTTAGACACTAGGATAAGATAAGGAACACACCCATTGTAAAGAAATCACATTAGGATTCTCTTTTTAAGCTGTTCCTTAAAACACTAGTGCTTAGGAAATCTATTGGAGGCAGAAGCAGTCAAGGGTAGCCTAGGGTTAGGGTTAGGCTTAGGGTACGGCTTAGGGTACGGCTTAGGGTACAGGTTCGGGGATGGCTTCGTGTACGGCGTAGGGTATGGGTTAGGGTTAGGGTTAGGGTTAGTGTTAGGGTTAGGGCTCGGTTTAGGGTATTGCTTAGGATTAGGGTACGTGTTAGGGTTAGGGTAGGGGTTAGGGTTAGGGTACGCGTTAGTGTTACGGTAGTTATTAAAGCTATCCCACTCTCTAGATACTCCTTAGCACGTAAAGGAATATTATTTGGAGGTCCAGCCATGGAGAAGAATTTAGACACTAGGATAAGATAAGGAACACACCCATTATAAAGAAATCACATTAGGATTCTCTTTTTAAGCTGTTCCTTAAAACACTAGTGCTTAGGAAATCTATTGGAGGCAGAAGCATCCAAGGGTAGCCTAGGGTTAGGGTTAGGCTTAGGGTTAGGCTTAGGATACGGCTTAGGGTACGGGTTCGGGGAGGGCTTCTGGTACGGCGTAGGGTATGGGTTAGGGTTAGGGTTAGGGTTAGTGTTAGGGTTAGGGCTCGGTATAGGGTATTGGTTAGGATTAGGGTACGTGTTAGGGTTAGGGTAGGGTTTAGGGTTAGGGTACGCGTTAGTGTTAGGGTAGTTATTAAACCTAACCCACTCTCTAGATACCCCTTAGCACGTAAAGGAATATTATTTGGAGGTTCAGCCATGGAGAAGAGTTTAGACACTAGGATAAGATAAGGAACACACCCATTATGAAGAAATCACATTAGGATTCTCTTTTTAAGCTGTTCCTTAAAACACTAGTGCTTAGGAAATCTATTGGAGGCAGAAGCAGTCAAGGGTAGCCTAGGGTTAGGGTTAGGCTTAGGGTACGGCTTAGGGTACGGCTTAGGGTACCGGTTCGGGGAGGGCTTCGGGTACGGCATAGGGTATGGGTTAGGGTTCGGGTTAGGGTTAGTGTTAGGGTTAGGGCTCGGTTTAGGGTATTGGTTAGGATTAGGGTACGTGTTAGGGTTAGGGTAGGGGTTAGGGTTAGGGTAGGCGTTAGTGTTAGGGTAGTTATTAAACCTATCCCAGTCTCTAGATACCCCTTAGCACGTAAAGGAATATTATTTGGAGGTCCAGCCATGGAGAAGAATTTAGACACTAGGATAAGATAAGGAACACACCCATTATAAAGAAATCACATTAGGATTCTCTTTTTAAGCTGTTCCTTAAAACACTACTGCTTAGGAAATCTATTGGAGGCAGAAGCAGTCAAGGGTAGCCTAGGGTTAGGGTTAGGCTTAGGGTACGGCTTAGGGTACGGGTTCGGGGATGGCTTCGTGTACGGCGTAGGGTATGGGTTAGGGTTAGGGTTAGGGTTAGTGTTAGTGTTAGGGCTCGGTTTAGGGTATTGGTTAGGATTAGGGTACGTGTTAGGGTTAGGGTAGGGGTTAGGGTTAGGGTACGCGTTAGTGTTAGGGTAGTTATTAAAGCTATCCCACTCTCTAGATACCCCTTAGCACGTAAAGGAATATTATTTGGAGGTCCAGCCATGGAGAAGAATTTAGACACTAGGATAAGATAAGGAACACACCCATTATAAAGAAATCACATTAGGATTCTCTTTTTAAGCTGTTCCTTAAAACACTACTGCTTAGGAAATCTATTGGAGGCAGAAGCATTCAAGGGTAGCCTACGTTTAGGGTTAGGCTTAGGGTTAGGCTTAGGGTACGGCTTAGGGTACGGGTTCGGGGAGGGCTTCTGGTACGGCGTAGGGTATGGGTTAGGGTTAGGGTTAGGGTTAGTGTTAGGGTTAGGGCTCGGTTTAGGGTACGGGTTAGGATTAGGGTACGAGTTAGCGATAGGGTAGGGTTTAGGGTTAGGGTACGCGTTAGTGTTAGGGTAGTTATTAAACCTAACCCACTCTCTAGATACCCCTTAGCACGTAAAGGAATATTATTTGGAGGTCCAGCCATGGAGAAGAGTTTAGACACTAGGATAAGATAAGGAACACACCCATTATAAAGAAATCACATTAGGATTCTCTTTTTAAGCTGTTCCTTAAAACACTAGTGCTTAGGAAATCTATTGGAGGCAGAAGCAGTCAAGGGTAGCCTAGGGTTAGGGTTAGGCTTAGGGTTAGGCTTAGGGTACGGCTTAGGGTACGGGTTCGTGGAGGGCTTCTGGTACGGCGTAGGGTATGGGTTAGGGTTAGGGTTAGGGTTAGTGTTAGGGTTAGGGCTCGGTATAGGGTATTGGTTAGGATTAGGGTACGTGTTAGGGTTAGGGTAGGGTTTAGGGTTAGGGTACGCGTTAGTGTTAGGGTAGTTATTAAACCTAACCCACTCTCTAGATACCCCTTAGCACGTAAAGGAATATTATTTGGAGGTCCAGCCATGGAGAAGAGTTTAGACACTAGGATAAGATAAGGAACACACCCATTATAAAGAAATCACATTAGGATTCTCTTTTTAAGCTGTTCCTTAAAACACTAGTGCTTAGAAAATCTATTGGAGGCAGAAGCAGTCAAGGGTAGCCTAGGGTTAGGGTTAGGCTTAGGGTACGGCTTAGGGTACGGCTTAGGGTACCGGTTCGGGGAGGGCTTCGGGTACGGCGTAGGGTATGGGTTAGGGTTAGGGTTAGGGTTAGTGTTAGGGTTAGGGCTCGGTTTAGGGTATTGGTTAGGATTAGGGTACGTGTTAGGGTTAGGGTAGGGGTTAGGGTTAGGGTACGCGTTAGTGTTAGGGTAGTTATTAAACCTATCCCAGTCTCTAGATACCCCTTAGCACGTAAAGGAATATTATTTGGAGGTCCAGCCATGGAGAAGAGTTTAGACACTAGGATAAGATAAGGAACACACCCATTATAAAGAAATCACATTAGGATTCTCTTTTTAAGCTGTTCCTTAAAACACTAGTGCTTAGGAAATCTATTGGAGGCAGAAGCAGTCAAGGGTAGCCTAGGGTTAGGGTTAGGCTTAGGGTACGGCTTAGGGTACGGGTTTGGGGAGGGCTTCGGGTACGGCGTAGGGTATGGGTTAGGGTTAGGGTTAGGGTTAGTGTTAGGGTTAGGGCTCGGTTTAGGGTATTCGTTAGGATTAAGGTACGTGTTATGGTTAGGGTAGGGGTTAGGGTTAGGGTACGTGTTAGTGTTAGGGTAGTTATTAAACCTATCCCATTCTCTAGATACCCCTTAGCACATAAAGGAATATTATTTGGAGGTCCAGCCATGGAGAAGAGTTTAGACACTAGGATAAGATAAGGAACACACCCATTATAAAGAAATCACATTAGGATTCTCTTTTTAAGCTGTTCCTTAAAACACTACTGCTTAGGAAATCTATTGGAGGCAGAAGCATTCAAGGGTAGCCTACGTTTAGGGTTAGGCTTAGGGTTAGGCTTAGGGTACGGCTTAGGGTACGGGTTCGGGGAGGGCTTCTGGTACGGCGTAGGGTATGGGTTAGGGTTAGGGTTAGTGTTAGGGTTAGGGCTCGGTTTAGGGTACGGGTTAGGATTAGGGTACGTGTTAGGGTTAGGGTAGGGGTTAGGGTTAGGGTACGCGTTAGGGTTAGGGTAGTTATTAAACCTATCCCACTCTCTAGATACACCTTAGCACGTCAAGGAATATTATTTGGCGGTTCAGCCATGGAGAAGAGTTTAGACACTAGGATAAGATAAGGAACACACCCATTATAAAGAAATCACATTAGGATTCTCTTTTTAAGCTGTTCCTTAAAACACTAGTGCTTAGGAAATCTATTGGAGGCAGAAGCAGTCAAGGGTAGCCTAGGGTTAGGGTTAGGCTTAGGGTACGGCTTAGGGTACGGCTTAGGGTACCGGTTCGGGGAGGGCTTCGGGTACGGCGTAGGGTATGGGTTAGGGTTAGGGTTAGGGTTAGTGTTAGGGTTAGGGCTCGGTTTAGGGTATTGGTTAGGATTAGGGTACGTGTTAGGGTTAGGGTAGGGGTTAGGGTTAGGGTACGCGTTAGTGTTAGGGTAGTTATTAAACCTATCCCAGTCTCTAGATACCCCTTAGCACGTAAAGGAATATTATTTGGAGGTCCAGCCATGGAGAAGAGTTTAGACACTAGGATAAGATAAGGAACACACCCATTATAAAGAAATCACATTAGGATTCTCTTTTTAAGCTGTTCCTTAAAACACTAGTGCTTAGGAAATCTATTGGAGGCAGAAGCAGTCAAGGGTAGCCTAGGGTTAGGGTTAGGCTTAGGGTACGGCTTAGGGTACGGCTTAGGGTACGGGTTTGGGGAGGGCTTCGGGTACGGCGTAGGGTATGGGTTAGGGTTAGGGTTAGGGTTAGTGTTAGGGTTAGGGCTCGGTTTAGGGTATTGGTTAGGATTAAGGTACGTGTTATGGTTAGGGTAGGGGTTAGGGTTAGGGTACGCGTTAGTGTTAGGGTAGTTATTAAACCTATCCCAGTCTCTAGATACCCCTTAGCACGTAAAGGAATATTATTTGGAGGTCCAGCCATGGAGAAGAATTTAGACACTAGGATAAGATAAGGAACACACCCATTATAAAGAAATCACATTAGGATTCTCTTTTTAAGCTGTTCCTTAAAACACTAGTGCTTAGGAAATCTATTGGAGGCAGAAGCATCCAAGGGTAGCCTAGGGTTAGGGTTAGGCTTAGGGTTAGGCTTAGGATACGGCTTAGGGTACGGGTTCGGGGAGGGCTTCTGGTACGGCGTAGGGTATGGGTTAGGGTTAGGGTTAGGGTTAGTGTTAGGGTTAGGGCTCGGTATAGGTTATTGGTTAGGATTAGGGTACGTGTTAGGGTTAGGGTAGGGTTTAGGGTTAGGGTACGCGTTAGTGTTAGGGTAGTTATTAAACCTAACCCACTCTCTAGATACCCCTTAGCACGTAAAGGAATATTATTTGGAGGTTCAGCCATGGAGAAGAGTTTAGACACTAGGATAAGATAAGGAACACACCCATTATGAAGAAATCACATTAGGATTCTCTTTTTAAGCTGTTCCTTAAAACACTAGTGCTTAGGAAATCTATTGGAGGCAGAAGCAGTCAAGGGTAGCCTAGGGTTAGGGTTAGGCTTAGGGTACGGCTTAGGGTACGGCTTAGGGTACCGGTTCGGGGAGGGCTTCGGGTACGGCATAGGGTATGGGTTAGGGTTCGGGTTAGGGTTAGTGTTAGGGTTAGGGCTCGGTTTAGGGTATTGGTTAGGATTAGGGTACGTGTTAGGGTTAGGGTAGGGGTTAGGGTTAGGGTAGGCGTTAGTGTTAGGGTAGTTATTAAACCTATCCCACTCTCTAGATACCCCTTAGCACGTAAAGGAATATTATTTGGAGGTACAGCCATGGAGAAGAATTTAGACACTAGGATAAGATAAGGAACACACCCATTATAAAGAAATCACATTAGGATTCTCTTTTTAAGCTGTTCCTTAAAACACTACTGCTTAGGAAATCTATTGGAGGCAGAAGCAGTCAAGGGTAGCCTAGGGTTAGGGTTAGGCTTAGGGTACGGCTTAGGGTACGGGTTCGGGGATGGCTTCGTGTACGGCGTAGGGTATGGGTTAGGGTTAGGGTTAGGGTTAGTGTTAGTGTTAGGGCTCGGTTTAGGGTATTGGTTAGGATTAGGGTACGTGTTAGGGTTAGGGTAGGGGTTAGGGTTAGGGTACGCGTTAGTGTTAGGGTAGTTATTAAAGCTATCCCACTCTCTAGATACCCCTTAGCACGTAAAGGAATATTATTTGGAGGTCCAGCCATGGAGAAGAATTTAGACACTAGGATAAGATAAGGAACACACCCATTATAAAGAAATCACATTAGGATTCTCTTTTTAAGCTGTTCCTTAAAACACTACTGCTTAGGAAATCTATTGGAGGCAGAAGCATTCAAGGGTAGCCTACGTTTAGGGTTAGGCTTAGGGTTAGGCTTAGGGTACGGCTTAGGGTACGGGTTCGGGGAGGGCTTCTGGTACGGCGTAGGGTATGGGTTAGGGTTAGGGTTAGGGTTAGTGTTAGGGTTAGGGCTCGGTTTAGGGTACGGGTTAGGATTAGGGTACGAGTTAGCGATAGGGTAGGGTTTAGGGTTAGGGTACGCGTTAGTGCTAGGGTAGTTATTAAACCTAACCCACTCTCTAGATACCCCTTAGCACGTAAAGGAATATTATTTGGAGGTCCAGCCATGGAGAAGAGTTTAGACACTAGGATAAGATAAGGAACACACCCATTATAAAGAAATCACATTAGGATTCTCTTTTTAAGCTGTTCCTTAAAACACTACTGCTTAGGAAATCTATTGGAGGCAGAAGCAGTCAAGGGTAGCCTAGGGTTAGGGTTAGGCTTAGGGTTAGGCTTAGGGTACGGCTTAGGGTACGGGTTCGTGGAGGGCTTCTGGTACGGCGTAGGGTATGGGTTAGGGTTAGGGTTAGGGTTAGTGTTAGGGTTAGGGCTCGGTATAGGGTATTGGTTAGGATCAGGGTACGTGTTAGGGTTAGGGTAGGGTTTAGGGTTAGGGTACGCGTTAGTGTTAGGGTAGTTATTAAACCTAACCCACTCTCTAGATACCCCTTAGCACGTAAAGGAATATTATTTGGAGGTCCAGCCATGGAGAAGAGTTTAGACACTAGGATAAGATAAGGAACACACCCATTATAAAGAAATCACATTAGGATTCTCTTTTTAAGCTGTTCCTTAAAACACTAGTGCTTAGAAAATCTATTGGAGGCAGAAGCAGTCAAGGGTAGCCTAGGGTTAGGGTTAGGCTTAGGGTACGGCTTAGGGTACGGCTTAGGGTACCGGTTCGGGGAGGGCTTCGGGTACGGCGTAGGGTATGGGTTAGGGTTAGGGTTAGGGTTAGTGTTAGGGTTAGGGCTCGGTTTAGGGTATTGGTTAGGATTAGGGTACGTGTTAGGGTTAGGGTAGGGGTTAGGGTTAGGGTACGCGTTAGTGTTAGGGTAGTTATTAAACCTATCCCAGTCTCTAGATACCCCTTAGCACGTAAAGGAATATTATTTGGAGGTCCAGCCATGGAGAAGAGTTTAGACACTAGGATAAGATAAGGAACACACCCATTATAAAGAAATCACATTAGGATTCTCTTTTTAAGCTGTTCCTTAAAACACTAGTGCTTAGGAAATCTATTGGAGGCAGAAGCAGTCAAGGGTAGCCTAGGGTTAGGGTTAGGCTTAGGGTACGGCTTAGGGTACGGGTTTGGGGAGGGCTTCGGGTACGGCGTAGGGTATGGGTTAGGGTTAGGGTTAGGGTTAGTGTTAGGGTTAGGGCTCGGTTTAGGGTATTGGTTAGGATTAAGGTACGTGTTATGGTTAGGGTAGGGGTTAGGGTTAGGGTACGTGTTAGTGTTAGGGTAGTTATTAAACCTATCCCATTCTCTAGATACCCCTTAGCACATAAAGGAATATTTTTTGGAGGTCCAGCCATGGAGAAGAGTTTAGACACTAGGATAAGATAAGGAACACACCCATTATAAAGAAATCACATTAGGATTCTCTTTTTAAGCTGTTCCTTAAAACACTACTGCTTAGGAAAACTATTGGAGGCAGAAGCATTCAAGGGTAGCCTACGTTTAGGGTTAGGCTTAGGGTTAGGCTTAGGGTACGGCTTAGGGTACGGGTTCGGGGAGGGCTTCTGGTACGGCGTAGGGTATGGGTTAGGGTTAGGGTTAGTGTTAGGGTTAGGGCTCGGTTTAGGGTACGGGTTAGGATTAGGGTACGTGTTAGGGTTAGGGTAGGGGTTAGGGTTAGGGTACGCGTTAGGGTTAGGGTAGTTATTAAACCTATCCCACTCTCTAGATACACCTTAGCACGTCAAGGAATATTATTTGGCGGTTCAGCCATGGAGAAGAGTTTAGACACTAGGATAAGATAAGGAACACACCCATTATAAAGAAATCACATTAGGATTCTCTTTTTAAGCTGTTCCTTAAAACACTAGTGCTTAGGAAATCTATTGGAGGCAGAAGCAGTCAAGGGTAGCCTAGGGTTAGGGTTAGGCTTAGGGTACGGCTTAGGGTACGGCTTAGGGTACCGGTTCGGGGAGGGCTTCGGGTACGGCGTAGGGTATGGGTTAGGGTTAGGGTTAGGGTTAGTGTTAGGGTTAGGGCTCGGTTTAGGGTATTGGTTAGGATTAGGGTACGTGTTAGGGTTAGGGTAGGGGTTAGGGTTAGGGTACGCGTTAGTGTTAGGGTAGTTATTAAACCTATCCCAGTCTCTAGATACCCCTTAGCACGTAAAGGAATATTATTTGGAGGTCCAGCCATGGAGAAGAGTTTAGACACTAGGATAAGATAAGGAACACACCCATTATAAAGAAATCACATTAGGATTCTCTTTTTAAGCTGTTCCTTAAAACACTAGTGCTTAGGAAATCTATTGGAGGCAGAAGCAGTCAAGGGTAGCCTAGGGTTAGGGTTAGGCTTAGGGTACGGCTTAGGGTACGGCTTAGGGTACGGGTTTGGGGAGGGCTTCGGGTACGGCGTAGGGTATGGGTTAGGGTTAGGGTTAGGGTTAGTGTTAGGGTTAGGGCTCGGTTTAGGGTATTGGTTAGGATTAAGGTACGTGTTATGGTTAGGGTAGGGGTTAGGGTTAGGGTACGCGTTAGTGTTAGGGTAGTTATTAAACCTATCCCATTCTCTAGATACCCCTTAGCACATAAAGGAATATTATTTGGAGGTCCAGCCATGGAGAAGAGTTTAGACACTAGGATAAAATAAGGAACACACCCATTATAAAGAAATCACATTAGGATTCTCTTTTTAAGCTGTTCCTTAAAACACTAGTGCTTAGGAAATCTATTGGAGGCAGAAGCATCCAAGGGTAGCCTAGGGTTAGGGTTAGGCTTAGGGTTAGGCTTAGGATACGGCTTAGGGTACGGGTTCGGGGAGGGCTTCTGGTACGGCGTAGGGTATGGGTTAGGGTTAGGGTTAGGGTTAGTGTTAGGGTTAGGGCTCGGTATAGGGTATTGGTTAGGATTAGGGTACGTGTTAGGGTTAGGGTAGGGTTTAGGGTTAGGGTACGCGTTAGTGTTAGGGTAGTTATTAAACCTAACCCACTCTCTAGATACCCCTTAGCACGTAAAGGAATATTATTTGGAGGTTCAGCCATGGAGAAGAGTTTAGACACTAGGATAAGATAAGGAACACACCCATTATGAAGAAATCACATTAGGATTCTCTTTTTAAGCTGTTCCTTAAAACACTAGTGCTTAGGAAATCTATTGGAGGCAGAAGCAGTCAAGGGTAGCCTAGGGTTAGGGTTAGGCTTAGGGTACGGCTTAGGGTACGGCTTAGGGTACCGGTTCGGGGAGGGCTTCGGGTACGGCGTAGGGTATGGGTTAGGGTTAGGGTTAGGGTTAGTGTTAGGGTTAGGGCTCGGTTTAGGGTATTGGTTAGGATTAGGGTACGTGTTAGGGTTAGGGTAGGGGTTAGGGTTAGGGTACGCGTTAGTGTTAGGGTAGTTATTAAACCTATCCCAGTCTCTAGATACCCCTTAGCACGTAAAGGAATATTATTTGGAGGTCCAGCCATGGAGAAGAGTTTAGACACTAGGATAAGATAAGGAACACACCCATTATAAAGAAATCACATTAGGATTCTCTTTTTAAGCTGTTCCTTAAAACACTAGTGCTTAGGAAATCTATTGGAGGCAGAAGCAGTCAAGGGTAGCCTAGGGTTAGGGTTAGGCTTAGGGTACGGCTTAGGGTACGGCTTAGGGTACGGGTTTGGGGAGGGCTTCGGGTACGGCGTAGGGTATGGGTTAGGGTTAGGGTTAGGGTTAGTGTTAGGGTTAGGGCTCGGTTTAGGGTATTGGTTAGGATTAAGGTACGTGTTATGGTTAGGGTAGGGGTTAGGGTTAGGGTACGTGTTAGTGTTAGGGTAGTTATTAAACCTATCCCATTCTCTAGATACCCCTTAGCACATAAAGGAATATTATTTGGAGGTCCAGCCATGGAGAAGAGTTTAGACACTAGGATAAGATAAGGAACACACCCATTATAAAGAAATCACATTAGGATTCTCTTTTTAAGCTGTTCCTTAAAACACTACTGCTTAGGAAATCTATTGGAGGCAGAAGCATTCAAGGGTAGCCTACGTTTAGGGTTAGGCTTAGGGTTAGGCTTAGGGTACGGCTTAGGGTACGGGTTCGGGGAGGGCTTCTGGTACGGCGTAGGGTATGGGTTAGGGTTAGGGTTAGTGTTAGGGTTAGGGCTCGGTTTAGGGTACGGGTTAGGATTAGGGTACGTGTTAGGGTTAGGGTAGGGGTTAGGGTTAGGGTACGCGTTAGGGTTAGGGTAGTTATTAAACCTATCCCACTCTCTAGATACACCTTAGCACGTCAAGGAATATTATTTGGCGGTTCAGCCATGGAGAAGAGTTTAGACACTAGGATAAGATAAGGAACACACCCATTATAAAGAAATCACATTAGGATTCTCTTTTTAAGCTGTTCCTTAAAACACTAGTGCTTAGGAAATCTATTGGAGGCAGAAGCAGTCAAGGGTAGCCTAGGGTTAGGGTTAGGCTTAGGGTACGGCTTAGGGTACGGCTTAGGGTACCGGTTCGGGGAGGGCTTCGGGTACGGCGTAGGGTATGGGTTAGGGTTAGGGTTAGGGTTAGTGTTAGGGTTAGGGCTCGGTTTAGGGTATTGGTTAGGATTAGGGTACGTGTTAGGGTTAGGGTAGGGGTTAGGGTTAGGGTACGCGTTAGTGTTAGGGTAGTTATTAAACCTATCCCAGTCTCTAGATACCCCTTAGCACATAAAGGAATATTATTTGGAGGTCCAGCCATGGAAAAGAGTTTAGACACTAGGATAAGATAAGGAACACACCCATTATAAAGAAATCACATTAGGATTCTCTTTTTAAGCTGTTCCTTAAAACACTACTGCTTAGGAAATCTATTGGAGGCAGAAGCATTCAAGGGTAGCCTACGTTTAGGGTTAGGCTTAGGGTTAGGCTTAGGGTACGGCTTAGGGTACGGGTTCGGGGAGGGCTTCTGGTACGGCGTAGGGTATGGGTTAGGGTTAGGGTTAGTGTTAGGGTTAGGGCTCGGTTTAGGGTACGGGTTAGGATTAGGGTACGTGTTAGGGTTAGGGTAGGGGTTAGGGTTAGGGTACGCGTTAGGGTTAGGGTAGTTATTAAACCTAACCCACTCTCTAGATACCCCTTAGCACGTAAAGGAATATTATTTGGAGGTTCAGCCATGGAGAAGAGTTTAGACACTAGGATAAGATAAGGAACACACCCATTATAAAGAAATTACATTAGGATTCTCTTTTTAAGCTGTTCCTTAAAACACTAGTGCTTAGGAAATCTATTGGAGGCAGAAGCAGTCAAGGGTAGCCTAGGGTTAGGGTTAGGCTTAGGGTACGGCTTAGGGTACGGCTTAGGGTACCGGTTCGGGGAGGGCTTCGGGTACGGCGTAGGGTATGGGTTAGGGTTAGGGTTAGGGTTAGTGTTAGGGTTAGGGCTCGGTTTAGGGTATTGGTTAGGATTAGGGTACGTGTTAGGGTTAGGGTAGGGGTTAGGGTTAGGGTACGCGTTAGTGTTAGGGTAGTTATTAAACCTATCCCAGTCTCTAGATACCCCTTAGCACGTAAAGGAATATTATTTGGAGGTCCAGCCATGGAGAAGAGTTTAGACACTAGGATAAGATAAGGAACACACCCATTATAAAGAAATCACATTAGGATTCTCTTTTTAAGCTGTTCCTTAAAACACTAGTGCTTAGGAAATCTATTGGAGGCAGAAGCAGTCAAGGGTAGCCTAGGGTTAGGGTTAGGCTTAGGGTTAGGCTTAGGATACGGCTTAGGGTACGGGTTCGGGGAGGGCTTCTGGTACGGCGTAGGGTATGGGTTAGGGTTAGGGTTAGGGTTAGTGTTAGGGTTAGGGCTCGGTATAGGGTATTGGTTAGGATTAGGGTACGTGTTAGGGTTAGGGTAGGGTTTAGGGTTAGGGTACGCGTTAGTGTTAGGGTAGTTATTAAACCTAACCCACTCTCTAGATACCCCTTAGCACGTAAAGGAATATTATTTGGAGGTTCAGCCATGGAGAAGAGTTTAGACACTAGGATAAGATAAGGAACACACCCATTATGAAGAAATCACATTAGGATTCTCTTTTTAAGCTGTTCCTTAAAACACTAGTGCTTAGGAAATCTATTGGAGGCAGAAGCAGTCAAGGGTAGCCTAGGGTTAGGGTTAGGCTTAGGGTACGGCTTAGGGTACGGCTTAGGGTACGGGTTCGGGGAGGGCTTCTGGTACGGCGTAGGGTATGGGTTAGGGTTAGGGTTAGGGTTAGTGTTAGGGTTAGGGCTCGGTATAGGGTATTGGTTAGGATTAGGGTACGTGTTAGGGTTTGGGTAGGGTTTAGGGTTAGGGTACGCGTTAGTGTTAGGGTAGTTATTAAACCTAAACCACTCTCTAGATACCCCTTAGCACGTAAAGGAATATTATTTGGAGGTTCAGCCATGGAGAAGAGTTTAGACACTAGGATAAGATAAGGAACACACCCATTATAAAGAAATCACATTAGGATTCTCTTTTTAAGCTGTTCCTTAAAACACTAGTGCTTAGAAAATCTATTGGAGGCAGAAGCAGTCAAGGGTAGCCTAGGGTTAGGGTTAGGCTTAGGGTACGGCTTAGGGTACGGCTTAGGGTACCGGTTCGGGGAGGGCTTCGGGTACGGCGTAGGGTATGGGTTAGGGTTACGGTTAGGGTTAGTGTTAGGGTTAGGGCTCGGTTTAGGGTATTGGTTAGGATTAGGGTACGTGTTAGGGTTAGGGTAGGGGTTAGGGTTAGGGTACGCGTTAGTGTTAGGGTAGTTATTAAACCTATCCCAGTCTCTAGATACCCCTTAGCACGTAAAGGAATATTATTTTGAGGTCCAGCCATGGAGAAGAGTTTAGACACTAGGATAAGATAAGGAACACACCCATTGTAAAGAAATCACATTAGGATTCTCTTTTTAAGCTGTTCCTTAAAACACTAGTGCTTAGGAAATCTATTGGAGGCAGAAGCAGTCAAGGGTAGCCTAGGGTTAGGGTTAGGCTTAGGGTACGGCTTAGGGTACGGCTTAGGGTACGGGTTCGGGGATGGCTTCGTGTACGGCGTAGGGTATGGGTTAGGGTTAGGGTTAGGGTTAGTGTTAGGGTTAGGGCTCGGTTTAGGGTATTGCTTAGGATTAGGGTACGTGTTAGGGTTAGGGTAGGGGTTAGGGTTAGGGTACGCGTTAGTGTTAGGGTAGTTATTAAAGCTATCCCACTCTCTAGATACCCCTTAGCACGTAAAGGAATATTATTTGGAGGTCCAGCCATGGAGAAGAATTTAGACACTAGGATAAGATAAGGAACACACCCATTATAAAGAAATCACATTAGGATTCTCTTTTTAAGCTGTTCCTTAAAACACTAGTGCTTAGGAAATCTATTGGAGGCAGAAGCATCCAAGGGTAGCCTAGGGTTAGGGTTAGGCTTAGGGTTAGGCTTAGGATACGGCTTAGGGTACGGGTTCGGGGAGGGCTTCTGGTACGGCGTAGGGTATGGGTTAGGGTTAGGGTTAGGGTTAGTGTTAGGGTTAGGGCTCGGTATAGGGTATTGGTTAGGATTAGGGTACGTGTTAGGGTTAGGGTAGGGTTTAGGGTTAGGGTACGCGTTAGTGTTAGGGTAGTTATTAAACCTAACCCACTCTCTAGATACCCCTTAGCACGTAAAGGAATATTATTTGGAGGTCCAGCCATGGAGAAGAGTTTAGACACTAGGATAAGATAAGGAACACACCCATTATAAAGAAATCACATTAGGATTCTCTTTTTAAGCTGTTCCTTAAAACACTACTGCTTAGGAAATCTATTGGAGGCAGAAGCATTCAAGGGTAGCCTACGTTTAGGGTTAGGCTTAGGGTTAGGCTTAGGGTACGGCTTAGGGTACGGGTTCGGGGAGGGCTTCTGGTACGGCGTAGGGTATGGGTTAGGGTTAGGGTTAGTGTTAGGGTTAGGGCTCGGTTTAGGGTACGGGTTAGGATTAGGGTACGTGTTAGGGTTAGGGTAGGGGTTAGGGTTAGGGTACGCGTTAGGGTTAGGGTAGTTATTAAACCTATCCCACTCTCTAGATACACCTTAGCACGTCAAGGAATATTATTTGGCGGTTCAGCCATGGAGAAGAGTTTAGACACTAGGATAAGATAAGGAACACACCCATTATAAAGAAATCACATTAGGATTCTCTTTTTAAGCTGTTCCTTAAAACACTAGTGCTTAGGAAATCTATTGGAGGCAGAAGCAGTCAAGGGTAGCCTAGGGTTAGGGTTAGGCTTAGGGTACGGCTTAGGGTACGGCTTAGGGTACCGGTTCGGGGAGGGCTTCGGGTACGGCGTAGGGTATGGGTTAGGGTTAGGGTTAGGGTTAGTGTTAGGGTTAGGGCTCGGTTTAGGGTATTGGTTAGGATTAGGGTACGTGTTAGGGTTAGGGTAGGGGTTAGGGTTAGGGTACGCGTTAGTGTTAGGGTAGTTATTAAACCTATCCCAGTCTCTAGATACCCCTTAGCACGTAAAGGAATATTATTTGGAGGTCCAGCCATGGAGAAGAGTTTAGACACTAGGATAAGATAAGGAACACACCCATTATAAAGAAATCACATTAGGATTCTCTTTTTAAGCTGTTCCTTAAAACACTAGTGCTTAGGAAATCTATTGGAGGCAGAAGCAGTCAAGGGTAGCCTAGGGTTAGGGTTAGGCTTAGGGTACGGCTTAGGGTACGGCTTAGGGTACGGGTTTGGGGAGGGCTTCGGGTACGGCGTAGGGTATGGGTTAGGGTTAGGGTTAGGGTTAGTGTTAGGGTTAGGGCTCGGTTTAGGGTATTGGTTAGGATTAAGGTACGTGTTATGGTTAGGGTAGGGGTTAGGGTTAGGGTACGCGTTAGTGTTAGGGTAGTTATTAAACCTATCCCATTCTCTAGATACCCCTTAGCACATAAAGGAATATTATTTGGAGGTCCAGCCATGGAGAAGAGTTTAGACACTAGGATAAGATAAGGAACACACCCATTATAAAGAAATCACATTAGGATTCTCTTTTTAAGCTGTTCCTTAAAACACTACTGCTTAGGAAATCTATTGGAGGCAGAAGCATTCAAGGGTAGCCTACGTTTAGGGTTAGGCTTAGGGTTAGGCTTAGGGTACGGCTTAGGGTACGGGTTCGGGGAGGGCTTCTGGTACGGCGTAGGGTATGGGTTAGGGTTAGGGTTAGTGTTAGGGTTAGGGCTCGGTTTAGGGTACGGGTTAGGATTAGGGTACGTGTTAGGGTTAGGGTAGGGGTTAGGGTTAGGGTACGCGTTAGGGTTAGGGTAGTTATTAAACCTATCCCACTCTCTAGATACACCTTAGCACGTCAAGGAATATTATTTGGCGGTTCAGCCATGGAGAAGATTTTAGACACTAGGATAAGATAAGGAACACACCCATTATAAAGAAATCACATTAGGATTCTCTTTTTAAGCTGTTCCTTAAAACACTAGTGCTTAGGAAATCTATTGGAGGCAGAAGCAGTCAAGGGTAGCCTAGGGTTAGGGTTAGGCTTAGGGTACGGCTTAGGGTACGGCTTAGGGTACCGGTTCGGGGAGGGCTTCGGGTACGGCGTAGGGTATGGGTTAGGGTTAGGGTTAGGGTTAGTGTTAGGGTTAGGGCTCGGTTTAGGGTATTGGTTAGGATTAGGGTACGTGTTAGGGTTAGGGTAGGGGTTAGGGTTAGGGTACGCGTTAGTGTTAGGGTAGTTATTAAACCTATCCCAGTCTCTAGATACCCCTTAGCACGTAAAGGAATATTATTTGGAGGTCCAGCCATGGAGAAGAGTTTAGACACTAGGATAAGATAAGGAACACACCCATTATAAAGAAATCACATTAGGATTCTCTTTTTAAGCTGTTCCTTAAAACACTAGTGCTTAGGAAATCTATTGGAGGCAGAAGCAGTCAAGGGTAGCCTAGGGTTAGGGTTAGGCTTAGGGTTAGGCTTAGGATACGGCTTAGGGTACGGGTTCGGGGAGGGCTTCTGGTACGGCGTAGGGTATGGGTTAGGGTTAGGGTTAGGGTTAGTGTTAGGGTTAGGGCTCGGTATAGGGTATTGGTTAGGATTAGGGTACGTGTTAGGGTTAGGGTAGGGTTTAGGGTTAGGGTACGCGTTAGTGTTAGGGTAGTTATTAAACCTAACCCACTCTCTAGATACCCCTTAGCACGTAAAGGAATATTATTTGGAGGTTCAGCCATGGAGAAGAGTTTAGACACTAGGATAAGATAAGGAACACACCCATTATGAAGAAATCACATTAGGATTCTCTTTTTAAGCTGTTCCTTAAAACACTAGTGCTTAGGAAATCTATTGGAGGCAGAAGCAGTCAAGGGTAGCCTAGGGTTAGGGTTAGGCTTAGGGTACGGCTTAGGGTACGGCTTAGGGTACGGGTTCGGGGAGGGCTTCTGGTACGGCGTAGGGTATGGGTTAGGGTTAGGGTTAGGGTTAGTGTTAGGGTTAGGGCTCGGTATAGGGTATTGGTTAGGATTAGGGTACGTGTTAGGGTTTGGGTAGGGTTTAGGGTTAGGGTACGCGTTAGTGTTAGGGTAGTTATTAAACCTAAACCACTCTCTAGATACCCCTTAGCACGTATAGGAATATTATTTGGAGGTTCAGCCATGGAGAAGAGTTTAGACACTAGGATAAGATAAGGAACACACCCATTATAAAGAAATCACATTAGGATTCTCTTTTTAAGCTGTTCCTTAAAACACTAGTGCTTAGAAAATCTATTGGAGGCAGAAGCAGTCAAGGGTAGCCTAGGGTTAGGGTTAGGCTTAGGGTACGGCTTAGGGTACGGCTTAGGGTACCGGTTCGGGGAGGGCTTCGGGTACGGCGTAGGGTATGGGTTAGGGTTACGGTTAGGGTTAGTGTTAGGGTTAGGGCTCGGTTTAGGGTATTGGTTAGGATTAGGGTACGTGTTAGGGTTAGGGTAGGGGTTAGGGTTAGGGTACGCGTTAGTGTTAGGGTAGTTATTAAACCTATCCCAGTCTCTAGATACCCCTTAGCACGTAAAGGAATATTATTTTGAGGTCCAGCCATGGAGAAGAGTTTAGACACTAGGATAAGATAAGGAACACACCCATTGTAAAGAAATCACATTAGGATTCTCTTTTTAAGCTGTTCCTTAAAACACTAGTGCTTAGGAAATCTATTGGAGGCAGAAGCAGTCAAGGGTAGCCTAGGGTTAGGGTTAGGCTTAGGGTACGGCTTAGGGTACGGCTTAGGGTACGGGTTCGGGGATGGCTTCGTGTACGGCGTAGGGTATGGGTTAGGGTTAGGGTTAGGGTTAGTGTTAGGGTTAGGGCTCGGTTTAGGGTATTGCTTAGGATTAGGGTACGTGTTAGGGTTAGGGTAGGGGTTAGGGTTAGGGTACGCGTTAGTGTTAGGGTAGTTATTAAAGCTATCCCACTCTCTAGATACCCCTTAGCACGTAAAGGAATATTATTTGGAGGTCCAGCCATGGAGAAGAATTTAGACACTAGGATAAGATAAGGAACACACCCATTATAAAGAAATCACATTAGGATTCTCTTTTTAAGCTGTTCCTTAAAACACTAGTGCTTAGGAAATCTATTGGAGGCAGAAGCATCCAAGGGTAGCCTAGGGTTAGGGTTAGGCTTAGGGTTAGGCTTAGGATACGGCTTAGGGTACGGGTTCGGGGAGGGCTTCTGGTACGGCGTAGGGTATGGGTTAGGGTTAGGGTTAGGGTTAGTGTTAGGGTTAGGGCTCGGTATAGGGTATTGGTTAGGATTAGGGTACGTGTTAGGGTTAGGGTAGGGTTTAGGGTTAGGGTACGCGTTAGTGTTAGGGTAGTTATTAAACCTAACCCACTCTCTAGATACCCCTTAGCACGTAAAGGAATATTATTTGGAGGTTCAGCCATGGAGAAGAGTTTAGACACTAGGATAAGATAAGGAACACACCCATTATGAAGAAATCACATTAGGATTCTCTTTTTAAGCTGTTCCTTAAAACACTAGTGCTTAGGAAATCTATTGGAGGCAGAAGCAGTCAAGGGTAGCCTAGGGTTAGGGTTAGGCTTAGGGTACGGCTTAGGGTACGGCTTAGGGTACCGGTTCGGGGAGGGCTTCGGGTACGGCATAGGGTATGGGTTAGGGTTCGGGTTAGGGTTAGTGTTAGGGTTAGGGCTCGGTTTAGGGTATTGGTTAGGATTAGGGTACGTGTTAGGGTTAGGGTAGGGGTTAGGGTTAGGGTAGGCGTTAGTGTTAGGGTAGTTATTAAACCTATCCCACTCTCTAGATACCCCTTAGCACGTAAAGGAATATTATTTGGAGGTCCAGCCATGGAGAAGAATTTAGACACTAGGATAAGATAAGGAACACACCCATTATAAAGAAATCACATTAGGATTCTCTTTTTAAGCTGTTCCTTAAAACACTACTGCTTAGGAAATCTATTGGAGGCAGAAGCATTCAAGGGTAGCCTACGTTTAGGGTTAGGCTTAGGGTTAGGCTTAGGGTACGGCTTAGGGTACGGGTTCGGGGAGGGCTTCTGGTACGGCGTAGGGTATGGGTTAGGGTTAGGGTTAGGGTTAGTGTTAGGGTTAGGGCTCGGTTTAGGGTACGGGTTAGGATTAGGGTACGTGTTAGGGTTAGGGTAGTGGTTAGGGTTAATGTACGTGTTAGGGTTGGGGTAGTGATTAAACCTATCCCACTCTCTAGATACCCCTTAGCACGTAAAGGAATATTATTTGGCGGTCCAGCCATGGAGAAGAGTTTAGACACTAGGATAAGATAAGGAACACACCCATTATAAAGAAATCACATTAGGATTCTCTTTTTAAGCTGTTCCTTAAAACACTAGTGCTTAGGAAATCTATTGGAGGCAGAAGCAGTCAAGGGTAGCCTAGGGTTAGGGTTAGGCTTAGGGTTAGGCTTAGGGTACGGCTTAGGGTACGGGTTCGTTGAGAGCTTCTGGTACGGCGTAGGGTATGGGTTAGGGTTAGGGTTAGGGTTAGTGTTAGGGTTAGGGCTCGGTATAGGGTATTGGTTAGGATTAGGGTACGTGTTAGGGTTAGGGTAGGGTTTAGGGTTAGGGTACGCGTTAGTGTTAGGGTAGTTATTAAACCTAACCCACTCTCTAGATACCCCTTAGCACGTAAAGGAATATTATTTGGAGGTCCAGCCATGGAGAAGAGTTTAGACACTAGGATAAGATAAGGAACACACCCATTATAAAGAAATCACATTAGGATTCTCTTTTTAAGCTGTTCCTTAAAACACTAGTGCTTAGAAAATCTATTGGAGGCAGAAGCAGTCAAGGGTAGCCTAGGGTTAGGGTTAGGCTTAGGGTACGGCTTAGGGTACGGCTTAGGGTACCGGTTCGGGGAGGGCTTCGGGTACGGCGTAGGGTATGGGTTAGGGTTAGGGTTAGGGTTAGTGTTAGGGTTAGGGCTCGGTTTAGGGTATTGCTTAGGATTAGGGTACGTGTTAGGGTTAGGGTAGGGGTTAGGGTTAGGGTACGCGTTAGTGTTAGGGTAGTTATTAAACCTATCCCAGTCTCTAGATACCCCTTAGCACGTAAAGGAATATTATTTGGAGGTCCAGCCATGGAGAAGAGTTTAGACACTAGGATAAGATAAGGAACACACCCATTATAAAGAAATCACATTAGGATTCTCTTTTTAAGCTGTTCCTTAAAACACTAGTGCTTAGGAAATCTATTGGAGGCAGAAGCAGTCAAGGGTAGCCTAGGGTTAGGGTTAGGCTTAGGGTACGGCTTAGGGTACGGCTTAGGGTACGGGTTTGGGGAGGGCTTCGGATACGGCGTAGGGTATGGGTTAGGGTTAGGGTTAGGGTTAGTGTTAGGGTTAGGGCTCGGTTTAGGGTATTGGTTAGGATTAAGGTACGTGTTATGGTTAGGGTAGGGGTTAGGGTTAGGGTACGCGTTAGTGTTAGGGTAGTTATTAAACCTATCCCATTCTCTAGATACCCCTTAGCACATAAAGGAATATTATTTGGAGGTCCAGCCATGGAGAAGAGTTTAGACACTAGGATAAGATAAGGAACACACCCATTATAAAGAAATCACATTAGGATTCTCTTTTTAAGCTGTTCCTTAAAACACTAGTGCTTAGGAAATCTATTGGAGGCAGAAGCATCCAAGGGTAGCCTAGGGTTAGGGTTAGGCTTAGGGTTAGGCTTAGGATACGGCTTAGGGTACGGGTTCGGGGAGGGCTTCTGGTACGGCGTAGGGTATGGGTTAGGGTTAGGGTTAGGGTTAGTGTTAGGGTTAGGGCTCGGTATAGGGTATTGATTAGGATTAGGGTACGTGTTAGGGTTAGGGTAGGGTTTAGGGTTAGGGTATGCGTTAGTGTTAGGGTAGTTATTAAACCTAACCCACTCTCTAGATACCCCTTAGCACGTAAAGGAATATTATTTGGAGGTTCAGCCATGGAGAAGAGTTTAGACTCTAGGATAAGATAAGGAACACACCCATTATGAAGAAATCACATTAGGATTCTCTTTTTAAGCTGTTACTTAAAACACTAGTGCTTAGGAAATCTATTGGAGGCAGAAGCAGTCAAGGGTAGCCTAGGGTTAGGGTTAGGCTTAGGGTACGGCTTAGGGTACCGGTTCGGGGAGGGCTTCGGGTACGGCATAGGGTATTGGTTAGGGTTCGGGTTAGGGTTAGTGTTAGGGTTAGGGCTCGGTTTAGGGTATTGGTTAGGATTAGGGTACGTGTTAGGGTTAGGGTAGGCATTAGGGTTAGGGTAGGCGTTAGTGTTAGGGTAGTTATTAAACCTATCCCACTCTCTAGATACCCCTTAGCACGTAAAGGAATATTATTTGGAGGTCCAGCCATGGAGAAGAATTTAGACACTAGGATAAGATAAGGAACACACCCATTATAAAGAAATCACATTAGGATTCTCTTTTTAAGCTGTTCCTTAAAACACTACTGCTTAGGAAATCTATTGGAGGCAGAAGCATTCAAGGGTAGCCTACGTTTAGGGTTAGGCTTAGGGTTAGGCTTAGGGTACGGCTTAGGGTACGGGTTCGGGGAGGGCTTCTGGTACGGCGTAGGGTATGGGTTAGGGTTAGGGTTAGTGTTAGGGTTAGGGCTCGGTTTAGGGTACGGGTTAGGATTAGGGTACGTGTTAGGGTTAGGGTAGGGGTTAGGGTTAGGGTACGCGTTATGGTTAGGGTAGTTATTAAACCTATCCCACTCTCTAGATACACCTTAGCACGTCAAGGAATATTATTTGGCGGTTCAGCCATGGAGAAGAGTTTAGACACTAGGATAAGATAAGGAACACACCCATTATAAAGAAATCACATTAGGATTCTCTTTTTAAGCTGTTCCTTAAAACACTAGTGCTTAGGAAATCTATTGGAGGCAGAAGCAGTCAAGGGTAGCCTAGGGTTAGGGTTAGGCTTAGGGTACGGCTTAGGGTACGGCTTAGGGTACGGGTTCGGGGAGGGCTTCGGGTACGGCGTAGGGTATGGGTTAGGGTTAGGGTTAGGGTTAGTGTTAGGGTTAGGGCTCGGTATAGGGTATTGGTTAGGATTAGGGTACGTGTTAGGGTTAGGGTAGGGTTTAGGGTTAGGGTACGCGTTAGTGTTAGGGTAGTTATTAAACCTAACCCACTCTATAGATACCCCTTAGCACGTAAAGGAATATTATTTGGAGGTCCAGCCATGGAGAAGAGTTTAGACACTAGGATAAGATAAGGAACACACCCATTATAAAGAAATCACATTAGGATTCTCTTTTTAAGCTGTTCCTTAAAACACTAGTGCTTAGGAAATCTATTGGAGGCAGAAGCAGTCAAGGGTAGCCTAGGGTTAGGGTTAGGCTTAGGGTACGGCTTAGAGTACGGCTTAGGGTACGGGTTTGGGGAGGGCTTCGGGTACGGCGTAGGGTATGGGTTAGGTTTAGGGTTAGGGTTAGTGTTAGGGTTAGGGCTCGGTTTAGGGTATTGGTTAGGATTAAGGTACGTGTTATGGTTAGGGTAGGGGTTAGGGTTAGGGTACGCGTTAGTGTTAGGGTAGTTATTAAACCTATCCCATTCTCTAGATACCCCTTAGCACATAAAGGAATATTATTTGGAGGTCCAGCCATGGAGAAGAGTTTAGACACTAGGATAAAATAAGGAACACACCCATTATAAAGAAATCACATTAGGATTCTCTTTTTAAGCTGTTCCTTAAAACACTAGTGCTTAGGAAATCTATTGGAGGCAGAAGCATCCAAGGGTAGCCTAGGGTTAGGGTTAGGCTTAGGGTTAGGCTTAGGATACGGCTTAGGGTACGGGTTCGGGGAGGGCTTCTGGTACGGCGTAGGGTATGGGTTAGGGTTAGGGTTAGGGTTAGTGTTAGGGTTAGGGCTCGGTATAGGGTATTGGTTAGGATTAGGGTACGTGTTAGGGTTAGGGTAGGGTTTAGGGTTAGGGTACGCGTTAGTGTTAGGGTAGTTATTAAACCTAACCCACTCTCTAGATACCCATTAGCACGTAAAGGAATATTATTTGGAGGTTCAGCCATGGAGAAGAGTTTAGACAGTAGGATAAGATAAGGAACACACCCATTATGAAGAAATCACATTAGGATTCTCTTTTTAAGCTGTTCCTTAAAACACTAGTGCTTAGGAAATCTATTGGAGGCAGAAGCAGTCAAGGGTAGCCTAGGGTTAGGGTTAGGCTTAGGGTACGGCTTAGGGTACGGCTTAGGGTACCGGTTCGGGGAGGGCTTCGGGTACGGCCTAGGGTATGGGTTACGGTTCGGGTTAGGGTTAGTGTTAGGGTTAGGGCTCGGTTTAGGGTATTGGTTAGGATAAGGGTACGTGTTAGGGTTAGGGTAGGGGTTAGGGTTAGGGTAGGCGTTAGTGTTAGGGTAGTTATTAAACCTATCCCACTCTCTAGATACCCCTTAGCACGTAAAGGAATATTATTTGGAGGTCCAGCCATGGAGAAGAATTTAGACACTAGGATAAGATAAGGAACACACCCATTATAAAGAAATCACATTAGGATTCTCTTTTTAAGCTGTTCCTTAAAACACTACTGCTTAGGAAATCTATTGGAGGCAGAAGCATTCAAGGGTAGCCTACGTTTAGGGTTAGGCTTAGGGTTAGGCTTAGGGTACGGCTTAGGGTACGGGTTCGGTGAGGGCTTCTGGTACGGCGTAGGGTATGGGTTAGGGTTAGGGTTAGTGTTAGGGTTAGGGCTCGGTTTAGGGTATTGGTTAGGATTAGGGTACGTGTTAGCGATAGGGTAGGGTTTAGGGTTAGGGTACGCGTTAGTGTTAGGGTAGTTATTAAACCTAACCCACTCTCTAGATACCCCTTAGCACGTAAAGGAATATTATTTGGAGGTCCAGCCATGGAGAAGAGTTTAGACACTAGGATAAGATAAGGAACACACCCATTATAAAGAAATCACATTAGGATTCTCTTTTTAAGCTGTTCCTTAAAACACTAGTGCTTAGGAAATCTATTGGAGGCAGAAGCAGTCAAGGGTAGCCTAGGGTTAGGGTTAGGCTTAGGGTTAGGCTTAGGGTACGGCTTAGGGTACGGGTTCGTGGAGGGCTTCTGGTACGGCGTAGGGTATGGGTTAGGGTTAGGGTTAGGGTTAGTGTTAGGGTTAGGGCTCGGTATAGGGTATTGGTTAGGATTAGGGTACGTGTTAGGGTTAGGGTAGGGTTTAGGGTTAGGGTACGCGTTAGTGTTAGGGTAGTTATTAAACCTAACCCACTCTCTAGATACCCCTTAGCACGTAAAGGAATATTATTTGGAGGTCCAGCCATGGAGAAGAGTTTAGACACTAGGATAAGATAAGGAACACACCCATTATAAAGAAATCACATTAGGATTCTCTTTTTAAGCTGTTCCTTAAAACACTAGTGCTTAGAAAATCTATTGGAGGCAGAAGCAGTCAAGGGTAGCCTAGGGTTAGGGTTAGGCTTAGGGTACGGCTTAGGGTACGGCTTAGGGTACCGGTTCGGGGAGGGCTTCGGGTACGGCGTAGGGTATGGGTTAGGGTTAGGGTTAGGGTTAGTGTTAGGGTTAGGGCTCGGTTTAGGGTATTGGTTAGGATTAGGGTACGTGTTAGGGTTAGGGTAGGGGTTAGGGTTAGGGTACGCGTTAGTGTTAGGGTAGTTATTAAACCTATCCCAGTCTCTAGATACCCCTTAGCACGTAAAGGAATATTATTTGGAGGTCCAGCCATGGAGAAGAGTTTAGACACTAGGATAAGATAAGGAACACACCCATTATAAAGAAATCACATTAGGATTCTCTTTTTAAGCTGTTCCTTAAAACACTAGTGCTTAGGAAATCTATTGGAGGCAGAAGCAGTCAAGGGTAGCCTAGGGTTAGGGTTAGGCTTAGGGTACGGCTTAGGGTACGGGTTTGGGGAGGGCTTCGGGTACGGCGTAGGGTATGGGTTAGGGTTAGGGTTAGGGTTAGTGTTAGGGTTAGGGCTCGGTTTAGGGTATTGGTTAGGATTAAGGTACGTGTTATGGTTAGGGTAGGGGTTAGGGTTAGGGTACGTGTTAGTGTTAGGGTAGTTATTAAACCTATCCCATTCTCTAGATACCCCTTAGCACATAAAGGAATATTATTTGGAGGTCCAGCCATGGAGAAGAGTTTAGACACTAGGATAAGATAAGGAACACACCCATTATAAAGAAATCACATTAGGATTCTCTTTTTAAGCTGTTCCTTAAAACACTACTGCTTAGGAAATCTATTGGAGGCAGAAGCATTCAAGGGTAGCCTACGTTTAGGGTTAGGCTTAGGGTTAGGCTTAGGGTACGGCTTAGGGTACGGGTTCGGGGAGGGCTTCTGGTACGGCGTAGGGTATGGGTTAGGGTTAGGGTTAGTGTTAGGGTTAGGGCTCGGTTTAGGGTACGGGTTAGGATTAGGGTACGTGTTAGGGTTAGGGTAGGGGTTAGGGTTAGGGTACGCGTTAGGGTTAGGGTAGTTATTAAACCTATCCCACTCTCTAGATACACCTTAGCACGTCAAGGAATATTATTTGGCGGTTCAGCCATGGAGAAGAGTTTAGACACTAGGATAAGATAAGGAACACACCCATTATAAAGAAATCACATTAGGATTCTCTTTTTAAGCTGTTCCTTAAAACACTAGTGCTTAGGAAATCTATTGGAGGCAGAAGCAGTCAAGGGTAGCCTAGGGTTAGGGTTAGGCTTAGGGTACGGCTTAGGGTACGGCTTAGGGTACCGGTTCGGGGAGGGCTTCGGGTACGGCGTAGGGTATGGGTTAGGGTTAGGGTTAGGGTTAGTGTTAGGGTTAGGGCTCGGTTTAGGGTATTGCTTAGGATTAGGGTACGTGTTAGGGTTAGGGTAGGGGTTAGGGTTAGGGTACGCGTTAGTGTTAGGGTAGTTATTAAACCTATCCCAGTCTCTAGATACCCCTTAGCACGTAAAGGAATATTATTTGGAGGTCCAGCCATGGAGAAGAGTTTAGACACTAGGATAAGATAAGGAACACACCCATTATAAAGAAATCACATTAGGATTCTCTTTTTAAGCTGTTCCTTAAAACACTAGTGCTTAGAAAATCTATTGGAGGCAGAAGCAGTCAAGGGTAGCCTAGGGTTAGGGTTAGGCTTAGGGTACGGCTTAGGGTACGGCTTAGGGTACCGGTTCGGGGAGGGCTTCGGGTACGGCGTAGGGTATGGGTTAGGGTTAGGGTTAGGGTTAGTGTTAGGGTTAGGGCTCGGTTTAGGGTATTGCTTAGGATTAGGGTACGTGTTAGGGTTAGGGTAGGGGTTAGGGTTAGGGTACGCGTTAGTGTTAGGGTAGTTATTAAACCTATCCCAGTCTCTAGATACCCCTTAGCACGTAAAGGAATATTATTTGGAGGTCCAGCCATGGAGAAGAGTTTAGACACTAGGATAAGATAAGGAACACACCCATTATAAAGAAATCACATTAGGATTCTCTTTTTAAGCTGTTCCTTAAAACACTAGTGCTTAGGAAATCTATTGGAGGCAGAAGCAGTCAAGGGTAGCCTAGGGTTAGGGTTAGGCTTAGGGTACGGCTTAGGGTATGGCTTAGGGTACGGGTTTGGGGAGGGCTTCGGGTACGGCGTAGGGTATGGGTTAGGGTTAGGGTTAGGGTTAGTGTTAGGGTTAGGGCTCGGTTTAGGGTATTGGTTAGGATTAAGGTACGTGTTATGGTTAGGGTAGGGGTTAGGGTTAGGGTACGCGTTAGTGTTAGGGTAGTTATTAAACCTATCCCATTCTCTAGATACCCCTTAGCACATAAAGGAATATTATTTGGAGGTCCAGCCATGGAGAAGAGTTTAGACACTAGGATAAGATAAGGAACACACCCATTATAAAGAAATCACATTAGGATTCTCTTTTTAAGCTGTTCCTTAAAACACTAGTGCTTAGGAAATCTATTGGAGGCAGAAGCATCCAAGGGTAGCCTAGGGTTAGGGTTAGGCTTAGGGTTAGGCTTAGGATACGGCTTAGGGTACGGGTTCGGGGAGGGCTTCTGGTACGGCGTAGGGTATGGGTTAGGGTTAGGGTTAGGGTTAGTGTTAGGGTTAGGGCTCGGTATAGGGTATTGATTAGGATTAGGGTACGTGTTAGGGTTAGGGTAGGGTTTAGGGTTAGGGTATGCGTTAGTGTTAGGGTAGTTATTAAACCTAACCCACTCTCTAGATACCCCTTAGCACGTAAAGGAATATTATTTGGAGGTTCAGCCATGGAGAAGAGTTTAGACTCTAGGATAAGATAAGGAACACACCCATTATGAAGAAATCACATTAGGATTCTCTTTTTAAGCTGTTACTTAAAACACTAGTGCTTAGGAAATCTATTGGAGGCAGAAGCAGTCAAGGGTAGCCTAGGGTTAGGGTTAGGCTTAGGGTACGGCTTAGGGTACCGGTTCGGGGAGGGCTTCGGGTACGGCATAGGGTATTGGTTAGGGTTCGGGTTAGGGTTAGTGTTAGGGTTAGGGCTCGGTTTAGGGTATTGGTTAGGATTAGGGTACGTGTTAGGGTTAGGGTAGGCATTAGGGTTAGGGTAGGCGTTAGTGTTAGGGTAGTTATTAAACCTATCCCACTCTCTAGATACCCCTTAGCACGTAAAGGAATATTATTTGGAGGTCCAGCCATGGAGAAGAATTTAGACACTAGGATAAGATAAGGAACACACCCATTATAAAGAAATCACATTAGGATTCTCTTTTTAAGCTGTTCCTTAAAACACTACTGCTTAGGAAATCTATTGGAGGCAGAAGCATTCAAGGGTAGCCTACGTTTAGGGTTAGGCTTAGGGTTAGGCTTAGGGTACGGCTTAGGGTACGGGTTCGGGGAGGGCTTCTGGTACGGCGTAGGGTATGGGTTAGGGTTAGGGTTAGTGTTAGGGTTAGGGCTCGGTTTAGGGTACGGGTTAGGATTAGGGTACGTGTTAGGGTTAGGGTAGGGGTTAGGGTTAGGGTACGCGTTATGGTTAGGGTAGTTATTAAACCTATCCCACTCTCTAGATACACCTTAGCACGTCAAGGAATATTATTTGGCGGTTCAGCCATGGAGAAGAGTTTAGACACTAGGATAAGATAAGGAACACACCCATTATAAAGAAATCACATTAGGATTCTCTTTTTAAGCTGTTCCTTAAAACACTAGTGCTTAGGAAATCTATTGGAGGCAGAAGCAGTCAAGGGTAGCCTAGGGTTAGGGTTAGGCTTAGGGTACGGCTTAGGGTACGGCTTAGGGTACGGGTTCGGGGAGGGCTTCGGGTACGGCGTAGGGTATGGGTTAGGGTTAGGGTTAGGGTTAGTGTTAGGGTTAGGGCTCGGTATAGGGTATTGGTTAGGATTAGGGTACGTGTTAGGGTTAGGGTAGGGTTTAGGGTTAGGGTACGCGTTAGTGTTAGGGTAGTTATTAAACCTAACCCACTCTATAGATACCCCTTAGCACGTAAAGGAATATTATTTGGAGGTCCAGCCATGGAGAAGAGTTTAGACACTAGGATAAGATAAGGAACACACCCATTATAAAGAAATCACATTAGGATTCTCTTTTTAAGCTGTTCCTTAAAACACTAGTGCTTAGGAAATCTATTGGAGGCAGAAGCAGTCAAGGGTAGCCTAGGGTTAGGGTTAGGCTTAGGGTACGGCTTAGGGTACGGCTTAGGGTACGGGTTTGGGGAGGGCTTCGGGTACGGCGTAGGGTATGGGTTAGGTTTAGGGTTAGGGTTAGTGTTAGGGTTAGGGCTCGGTTTAGGGTATTGGTTAGGATTAAGGTACGTGTTATGGTTAGGGTAGGGGTTAGGGTTAGGGTACGCGTTAGTGTTAGGGTAGTTATTAAACCTATCCCATTCTCTAGATACCCCTTAGCACATAAAGGAATATTATTTGGAGGTCCAGCCATGGAGAAGAGTTTAGACACTAGGATAAAATAAGGAACACACCCATTATAAAGAAATCACATTAGGATTCTCTTTTTAAGCTGTTCCTTAAAACACTAGTGCTTAGGAAATCTATTGGAGGCAGAAGCATCCAAGGGTAGCCTAGGGTTAGGGTTAGGCTTAGGGTTAGGCTTAGGATACGGCTTAGGGTACGGGTTCGGGGAGGGCTTCTGGTACGGCGTAGGGTATGGGTTAGGGTTAGGGTTAGGGTTAGTGTTAGGGTTAGGGCTCGGTATAGGGTATTGGTTAGGATTAGGGTACGTGTTAGGGTTAGGGTAGGGTTTAGGGTTAGGGTACGCGTTAGTGTTAGGGTAGTTATTAAACCTAACCCACTCTCTAGATACCCATTAGCACGTAAAGGAATATTATTTGGAGGTTCAGCCATGGAGAAGAGTTTAGACAGTAGGATAAGATAAGGAACACACCCATTATGAAGAAATCACATTAGGATTCTCTTTTTAAGCTGTTCCTTAAAACACTAGTGCTTAGGAAATCTATTGGAGGCAGAAGCAGTCAAGGGTAGCCTAGGGTTAGGGTTAGGCTTAGGGTACGGCTTAGGGTACGGCTTAGGGTACCGGTTCGGGGAGGGCTTCGGGTACGGCCTAGGGTATGGGTTACGGTTCGGGTTAGGGTTAGTGTTAGGGTTAGGGCTCGGTTTAGGGTATTGGTTAGGATAAGGGTACGTGTTAGGGTTAGGGTAGGGGTTAGGGTTAGGGTAGGCGTTAGTGTTAGGGTAGTTATTAAACCTATCCCACTCTCTAGATACCCCTTAGCACGTAAAGGAATATTATTTGGAGGTCCAGCCATGGAGAAGAATTTAGACACTAGGATAAGATAAGGAACACACCCATTATAAAGAAATCACATTAGGATTCTCTTTTTAAGCTGTTCCTTAAAACACTACTGCTTAGGAAATCTATTGGAGGCAGAAGCATTCAAGGGTAGCCTACGTTTAGGGTTAGGCTTAGGGTTAGGCTTAGGGTACGGCTTAGGGTACGGGTTCGGTGAGGGCTTCTGGTACGGCGTAGGGTATGGGTTAGGGTTAGGGTTAGTGTTAGGGTTAGGGCTCGGTTTAGGGTATTGGTTAGGATTAGGGTACGTGTTAGCGATAGGGTAGGGTTTAGGGTTAGGGTACGCGTTAGTGTTAGGGTAGTTATTAAACCTAACCCACTCTCTAGATACCCCTTAGCACGTAAAGGAATATTATTTGGAGGTCCAGCCATGGAGAAGAGTTTAGACACTAGGATAAGATAAGGAACACACCCATTATAAAGAAATCACATTAGGATTCTCTTTTTAAGCTGTTCCTTAAAACACTAGTGCTTAGGAAATCTATTGGAGGCAGAAGCAGTCAAGGGTAGCCTAGGGTTAGGGTTAGGCTTAGGGTTAGGCTTAGGGTACGGCTTAGGGTACGGGTTCGTGGAGGGCTTCTGGTACGGCGTAGGGTATGGGTTAGGGTTAGGGTTAGGGTTAGTGTTAGGGTTAGGGCTCGGTATAGGGTATTGGTTAGGATTAGGGTACGTGTTAGGGTTAGGGTAGGGTTTAGGGTTAGGGTACGCGTTAGTGTTAGGGTAGTTATTAAACCTAACCCACTCTCTAGATACCCCTTAGCACGTAAAGGAATATTATTTGGAGGTCCAGCCATGGAGAAGAGTTTAGACACTAGGATAAGATAAGGAACACACCCATTATAAAGAAATCACATTAGGATTCTCTTTTTAAGCTGTTCCTTAAAACACTAGTGCTTAGAAAATCTATTGGAGGCAGAAGCAGTCAAGGGTAGCCTAGGGTTAGGGTTAGGCTTAGGGTACGGCTTAGGGTACGGCTTAGGGTACCGGTTCGGGGAGGGCTTCGGGTACGGCGTAGGGTATGGGTTAGGGTTAGGGTTAGGGTTAGTGTTAGGGTTAGGGCTCGGTTTAGGGTATTGGTTAGGATTAGGGTACGTGTTAGGGTTAGGGTAGGGGTTAGGGTTAGGGTACGCGTTAGTGTTAGGGTAGTTATTAAACCTATCCCAGTCTCTAGATACCCCTTAGCACGTAAAGGAATATTATTTGGAGGTCCAGCCATGGAGAAGAGTTTAGACACTAGGATAAGATAAGGAACACACCCATTATAAAGAAATCACATTAGGATTCTCTTTTTAAGCTGTTCCTTAAAACACTAGTGCTTAGGAAATCTATTGGAGGCAGAAGCAGTCAAGGGTAGCCTAGGGTTAGGGTTAGGCTTAGGGTACGGCTTAGGGTACGGGTTTGGGGAGGGCTTCGGGTACGGCGTAGGGTATGGGTTAGGGTTAGGGTTAGGGTTAGTGTTAGGGTTAGGGCTCGGTTTAGGGTATTGGTTAGGATTAAGGTACGTGTTATGGTTAGGGTAGGGGTTAGGGTTAGGGTACGTGTTAGTGTTAGGGTAGTTATTAAACCTATCCCATTCTCTAGATACCCCTTAGCACATAAAGGAATATTATTTGGAGGTCCAGCCATGGAGAAGAGTTTAGACACTAGGATAAGATAAGGAACACACCCATTATAAAGAAATCACATTAGGATTCTCTTTTTAAGCTGTTCCTTAAAACACTACTGCTTAGGAAATCTATTGGAGGCAGAAGCATTCAAGGGTAGCCTACGTTTAGGGTTAGGCTTAGGGTTAGGCTTAGGGTACGGCTTAGGGTACGGGTTCGGGGAGGGCTTCTGGTACGGCGTAGGGTATGGGTTAGGGTTAGGGTTAGTGTTAGGGTTAGGGCTCGGTTTAGGGTACGGGTTAGGATTAGGGTACGTGTTAGGGTTAGGGTAGGGGTTAGGCTTAGGGTACGCGTTAGGGTTAGGGTAGTTATTAAACCTATCCCACTCTCTAGATACACCTTAGCACGTCAAGGAATATTATTTGGCGGTTCAGCCATGGAGAAGAGTTTAGACACTAGGATAAGATAAGGAACACACCCATTATAAAGAAATCACATTAGGATTCTCTTTTTAAGCTGTTCCTTAAAACACTAGTGCTTAGGAAATCTATTGGAGGCAGAAGCAGTCAAGGGTAGCCTAGGGTTAGGGTTAGGCTTAGGGTACGGCTTAGGGTACGGCTTAGGGTACCGGTTCGGGGAGGGCTTCGTGTACGGTGTAGGGTATGGGTTAGGGTTAGGGTTAGGGTTAGTGTTAGGGTTAGGGCTCTGTTTAGGGTATTGGTTAGGATTAGGGTACGTGTTAGGGTTAGGGTAGGGGTTAGGGTTAGGGTACGCGTTAGTGTTAGGGTAGTTATTAAACCTATCCCAGTCTCTAGATACCCCTTAGCACATAAAGGAATATTATTTGGAGGTCCAGCCATGGAGAAGAGTTTAGACACTAGGATAAAATAAGGAACACACCCATTATAAAGAAATCACATTAGGATTCTCTTTTTAAGCTGTTCCTTAAAACACTAGTGCTTAGGAAATCTATTGGAGGCAGAAGCATCCAAGGGTAGCCTAGGGTTAGGGTTAGGCTTAGGGTTAGGCTTAGGATACGGCTTAGGGTACGGGTTCGGGGAGGGCTTCTGGTACGGCGTAGGGTATGGGTTAGGGTTAGGGTTAGGGTTAGTGTTAGGGTTAGGGCTCGGTATAGGGTATTGGTTAGGATTAGGGTACGTGTTAGGGTTAGGGTAGGGTTTAGGGTTAGGGTACGCGTTAGTGTTAGGGTAGTTATTAAACCTAACCCACTCTCTAGATACCCCTTAGCACGTAAAGGAATATTATTTGGAGGTTCAGCCATGGAGAAGAGTTTAGACACTAGGATAAGATAAGGAACACACCCATTATGAAGAAATCACATTAGGATTCTCTTTTTAAGCTGTTCCTTAAAACACTAGTGCTTAGGAAATCTATTGGAGGCAGAAGCAGTCAAGGGTAGCCTAGGGTTAGGGTTAGGCTTAGGGTACGGCTTAGGGTACGGCTTAGGGTACCGGTTCGGGGAGGGCTTCGGGTACGGCGTAGGGTATGGGTTAGGGTTAGGGTTAGGGTTAGTGTTAGGGTTAGGGCTCGGTTTAGGGTATTGGTTAGGATTAGGGTACGTGTTAGGGTTAGGGTAGGGGTTAGGGTTAGGGTACGCGTTAGTGTTAGGGTAGTTATTAAACCTATCCCAGTCTCTAGATACCCCTTAGCACGTAAAGGAATATTATTTGGAGGTCCAGCCATGGAGAAGAGTTTAGACACTAGGATAAGATAAGGAACACACCCATTATAAAGAAATCACATTAGGATTCTCTTTTTAAGCTGTTCCTTAAAACACTAGTGCTTAGGAAATCTATTGGAGGCAGAAGCAGTCAAGGGTAGCCTAGGGTTAGGGTTAGGCTTAGGGTACGGCTTAGGGTACGGCTTAGGGTACGGGTTTGGGGAGGGCTTCGGGTACGGCGTAGGGTATGGGTTAGGGTTAGGGTTAGGGTTAGTGTTAGGGTTAGGGCTCGGTTTAGGGTATTGGTTAGGATTAAGGTACGTGTTATGGTTAGGGTAGGGGTTAGGGTTAGGGTACGTGTTAGTGTTAGGGTAGTTATTAAACCTATCCCATTCTCTAGATACCCCTTAGCACATAAAGGAATATTATTTGGAGGTCCAGCCATGGAGAAGAGTTTAGACACTAGGATAAGATAAGGAACACACCCATTATAAAGAAATCACATTAGGATTCTCTTTTTAAGCTGTTCCTTAAAACACTACTGCTTAGGAAATCTATTGGAGGCAGAAGCATTCAAGGGTAGCCTACGTTTAGGGTTAGGCTTAGGGTTAGGCTTAGGGTACGGCTTAGGGTACGGGTTCGGGGAGGGCTTCTGTTACGGCGTAGGGTATGGGTTAGGGTTAGGGTTAGTGTTAGGGTTAGGGCTCGGTTTAGGGTACGGGTTAGGATTAGGGTACGTGTTAGGGTTAGGGTAGGGGTTAGGGTTAGGGTACGCGTTAGGGTTAGGGTAGTTATTAAACCTATCCCACTCTCTAGATACACCTTAGCACGTCAAGGAATATTATTTGGCGGTTCAGCCATGGAGAAGAGTTTAGACACTAGGATAAGATAAGGAACACACCCATTATAAAGAAATCACATTAGGATTCTCTTTTTAAGCTGTTCCTTAAAACACTAGTGCTTAGGAAATCTATTGGAGGCAGAAGCAGTCAAGGGTAGCCTAGGGTTAGGGTTAGGCTTAGGGTACGGCTTAGGGTACGGCTTAGGGTACCGGTTCGGGGAGGGCTTCGGGTACGGCGTAGGGTATGGGTTAGGGTTAGGGTTAGGGTTAGTGTTAGGGTTAGGGCTCTGTTTAGGGTATTGGTTAGGATTAGGGTACGTGTTAGGGTTAGGGTAGGGGTTAGGGTTAGGGTACGCGTTAGTGTTAGGGTAGTTATTAAACCTATCCCAGTCTCTAGATACCCCTTAGCACGTAAAGGAATATTATTTGGAGGTCCAGCCATGGAGAAGAGTTTAGACACTAGGATAAGATAAGGAACACACCCATTATAAAGAAATCACATTAGGATTCTCTTTTTAAGCTGTTCCTTAAAACACTAGTGCTTAGGAAATCTATTGGAGGCAGAAGCAGTCAAGGGTAGCCTAGGGTTAGGGTTAGGCTTAGGGTACGGCTTAGGGTACGGCTTAGGGTACGGGTTTGGGGAGGGCTTCGGGTACGGCGTAGGGTATGGGTTAGGGTTAGGGTTAGGGTTAGTGTTAGGGTTAGGGCTCGGTTTAGGGTATTGGTTAGGATTAAGGTACGTGTTATGGTTAGGGTAGGGGTTAGGGTTAGGGTACGCGTTAGTGTTAGGGTAGTTATTAAACCTATCCCATTCTCTAGATACCCCTTAGCACATAAAGGAATATTATTTGGAGGTCCAGCCATGGAGAAGAGTTTAGACACTAGGATAAAATAAGGAACACACCCATTATAAAGAAATCACATTAGGATTCTCTTTTTAAGCTGTTCCTTAAAACACTAGTGCTTAGGAAATCTATTGGAGGCAGAAGCATCCAAGGGTAGCCTAGGGTTAGGGTTAGGCTTAGGGTTAGGCTTAGGATACGGCTTAGGGTACGGGTTCGGGGAGGGCTTCTGGTACGGCGTAGGGTATGGGTTAGGGTTAGGGTTAGGGTTAGTGTTAGGGTTAGGGCTCGGTATAGGGTATTGGTTAGGATTAGGGTACGTGTTAGGGTTAGGGTAGGGTTTAGGGTTAGGGTACGCGTTAGTGTTAGGGTAGTTATTAAACCTAACCCACTCTCTAGATACCCCTTAGCACGTAAAGTAATATTATTTGGAGGTTCAGCCATGGAGAAGAGTTTAGACACTAGGATAAGATAAGGAACACACCCATTATGAAGAAATCACATTAGGATTCTCTTTTTAAGCTGTTCCTTAAAACACTAGTGCTTAGGAAATCTATTGGAGGCAGAAGCAGTCAAGGGTAGCCTAGGGTTAGGGATAGGCTTAGGGTACGGCTTAGGGTACGGCTTAGGGTACCGGTTCGGGGAGGGCTTCGGGTACGGCGTAGGGTATGGGTTAGGGTTAGGGTTAGGGTTAGTGTTAGGGTTAGGGCTCGGTTTAGGGTATTGGTTAGGATTAGGGTACGTGTTAGGGTTAGGGTAGGGGTTAGGGTTAGGGTACGCGTTAGTGTTAGGGTAGTTATTAAACCTATCCCAGTCTCTAGATACCCCTTAGCACGTAAAGGAATATTATTTGGAGGTCCAGCCATGGAGAAGAGTTTAGACACTAGGATAAGATAAGGAACACACCCATTATAAAGAAATCACATTAGGATTCTCTTTTTAAGCTGTTCCTTAAAACACTAGTGCTTAGGAAATCTATTGGAGGCAGAAGCAGTCAAGGGTAGCCTAGGGTTAGGGTTAGGCTTAGGGTACGGCTTAGGGTACGGCTTAGGGTACGGGTTTGGGGAGGGCTTCGGGTACGGCGTAGGGTATGGGTTAGGGTTAGGGTTAGGGTTAGTGTTAGGGTTAGGGCTCGGTTTAGGGTATTGGTTAGGATTAAGGTACGTGTTATGGTTAGGGTAGGGGTTAGGGTTAGGGTACGTGTTAGTGTTAGGGTAGTTATTAAACCTATCCCATTCTCTAGATACCCCTTAGCACATAAAGGAATATTATTTGGAGGTCCAGCCATGGAGAAGAGTTTAGACACTAGGATAAGATAAGGAACACACCCATTATAAAGAAATCACATTAGGATTCTCTTTTTAAGCTGTTCCTTAAAACACTACTGCTTAGGAAATCTATTGGAGGCAGAAGCATTCAAGGGTAGCCTACGTTTAGGGTTAGGCTTAGGGTTAGGCTTAGGGTACGGCTTAGGGTACGGGTTCGGGGAGGGCTTCTGGTACGGCGTAGGGTATGGGTTAGGGTTAGGGTTAGTGTTAGGGTTAGGGCTCGGTTTAGGGTACGGGTTAGGATTAGGGTACGTGTTAGGGTTAGGGTAGGGGTTAGGCTTAGGGTACGCGTTAGGGTTAGGGTAGTTATTAAACCTATCCCACTCTCTAGATACACCTTAGCACGTCAAGGAATATTATTTGGCGGTTCAGCCATGGAGAAGAGTTTAGACACTAGGATAAGATAAGGAACACACCCATTATAAAGAAATCACATTAGGATTCTATTTTTAAGCTGTTCCTTAAAACACTAGTGCTTAGGAAATCTATTGGAGGCAGAAGCAGTCAAGGGTAGCCTAGGGTTAGGGTTAGGCTTAGGGTACGGCTTAGGGTACGGCTTAGGGTACCGGTTCGGGGAGGGCTTCGTGTACGGTGTAGGGTATGGGTTAGGGTTAGGGTTAGGGTTAGTGTTAGGGTTAGGGCTCTGTTTAGGGTATTGGTTAGGATTAGGGTACGTGTTAGGGTTAGGGTAGGGGTTAGGGTTAGGGTACGCGTTAGTGTTAGGGTAGTTATTAAACCTATCCCAGTCTCTAGATACCCCTTAGCACGTAAAGGAATATTATTTGGAGGTCCAGCCATGGAGAAGAGTTTAGACACTAGGATAAGATAAGGAACACACCCATTATAAAGAAATCACATTAGGATTCTCTTTTTAAGCTGTTCCTTAAAACACTAGTGCTTAGGAAATCTATTGGAGGCAGAAGCAGTCAAGGGTAGCCTAGGGTTAGGGTTAGGCTTAGGGTACGGCTTAGGGTACGGCTTAGGGTACGGGTTTGGGGAGGGCTTCAGGTACGGCGTAGGGTATGGGTTAGGGTTAGGGTTAGGGTTAGTGTTAGGGTTAGGGCTCGGTTTAGGGTATTGGTTAGGATTAAGGTACGTGTTATGGTTAGGGTAGGGGTTAGGGTTAGGGTACGCGTTAGTGTTAGGGTAGTTATTAAACCTATCCCATTCTCTAGATACCCCTTAGCACATAAAGGAATATTATTTGGAGGTCCAGCCATGGAGAAGAGTTTAGACACTAGGATAAAATAAGGAACACACCCATTATAAAGAAATCACATTAGGATTCTCTTTTTAAGCTGTTCCTTAAAACACTAGTGCTTAGGAAATCTATTGGAGGCAGAAGCATCCAAGGGTAGCCTAGGGTTAGGGTTAGGCTTAGGGTTAGGCTTAGGATACGGCTTAGGGTACGGGTTCGGGGAGGGCTTCTGGTACGGCGTAGGGTATGGGTTAGGGTTAGGGTTAGGGTTAGTGTTAGGGTTAGGGCTCGGTATAGGGTATTGGTTAGGATTAGGGTACGTGTTAGGGTTAGGGTAGGGTTTAGGGTTAGGGTACGCGTTAGTGTTAGGGTAGTTATTAAACCTAACCCACTCTCTAGATACCCCTTAGCACGTAAAGGAATATTATTTGGAGGTTCAGCCATGGAGAAGAGTTTAGACACTAGGATAAGATAAGGAACACACCCATTATGAAGAAATCACATTAGGATTCTCTTTTTAAGCTGTTCCTTAAAACACTAGTGCTTAGGAAATCTATTGGAGCAGAAGCAGTCAAGGGTAGCCTAGGGTTAGGGTTAGGCTTAGGGTACGGCTTAGGGTACGGCTTAGGGTACGGGTTCGGGGAGGGCTTCTGGTACGGCGTAGGGTATGGGTTAGGGTTAGGGTTAGGGTTAGTGTTAGGGTTAGGGCTCGGTATAGGGTATTGGTTAGGATTAGGGTACGTGTTAGGGTTTGGGTAGGGTTTAGGGTTAGGGTACGCGTTAGTGTTAGGGTAGTTATTAAACCTAAACCACTCTCTAGATACCCCTTAGCACGTAAAGGAATATTATTTGGAGGTTCAGCCATGGAGAAGAGTTTAGACACTAGGATAAGATAAGGAACACACCCATTATAAAGAAATCACATTAGGATTCTCTTTTTAAGCTGTTCCTTAAAACACTAGTGCTTAGAAAATCTATTGGAGGCAGAAGCAGTCAAGGGAAGCCTAGGGTTAGGGTTAGGCTTAGGGTACGGCTTAGGGTACGGCTTAGGGTACCGGTTCGGGGAGGGCTTCGTGTACGGCGTAGGGTATGGGTTAGGGTTACGGTTAGGGTTAGTGTTAGGGTTAGGGCTCGGTTTAGGTTATTGGTTAGGATTAGGGTACGTGTTAGGGTTAGGGTAGGGGTTAGGGTTAGGGTACGCGTTAGTGTTAGGGTAGTTATTAAACCTATCCCAGTCTCTAGATACCCCTTAGCACGTAAAGGAATATTATTTTGAGGTCCAGCCATGGAGAAGAGTTTAGACACTAGGATAAGATAAGGAACACACCCATTGTAAAGAAATCACATTAGGATTCTCTTTTTAAGCTGTTCCTTAAAACACTAGTGCTTAGGAAATCTATTGGAGGCAGAAGCAGTCAAGGGTAGCCTAGGGTTAGGGTTAGGCTTAGGGTACGGCTTAGGGTACGGCTTAGGGTACGGGTTCGGGGATGGCTTCGTGTACGGCGTAGGGTATGGGTTAGGGTTAGGGTTAGGGTTAGTGTTAGGGTTAGGGCTCGGTTTAGGGTATTGCTTAGGATTAGGGTACGTGTTAGGGTTAGGGTAGGGGTTAGGGTTAGGGTACGCGTTAGTGTTAGGGTATTTATTAAACCTATCCCACTCTCTAGATACCCCTTAGCACGTAAAGGAATATTATTTGGAGGTCCAGCCATGGAGAAGAATTTAGACACTAGGATAAGATAAGGAACACACCCATTATAAAGAAATCACATTAGGATTCTCTTTTTAAGCTGTTCCTTAAAACACTAGTGCTTAGGAAATCTATTGGAGGCAGAAGCATCCAAGGGTAGCCTAGGGTTAGGGTTAGGCTTAGGGTTAGGCTTAGGATACGGCTTAGGGTACGGGTTCGGGGAGGGCTTCTGGTACGGCGTAGGGTATGGGTTAGGGTTAGGGTTAGGGTTAGTGTTAGGGTTAGGGCTCGGTATAGGGTATTGGTTAGGATTAGGGTACGTGTTAGGGTTAGGGTAGGGTTTAGGGTTAGGGTACGCGTTAGTGTTAGGGTAGTTATTAAACCTAACCCACTCTCTAGATACCCCTTTGCACGTAAAGGAATATTATTTGGAGGTTCAGCCATGGAGAAGAGTTTAGACACTAGGATAAGATAAGGAACACACCCATTATGAAGAAATCACATTAGGATTCTCTTTTTAAGCTGTTCCTTAAAACACTAGTGCTTAGGAAATCTATTGGAGGCAGAAGCAGTCAAGGGTAGCCTAGGGTTAGGGTTAGGCTTAGGGTACGGCTTAGGGTACGGCTTAGGGTACCGGTTCGGTGAGGGCTTCGGGTACGGCATAGGGTATGGGTTAGGGTTCGGGTTAGGGTTAGTGTTAGGGTTAGGGCTCGGTTTAGGGTATTGGTTAGGATTAGGGTACGTGTTAGGGTTAGGGTAGGGGTTAGGGTTAGGGTAGGCGTTAGTGTTAGGGTAGTTATTAAACCTATCCCACTCTCTAGATACCCCTTAGCACGTAAAGGAATATTATTTGGAGGTCCAGCCATGGAGAAGAATTTAGACACTAGGATAAGATAAGGAACACACCCATTATAAAGAAATCACATTAGGATTCTCTTTTTAAGCTGTTCCTTAAAACACTACTGCTTAGGAAATCTATTGGAGGCAGAAGCATTCAAGGGTAGCCTACGTTTAGGGTTAGGCTTAGGGTTAGGCTTAGGGTACGGCTTAGGGTACGGGTTCGGGGAGGGCTTCTGGTACGGCGTAGGGTATGGGTTAGGGTTAGGGTTAGGGTTAGTGTTAGGGTTAGGGCTCGGTTTAGGGTACGGGTTAGGATTAGGGTACGTGTTAGGGTTAGGGTAGTGGTTAGGGTTAATGTACGTGTTAGGGTTGGGGTAGTGATTAAACCTATCCCACTCTCTAGATACCCCTTAGCACGTAAAGGAATATTATTTGGCGGTCCAGCCATGGAGAAGAGTTTAGACACTAGGATAAGATAAGGAACACACCCATTATAAATAAATCACATTAGGATTCTCTTTTTAAGCTGTTCCTTAAAACACTAGTGCTTAGGAAATCTATTGGAGGCAGAAGCAGTCAAGGGTAGCCTAGGGTTAGGGTTAGGCTTAGGGTTAGGCTTAGGGTACGGCTTAGGGTACGGGTTCGTGGAGAGCTTCTGGTACGGCGTAGGGTATGGGTTAGGGTTAGGGTTAGGGTTAGTGTTAGGGTTAGGGCTCGGTATAGGGTATTGTTTAGGATTAGGGTACGTGTTAGGGTTAGGGTAGGGTTTAGGGTTAGGGTACGCGTTAGTGTTAGGGTAGTTATTAAACCTAACCCACTCTCTAGATACCCCTTAGCACGTAAAGGAATATTATTTGGAGGTCCAGCCATGGAGAAGAGTTTAGACACTAGGATAAGATAAGGAACACACCCATTATAAAGAAATCACATTAGGATTCTCTTTTTAAGCTGTTCCTTAAAACACTAGTGCTTAGAAAATCTAATGGAGGCAGAAGCAGTCAAGGGTAGCCTAGGGTTAGGGTTAGGCTTAGGGTACGGCTTAGGGTACGGCTTAGGGTACCGGTTCGGGGAGGGATTCGGGTACGGCGTAGGGTATGGGTTAGGGTTAGGGTTAGGGTTAGTGTTAGGGTTAGGGCTCGGTTTAGGGTATTGCTTAGGATTAGGGTACGTGTTAGGGTTAGGGTAGGGGTTAGGGTTAGGGTACGCGTTAGTGTTAGGGTAGTTATTAAACCTATCCCAGTCTCTAGATACCCCTTAGCACGTAAAGGAATATTATTTGGAGGTCCAGCCATGGAGAAGAGTTTAGACACTAGGATAAGATAAGGAACACACCCATTATAAAGAAATCACATTAGGATTCTCTTTTTAAGCTGTTCCTTAAAACACTAGTGCTTAGGAAATCTATTGGAGGCAGAAGCAGTCAAGGGTAGCCTAGGGTTAGGGTTAGGCTTAGGGTACGGCTTAGGGTACGGCTTAGGGTACGGGTTTGGGGAGGGCTTCGGGTACGGCGTAGGGTATGGGTTAGGGTTAGGGTTAGGGTTAGTGTTAGGGTTAGGGCTCGGTTTAGGGTACTGGTTAGGATTAAGGTACGTGTTATGGTTAGGGTAGAGGTTAGGGTTAGGGTACGCGTTAGTGTTAGGGTAGTTATTAAACCTATCCCATTCTCTAGATACCCCTTAGCACATAAAGGAATATTATTTGGAGGTCCAGCCATGGAGAAGAGTTTAGACACTAGGATAAGATAAGGAACACACCCATTATAAAGAAATCACATTAGGATTCTCTTTTTAAGCTGTTCCTTAAAACACTACTGCTTAGGAAATCTATTGGAGGCAGAAGCATCCAAGGGTAGCCTAGGGTTAGGGTTAGGCTTAGGGTTAGGCTTAGGATACGGCTTAGGGTACGGGTTCGGGGAGGGCTTCTGGTACGGCGTAGGGTATGGGTTAGGGTTAGGGTTAGGGTTAGTGTTAGGGTTAGGGCTCGGTATAGGGTATTGGTTAGGATTAGGGTACATGTTAGGGTTAGGGTAGGGTTTAGGGTTAGGGTACGCGTTAGTGTTAGGGTAGTTATTAAACCTAACCCACTCTCTAGATACCCCTTAGCACGTAAAGGAATATTATTTGGAGGTTCAGCCATGGAGAAGAGTTTAGACACTAGGATAAGATAAGGAACACACCCATTATGAAGAAATCACATTAGGATTCTCTTTTTAAGCTGTTCCTTAAAACACTAGTGCTTAGGAAATCTATTGGAGGCACAAGCAGTCAAGGGTAGCCTAGGGTTAGGGTTAGGCTTAGGGTACGGCTTAGGGTACGGCTTAGGGTACCGGTTCGGGGAGGGCTTCGGGTACGGCATAGGGTATGGGTTAGGGTTCGGGTTAGGGTTAGTGTTAGGGTTAGGGCTCGGTTTAGGGTATTGGTTAGGATTAGGGTACGTGTTAGGGTTAGGGTAGGGGTTAGGGTTAGGGTAGGCGTTAGTGTTAGGGTAGTTATTAAACCTATCCCACTCTCTAGATACCCCTTAGCACGTAAAGGAATATTATTTGGAGGTCCAGCCATGGAGAAGAATTTAGACACTAGGATAAGATAAGGAACACACCCATTATAAAGAAATCACATTAGGATTCTCTTTTTAAGCTGTTCCTTAAAACACTACTGCTTAGGAAATCTATTGGAGGCAGAAGCATTCAAGGGTAGCCTACGTTTAGGGTTAGGCTTAGGGTTAGGCTTAGGGTACGGCTTAGGGTATGGGTTCGGGGAGGGCTTCTGGTACGGCGTAGGGTATGGGTTAGGGTTAGGGTTAGGGTTAGTGTTAGGGTTAGGGCTCGGTTTAGGGTACGGGTTAGGATTAGGGTACGTGTTAGGGTTAGGGTAGTGGTTAGGGTTAATGTACGTGTTAGGGTTGGGGTAGTGATTAAACCTATCCCACTCTCTAGATACCCCTTAGCACGTAAAGGAATATTATTTGGCGGTCCAGCCATGGAGAAGAGTTTAGACACTAGGATAAGATAAGGAACACACCCATTATAAATAAATCACATTAGGATTCTCTTTTTAAGCTGTTCCTTAAAACACTAGTGCTTAGGAAATCTATTGGAGGCAGAAGCAGTCAAGGGTAGCCTAGGGTTAGGGTTAGGCTTAGGGTTAGGCTTAGGGTACGGCTTAGGGTACGGGTTCGTGGAGAGCTTCTGGTACGGCGTAGGGTATGGGTTAGGGTTAGGGTTAGGGTTAGTGTTAGGGTTAGGGCTCGGTATAGGGTATTGGTTAGGATTAGGGTACGTGTTAGGGTTAGGGTAGGGTTTAGGGTTAGGGTACGCGTTAGTGTTAGGGTAGTTATTAAACCTAACCCACTCTCTAGATACCCCTTAGCACGTAAAGGAATATTATTTGGAGGTCCAGCCATGGAGAAGAGTTTAGACACTAGGATAAGATAAGGAACACACCCATTATAAAGAAATCACATTAGGATTCTCTTTTTAAGCTGTTCCTTAAAACACTAGTGCTTAGAAAATCTAATGGAGGCAGAAGCAGTCAAGGGTAGCCTAGGGTTAGGGTTAGGCTTAGGGTACGGCTTAGGGTACGGCTTAGGGTACCGGTTCGGGGAGGGCTTCGGGTACGGCGTAGGGTATGGGTTAGGGTTAGTGTTAGGGTTAGTGTTAGGGTTAGGGCTCGGTTTAGGGTATTGCTTAGGATTAGGGTACGTGTTAGGGTTAGGGTAGGGGTTAGGGTTAGGGTACGCGTTAGTGTTAGGGTAGTTATTAAACCTATCCCAGTCTCTAGATACCCCTTAGCACTTAAGGAATATTATTTGGAGGTCCAGCCATGGAGAAGAGTTTAGACACTAGGATAAGATAAGGAACACACCCATTATAAAGAAATCACATTAGGATTCTCTTTTTAAGCTGTTCCTTAAAACACTAGTGCTTAGGAAATCTATTGGAGGCAGAAGCAGTCAAGGGAAGCCTAGGGTTAGGGTTAGGCTTAGGGTACGGCTTAGGGTACGGCTTAGGGTACCGGTTCGGGGAGGGCTTCGTGTACGGCGTAGGGTATGGGTTAGGGTTACGGTTAGGGTTAGTGTTAGGGTTAGGGCTCGGTTTAGGTTATTGGTTAGGATTAGGGTACGTGTTAGGGTTAGGGTAGGGGTTAGGGTTAGGGTACGCGTTAGTGTTAGGGTAGTTATTAAACCTATCCCAGTCTCTAGATACCCCTTAGCACGTAAAGGAATATTATTTTGAGGTCCAGCCATGGAGAAGAGTTTAGACACTAGGATAAGATAAGGAACACACCCATTGTAAAGAAATCACATTAGGATTCTCTTTTTAAGCTGTTCCTTAAAACACTAGTGCTTAGGAAATCTATTGGAGGCAGAAGCAGTCAAGGGTAGCCTAGGGTTAGGGTTAGGCTTAGGGTACGGCTTAGGGTACGGCTTAGGGTACGGGTTCGGGGATGGCTTCGTGTACGGCGTAGGGTATGGGTTAGGGTTAGGGTTAGGGTTAGTGTTAGGGTTAGGGCTCGGTTTAGGGTATTGCTTAGGATTAGGGTACGTGTTAGGGTTAGGGTAGGGGTTAGGGTTAGGGTACGCGTTAGTGTTAGGGTATTTATTAAACCTATCCCACTCTCTAGATACCCCTTAGCACGTAAAGGAATATTATTTGGAGGTCCAGCCATGGAGAAGAATTTAGACACTAGGATAAGATAAGGAACACACCCATTATAAAGAAATCACATTAGGATTCTCTTTTTAAGCTGTTCCTTAAAACACTAGTGCTTAGGAAATCTATTGGAGGCAGAAGCATCCAAGGGTAGCCTAGGGTTAGGGTTAGGCTTAGGGTTAGGCTTAGGATACGGCTTAGGGTACGGGTTCGGGGAGGGCTTCTGGTACGGCGTAGGGTATGGGTTAGGGTTAGGGTTAGGGTTAGTGTTAGGGTTAGGGCTCGGTATAGGGTATTGGTTAGGATTAGGGTACGTGTTAGGGTTAGGGTAGGGTTTAGGGTTAGGGTACGCGTTAGTGTTAGGGTAGTTATTAAACCTAACCCACTCTCTAGATACCCCTTAGCACGTAAAGGAATATTATTTGGAGGTTCAGCCATGGAGAAGAGTTTAGACACTAGGATAAGATAAGGAACACACCCATTATGAAGAAATCACATTAGGATTCTCTTTTTAAGCTGTTCCTTAAAACACTAGTGCTTAGGAAATCTATTGGAGGCAGAAGCAGTCAAGGGTAGCCTAGGGTTAGGGTTAGGCTTAGGGTACGGCTTAGGGTACGGCTTAGGGTACCGGTTCGGGGAGGGCTTCGGGTACGGCATAGGGTATGGGTTAGGGTTCGGGTTAGGGTTAGTGTTAGGGTTAGGGCTCGGTTTAGGGTATTGGTTAGGATTAGGGTACGTGTTAGGGTTAGGGTAGGGGTTAGGGTTAGGGTAGGCGTTAGTGTTAGGGTAGTTATTAAACCTATCCCACTCTCTAGATACCCCTTAGCACGTAAAGGAATATTATTTGGAGGTCCAGCCATGGAGAAGAATTTAGACACTAGGATAAGATAAGGAACACACCCATTATAAAGAAATCACATTAGGATTCTCTTTTTAAGCTGTTCCTTAAAACACTACTGCTTAGGAAATCTATTGGAGGCAGAAGCATTCAAGGGTAGCCTACGTTTAGGGTTAGGCTTAGGGTTAGGCTTAGGGTACGGCTTAGGGTACGGGTTCGGGGAGGGCTTCTGGTACGGCGTAGGGTATGGGTTAGGGTTAGGGTTAGGGTTAGTGTTAGGGTTAGGGCTCGGTTTAGGGTACGGGTTAGGATTAGGGTACGTGTTAGGGTTAGGGTAGTGGTTAGGGTTAATGTACGTGTTAGGGTTGGGGTAGTGATTAAACCTATCCCACTCTCTAGATACCCCTTAGCACGTAAAGGAATATTATTTGGCGGTCCAGCCATGGAGAAGAGTTTAGACACTAGGATAAGATAAGGAACACACCCATTATAAATAAATCACATTAGGATTCTCTTTTTAAGCTGTTCCTTAAAACACTAGTGCTTAGGAAATCTATTGGAGGCAGAAGCAGTCAAGGGTAGCCTAGGGTTAGGGTTAGGCTTAGGGTTAGGCTTAGGGTACGGCTTAGGGTACGGGTTCGTGGAGAGCTTCTGGTACGGCGTAGGGTATGGGTTAGGGTTAGGGTTAGGGTTAGTGTTAGGGTTAGGGCTCGGTATAGGGTATTGGTTAGGATTAGGGTACGTGTTAGGGTTAGGGTAGGGTTTAGGGTTAGGGTACGCGTTAGTGTTAGGGTAGTTATTAAACCTAACCCACTCTCTAGATACCCCTTAGCACGTAAAGGAATATTATTTGGAGGTCCAGCCATGGAGAAGAGTTTAGACACTAGGATAAGATAAGGAACACACCCATTATAAAGAAATCACATTAGGATTCTCTTTTTAAGCTGTTCCTTAAAACACTAGTGCTTAGAAAATCTAATGGAGGCAGAAGCAGTCAAGGGTAGCCTAGGGTTAGGGTTAGGCTTAGGGTACGGCTTAGGGTACGGCTTAGGGTACCGGATCGGGGAGGGCTTCGGGTACGGCGTAGGGTATGGGTTAGGGTTAGGGTTAGGGTTAGTGTTAGGGTTAGGGCTCGGTTTAGGGTATTGCTTAGGATTAGGGTACGTGTTAGGGTTAGGGTAGGGGTTAGGGTTAGGGTACGCGTTAGTGTTAGGGTAGTTATTAAACCTATCCCAGTCTCTAGATACCCCTTAGCACGTAAAGGAATATTATTTGGAGGTCCAGCCATGGAGAAGAGTTTAGACACTAGGATAAGATAAGGAACACACCCATTATAAAGAAATCACATTAGGATTCTCTTTTTAAGCTGTTCCTTAAAACACTAGTGCTTAGGAAATCTATTGGAGGCAGAAGCAGTCAAGGGTAGCCTAGGGTTAGGGTTAGGCTTAGGGTACGGCTTAGGGTACGGCTTAGGGTACGGGTTTGGGGAGGGCTTCGGGTACGGCGTAGGGTATGGGTTAGGGTTAGGGTTAGGGTTAGTGTTAGGGTTAGGGCTCGGTTTAGGGTACTGGTTAGGATTAAGGTACGTGTTATGGTTAGGGTAGAGGTTAGGGTTAGGGTACGCGTTAGTGTTAGGGTAGTTATTAAACCTATCCCATTCTCTAGATACCCCTTAGCACATAAAGGAATATTATTTGGAGGTCCAGCCATGGAGAAGAGTTTAGACACTAGGATAAGATAAGGAACACACCCATTATAAAGAAATCACATTAGGATTCTCTTTTTAAGCTGTTCCTTAAAACACTACTGCTTAGGAAATCTATTGGAGGCAGAAGCATCCAAGGGTAGCCTAGGGTTAGGGTTAGGCTTAGGGTTAGGCTTAGGATACGGCTTAGGGTACGGGTTCGGGGAGGGCTTCTGGTACGGCGTAGGGTATGGGTTAGGGTTAGGGTTAGGGTTAGTGTTAGGGTTAGGGCTCGGTATAGGGTATTGGTTAGGATTAGGGTACGTGTTAGGGTTAGGGTAGGGTTTAGGGTTAGGGTACGCGTTAGTGTTAGGGTAGTTATTAAACCTAACCCACTCTCTAGATACCCCTTAGCACGTAAAGGAATATTATTTGGAGGTTCAGCCATGGAGAAGAGTTTAGACACTAGGATAAGATAAGGAACACACCCATTATGAAGAAATCACATTAGGATTCTCTTTTTAAGCTGTTCCTTAAAACACTAGTGCTTAGGAAATCTATTGGAGGCAGAAGCAGTCAAGGGTAGCCTAGGGTTAGGGTTAGGCTTAGGGTACGGCTTAGGGTACGGCTTAGGGTACCGGTTCGGGGAGGGCTTCGGGTACGGCATAGGGTATGGGTTAGGGTTCGGGTTAGGGTTAGTGTTAGGGTTAGGGCTCGGTTTAGGGTATTGGTTAGGATTAGGGTACGTGTTAGGGTTAGGGTAGGGGTTAGGGTTAGGGTAGGCGTTAGTGTTAGGGTAGTTATTAAACCTATCCCACTCTCTAGATACCCCTTAGCACGTAAAGGAATATTATTTGGAGGTCCAGCCATGGAGAAGAATTTAGACACTAGGATAAGATAAGGAACACACCCATTATAAAGAAATCACATTAGGATTCTCTTTTTAAGCTGTTCCTTAAAACACTACTGCTTAGGAAATCTATTGGAGGCAGAAGCATTCAAGGGTAGCCTACGTTTAGGGTTAGGCTTAGGGTTAGGCTTAGGGTACGGCTTAGGGTATGGGTTCGGGGAGGGCTTCTGGTACGGCGTAGGGTATGGGTTAGGGTTAGGGTTAGGGTTAGTGTTAGGGTTAGGGCTCGGTTTAGGGTACGGGTTAGGATTAGGGTACGTGTTAGGGTTAGGGTAGTGGTTAGGGTTAATGTACGTGTTAGGGTTGGGGTAGTGATTAAACCTATCCCACTCTCTAGATACCCCTTAGCACGTAAAGGAATATTATTTGGCGGTCCAGCCATGGAGAAGAGTTTAGACACTAGGATAAGATAAGGAACACACCCATTATAAATAAATCACATTAGGATTCTCTTTTTAAGCTGTTCCTTAAAACACTAGTGCTTAGGAAATCTATTGGAGGCAGAAGCAGTCAAGGGTAGCCTAGGGTTAGGGTTAGGCTTAGGGTTAGGCTTAGGGTACGGCTTAGGGTACGGGTTCGTGGAGAGCTTCTGGTACGGCGTAGGGTATGGGTTAGGGTTAGGGTTAGGGTTAGTGTTAGGGTTAGGGCTCGGTATAGGGTATTGGTTAGGATTAGGGTACGTGTTAGGGTTAGGGTAGGGTTTAGGGTTAGGGTACGCGTTAGTGTTAGGGTAGTTATTAAACCTAACCCACTCTCTAGATACCCCTTAGCACGTAAAGGAATATTATTTGGAGGTCCAGCCATGGAGAAGAGTTTAGACACTAGGATAAGATAAGGAACACACCCATTATAAAGAAATCACATTAGGATTCTCTTTTTAAGCTGTTCCTTAAAACACTAGTGCTTAGAAAATCTAATGGAGGCAGAAGCAGTCAAGGGTAGCCTAGGGTTAGGGTTAGGCTTAGGGTACGGCTTAGGGTACGGCTTAGGGTACCGGTTCGGGGAGGGCTTCGGGTACGGCGTAGGGTATGGGTTAGGGTTAGTGTTAGGGTTAGTGTTAGGGTTAGGGCTCGGTTTAGGGTATTGCTTAGGATTAGGGTACGTGTTAGGGTTAGGGTAGGGGTTAGGGTTAGGGTACGCGTTAGTGTTAGGGTAGTTATTAAACCTATCCCAGTCTCTAGATACCCCTTAGCACGTAAAGGAATATTATTTGGAGGTCCAGCCATGGAGAAGAGTTTAGACACTAGGATAAGATAAGGAACACACCCATTATAAAGAAATCACATTAGGATTCTCTTTTTAAGCTGTTCCTTAAAACACTAGTGCTTAGGAAATCTATTGGAGGCAGAAGCAGTCAAGGGTAGCCTAGGGTTAGGGTTAGGCTTAGGGTACGGCTTAGGGTACGGCTTAGGGTACGGGTTTGGGGAGGGCTTCGGGTACGGCGTAGGGTATGGGTTAGGGTTAGGGTTAGGGTTAGTGTTAGGGTTAGGGCTCGGTTTAGGGTATTGGTTAGGATTAAGGTACGTGTTATGGTTAGGGTAGGGGTTAGGGTTAGGGTACGCGTTAGTGTTAGGGTAGTTATTAAACCTATCCCATTCTCTAGATACCCCTTAGCACATAAAGGAATATTATTTGGAGGTCCAGCCATGGAGAAGAGTTTAGACACTAGGATAAGATAAGGAACACACCCATTATAAAGAAATCACATTAGGATTCTCTTTTTAAGCTGTTCCTTAAAACACTACTGCTTAGGAAATCTATTGGAGGCAGAAGCATTCAAGGGTAGCCTACGTTTAGGGTTAGGCTTAGGGTTAGGCTTAGGGTACGGCTTAGGTTACGGGTTCGGGGAGGGCTTCTGGTACGGCGTAGGGTATGGGTTAGAGTTAGGGTTAGTGTTAGGGTTAGGGCTCGGTTTAGGGTACGGGTTAGGATTAGGGTACGTGTTAGGGTTAGGGTAGGGGTTAGGGTTAGGGTACGCGTTAGGGTTAGGGTAGTTATTAAACCTATCCCACTCTCTAGATACACCTTAGCACGTCAAGGAATATTATTTGGCGGTTCAGCCATGGAGAAGAGTTTAGACACTAGGATAAGATAAGGAACACACCCATTATAAAGAAATCACATTAGGATTCTCTTTTTAAGCTGTTCCTTAAAACACTAGTGCTTAGGAAATCTATTGGAGGCAGAAGCAGTCAAGGGTAGCCTAGGGTTAGGGTTAGGCTTAGGGTACGGCTTAGGGTACGGCGTAGGGTACCGGTTCGGGGAGGGCTTCGGGTACGGCGTAGGGTATGGGTTAGGGTTAGGGTTAGGGTTAGTCTTAGGGTTAGGGCTCGGTTTAGGGTATTGGTTAGGATTAGGGTACGTGTTAGGGTTAGGGTAGGGGTTAGGGTTAGGGTACGCGTTAGTGTTAGGGTAGTTATTAAACCTATCCCAGTCTCTAGATACCCCTTAGCACGTAAAGGAATATTATTTGGAGGTCCAGCCATGGAGAAGAGTTTAGACACTAGGATAAGATAAGGAACACACCCATTATAAAGAAATCACATTAGGATTCTCTTTTTAAGCTGTTCCTTAAAACACTAGTGCTTAGGAAATCTATTGGAGGCAGAAGCAGTCAAGGGTAGCCTAGGGTTAGGGTTAGGCTTAGGGTTAGGCTTAGGATACGGCTTAGGGTACGGGTTCGGGGAGGGCTTCTGGTACGGCGTAGGGTATGGGTTAGGGTTAGGGTTAGGGTTAGTGTTAGGGTTAGGGCTCGGTATAGGGTATTGGTTAGGATTAGGGTACGTGTTAGGGTTAGGGTAGGGTTTAGGGTTAGGGTACGCGTTAGTGTTAGGGTAGTTATTAAACCTAACCCACTCTCTAGATACCCCTTAGCACGTAAAGGAATATTATTTGGAGGTTCAGCCATGGAGAAGAGTTTAGACACTAGGATAAGATAAGGAACACACCCATTATGAAGAAATCACATTAGGATTCTCTTTTTAAGCTGTTCCTTAAAACACTAGTGCTTAGGAAATCTATTGGAGGCAGAAGCAGTCAAGGGTAGCCTAGGGTTAGGGTTAGGCTTAGGGTACGGCTTAGGGTACGGCTTAGGGTTCGGGTTCGGGGAGGGCTTCTGGTACGGCGTAGGGTATGGGTTAGGGTTAGGGTTAGGGTTAGTGTTAGGGTTAGGGCTCGGTATAGGGTATTGGTTAGGATTAGGGTACGTGTTAGGGTTTGGGTAGGGTTTAGGGTTAGGGTACGCGTTAGTGTTAGGGTAGTTATTAAACCTAAACCACTCTCTAGATACCCCTTAGCACGTAAAGGAATATTATTTGGAGGTTCAGCCATGGAGAAGAGTTTAGACACTAGGATAAGATAAGGAACACACCCATTATAAAGAAATCACATTAGGATTCTCTTTTTAAGCTGTTCCTTAAAACACTAGTGCTTAGAAAATCTATTGGAGGCAGAAGCAGTCAAGGGTAGCCTAGGGTTAGGGTTAGGCTTAGGATACGGCTTAGGGTACGGCTTAGGGTACCGGTTCGGGGAGGGCTTCGGGTACGGCGTAGGGTATGGGTTAGGGTTACGGTTAGGGTTAGTGTTAGGGTTAGGGCTCGGTTTAGGGTATTGGTTAGGATTAGGGTACGTGTTAGGGTTAGGGTAGGGGTTAGGGTTAGGGTACGCGTTAGTGTTAGGGTAGTTATTAAACCTATCCCAGTCTCTAGATACCCCTTAGCACGTAAAGGAATATTATTTTGAGGTCCAGCCATGGAGAAGAGTTTAGACACTAGGATAAGATAAGGAACACACCCATTGTAAAGAAATCACATTAGGATTCTCTTTTTAAGCTGTTCCTTAAAACACTAGTGCTTAGGAAATCTATTGGAGGCAGAAGCAGTCAAGGGTAGCCTAGGGTTAGGGTTAGGCTTAGGGTACGGCTTAGGGTACGGCTTAGGGTACGGGTTCGGGGATGGCTTCGTGTACGGCGTAGGGTATGGGTTAGGGTTAGGGTTAGGGTTAGTGTTAGGGTTAGGGCTCGGTTTAGGGTATTGCTTAGGATTAGGGTACGTGTTAGGGTTAGGGTAGGGGTTAGGGTTAGGGTACGCGTTAGTGTTAGGGTAGTTATTAAAGCTATCCCACTCTCTAGACACCCCTTAGCACGTAAAGGAATATTATTTGGAGGTCCAGCCATGGAGAAGAATTTAGACACTAGGATAAGATAAGGAACACACCCATTATAAAGAAATCACATTAGGATTCTCTTTTTAAGCTGTTCCTTAAAACACTAGTGCTTAGGAAATCTATTGGAGGCAGAAGCAGTCAAGGGTAGCCTAGGGTTAGGGTTAGGCTTAGGGTACGGCTTAGGGTACGGCTTAGGGTACCGGTTCGGGGAGGGCTTCGGGTACGGCATAGGGTATGGGTTAGGGTTCGGGTTAGGGTTAGTGTTAGGGTTAGGGCTCGGTTTAGGGTATTGGTTAGGATTAGGGTACGTGTTAGGGTTAGGGTAGGGGTTAGGGTTAGGGTAGGCGTTAGTGTTAGGGTAGTTATTAAACCTATCCCACTCTCTAGATACCCCTTAGCACGTAAAGGAATATTATTTGGAGGTCCAGCCATGGAGAAGAATTTAGACACTAGGATAAGATAAGGAACACACCCATTATAAAGAAATCACATTAGGATTCTCTTTTTAAGCTGTTCCTTAAAACACTACTGCTTAGGAAATCTATTGGAGGCAGAAGCATTCAAGGGTAGCCTACGTTTAGGGTTAGGCTTAGGGTTAGGCTTAGGGTACGGCTTAGGGTACGGGTTCGGGGAGGGCTTCTGGTACGGCGTAGGGTATGGGTTAGGGTTAGGGTTAGGGTTAGTGTTAGGGTTAGGGCTCGGTTTAGGGTACGGGTTAGGATTAGGGTACGTGTTAGGGTTAGGGTAGTGGTTAGGGTTAATGTACGTGTTAGGGTTGGGGTAGTGATTAAACCTATCCCACTCTCTAGATACCCCTTAGCACGTAAAGGAATATTATTTGGCGGCCAGCCATGGAGAAGAGTTTAGACACTAGGATAAGATAAGGAACACACCCATTATAAAGAAATCACATTAGGATTCTCTTTTTAAGCTGTTCCTTAAAACACTAGTGCTTAGGAAATCTATTGGAGGCAGAAGCAGTCAAGGGTAGCCTAGGGTTAGGGTTAGGCTTAGGGTTAGGCTTAGGGTACGGCTTAGGGTACGGGTTCGTGGAGAGCTTCTGGTACGGCGTAGGGTATGGGTTAGGGTTAGGGTTAGGGTTAGTGTTAGGGTTAGGGCTCGGTATAGGGTATTGGTTAGGATTAGGGTACGTGTTAGGGTTAGGGTAGGGTTTAGGGTTAGGGTACGCGTTAGTGTTAGGGTAGTTATTAAACCTAACCCACTCTCTAGATACCCCTTAGCACGTAAAGGAATATTATTTGGAGGTCCAGCCATGGAGAAGAGTTTAGACACTAGGATAAGATAAGGAACACACCCATTATAAAGAAATCACATTAGGATTCTCTTTTTAAGCTGTTCCTTAAAACACTAGTGCTTAGAAAATCTATTGGAGGCAGAAGCAGTCAAGGGTAGCCTAGGGTTAGGGTTAGGCTTAGGGTACGGCTTAGGGTACGGCTTAGGGTACCGGTTCGGGGAGGGCTTCGGGTACGGCGTAGGGTATGGGTTAGGGTTAGGGTTAGGGTTAGTGTTAGGGTTAGGGCTCGGTTTAGGGTATTGCTTAGGATTAGGGTACGTGTTAGGGTTAGGGTAGGGGTTAGGGTTAGGGTACGCGTTAGTGTTAGGGTAGTTATTAAACCTATCCCAGTCTCTAGATACCCCTTAGCACGTAAAGGAATATTATTTGGAGGTCCAGCCATGGAGAAGAGTTTAGACACTAGGATAAGATAAGGAACACACCCATTATAAAGAAATCACATTAGGATTCTCTTTTTAAGCTGTTCCTTAAAACACTAGTGCTTAGGAAATCTATTGGAGGCAGAAGCAGTCAAGGGTAGCCTAGGGTTAGGGTTAGGCTTAGGGTACGGCTTAGGGTACGGCTTAGGGTACGGGTTTGGGGAGGGCTTCGGGTACGGCGTAGGGTATGGGTTAGGGTTAGGGTTAGGGTTAGTGTTAGGGTTAGGGCTCGGTTTAGGGTATTGGTTAGGATTAAGGTACGTGTTATGGTTAGGGTAGGGGTTAGGGTTAGGGTACGCGTTAGTGTTAGGGTAGTTATTAAACCTATCCCATTCTCTAGATACCCCTTAGCACATAAAGGAATATTATTTGGAGGTCCAGCCATGGAGAAGAGTTTAGACACTAGGATAAGATAAGGAACACACCCATTATAAAGAAATCACATTAGGATTCTCTTTTTAAGCTGTTCCTTAAAACACTAGTGCTTAGGAAATCTATTGGAGGCAGAAGCATCCAAGGGTAGCCTAGGGTTAGGGTTAGGCTTAGGGTTAGGCTTAGGATACGGCTTAGGGTACGGGTTCGGGGAGGGCTTCTGGTACGGCGTAGGGTATGGGTTAGGGTTAGGGTTAGGGTTAGTGTTAGGGTTAGGGCTCGGTATAGGGTATTGATTAGGATTAGGGTACGTGTTAGGGTTAGGGTAGGGTTTAGGGTTAGGGTACGCGTTAGTGATAGGGTAGTTATTAAACCTAACCCACTCTCTAGATACCCCTTAGCACGTAAAGGAATATTATTTGGAGGTTCAGCCATGGAGAAGAGTTTAGACACTAGGATAAGATAAGGAACACACCCATTATGAAGAAATCACATTAGGATTCTCTTTTTAAGCTGTTACTTAAAACACTAGTGCTTAGGAAATCTATTGGAGGCAGAAGCAGTCAAGGGTAGCCTAGGGTTAGGGTTAGGCTTAGGGTACGGCTTAGGGTACGGCTTAGGGTACCGGTTCGGGGAGGGCTTCGTGTACGGCATAGGGTATGGGTTAGGGTTCGGGTTAGGGTTAGTGTTAGGGTTAGGGCTCAGTTTAGGGTATTGGTTAGGATTAGAGTACGTGTTAGGGTTAGGGTAGGCATTAGGGTTAGGGTAGGCGTTAGTGTTAGGGTAGTTATTAAACCTATCCCACTCTATAGATACCCCTTAGCACGTAAAGGAATATTATTTGGAGGTCCAGCCATGGAGAAGAATTTAGACACTAGGATAAGATAAGGAACACACCCATTATAAAGAAATCACATTAGGATTCTCTTTTTAAGCTGTTCCTTAAAACACTACTGCTTAGGAAATCTATTGGAGGCAGAAGCATTCAAGGGTAGCCTACGTTTAGGGTTAGGCTTAGGGTTAGGCTTAGGGTACGGCTTAGGGTACGGGTTCGGGGAGGGCTTCTGGTACGGCGTAGGGTATGGGTTAGGGTTAGGGTTAGTGTTAGGGTTAGGGCTCGGTTTAGGGTACGGGTTAGGATTAGGGTACGTGTTAGGGTTAGGGTAGGGGTTAGGGTTAGGGTACGCGTTAGGGTTAGGGTAGTTATTAAACCTATCCCACTCTCTAGATACACCTTAGCACGTCAAGGAATATTATTTGGCGGTTCAGCCATGGAGAAGAGTTTAGACACTAGGATAAGATAAGGAACACACCCATTATAAAGAAATCACATTAGGATTCTCTTTTTAAGCTGTTCCTTAAAACACTAGTGCTTAGGAAATCTTTTGGAGGCAGAAGCAGTCAAGGGTAGCCTAGGGTTAGGGTTAGGCTTAGGGTACGGCTTAGGGTACGGCTTAGGGTACGGGTTCGGGGAGGGCTTCGGGTACGGCGTAGGGTATGGGTTAGGGTTAGGGTTAGGGTTAGTGTTAGGGTTAGGGCTCGGTATAGGGTATTGGTTAGGATTAGGGTACGTGTTAGGGTTAGGGTAGGGTTTAGGGTTAGGGTACGCGTTAGTGTTAGGGTAGTTATTAAACCTAACCCACTCTATAGATACCCCTTAGCACGTAAAGGAATATTATTTGGAAGTCCAGCCATGGAGAAGAGTTTAGACACTAGGATAAGATAAGGAACACACCCATTATAAAGAAATCACATTAGGATTCTCTTTTTAAGCTGTTCCTTAAAACACTAGTGCTTAGGAAATCTATTGGAGGCAGAAGCAGTCAAGGGTAGCCTAGGGTTAGGGTTAGGCTTAGGGTACGGCTTAGGGTACGGCTTAGGGTACGGGTTTGGGGAGGGCTTCGGGTACGGCGTAGGGTATGGGTTAGGGTTAGGGTTAGGGTTAGTGTTAGGGTTAGGGCTCGGTTTAGGGTATTGGTTAGGATTAAGGTACGTGTTATGGTTAGGGTAGGGGTTAGGGTTAGGGTACGCGTTAGTGTTAGGGTAGTTATTAAACCTATCCCAGTCTCTAGATACCCCTTAGCACGTAAAGGAATATTATTTGGAGGTCCAGCCATGGAGAAGAGTTTAGACACTAGGATAAGATAAGGAACACACCCATTATAAAGAAATCACATTAGGATTCTCTTTTTAAGCTGTTCCTTAAAACACTAGTGCTTAGGAAATCTATTGGAGGCAGAAGCAGTCAAGGGTAGCCTAGGGTTAGGGTTAGGCTTAGGGTTAGGCTTAGGATACGGCTTAGGGTACGGGTTCGGGGAGGGCTTCTGGTACGGCGTAGGGTATGGGTTAGGGTTAGGGTTAGGGTTAGTGTTAGGGTTAGGGCTCGGTATAGGGTATTGGTTAGGATTAGGGTACGTGTTAGGGTTAGGGTAGGGTTTAGGGTTAGGGTACGCGTTAGTGTTAGGGTAGTTATTAAACCTAACCCACTCTCTAGATACCCCTTAGCACGTAAAGGAATATTATTTGGAGGTTCAGCCATGGAGAAGAGTTTAGACACTAGGATAAGATAAGGAACACACCCATTATGAAGAAATCACATTAGGATTCTCTTTTTAAGCTGTTCCTTAAAACACTAGTGCTTAGGAAATCTATTGGAGGCAGAAGCAGTCAAGGGTAGCCTAGGGTTAGGGTTAGGCTTAGGGTACGGCTTAGGGTACGGCTTAGGGTTCGGGTTCGGGGAGGGCTTCTGGTACGGCGTAGGGTATGGGTTAGGGTTAGGGTTAGGGTTAGTGTTAGGGTTAGGGCTCGGTATAGGGTATTGGTTAGGATTAGGGTACGTGTTAGGGTTTGGGTAGGGTTTAGGGTTAGGGTACGCGTTAGTGTTAGGGTAGTTATTAAACCTAAACCACTCTCTAGATACCCCTTAGCACGTAAAGGAATATTATTTGGAGGTTCAGCCATGGAGAAGAGTTTAGACACTAGGATAAGATAAGGAACACACCCATTATAAAGAAATCACATTAGGATTCTCTTTTTAAGCTGTTCCTTAAAACACTAGTGCTTAGAAAATCTATTGGAGGCAGAAGCAGTCAAGGGTAGCCTAGGGTTAGGGTTAGGCTTAGGATACGGCTTAGGGTACGGCTTAGGGTACCGGTTCGGGGAGGGCTTCGGGTACGGCGTAGGGTATGGGTTAGGGTTACGGTTAGGGTTAGTGTTAGGGTTAGGGCTCGGTTTAGGGTATTGGTTAGGATTAGGGTACGTGTTAGGGTTAGGGTAGGGGTTAGGGTTAGGGTACGCGTTAGTGTTAGGGTAGTTATTAAACCTATCCCAGTCTCTAGATACCCCTTAGCACGTAAAGGAATATTATTTTGAGGTCCAGCCATGGAGAAGAGTTTAGACACTAGGATAAGATAAGGAACACACCCATTGTAAAGAAATCACATTAGGATTCTCTTTTTAAGCTGTTCCTTAAAACACTAGTGCTTAGGAAATCTATTGGAGGCAGAAGCAGTCAAGGGTAGCCTAGGGTTAGGGTTAGGCTTAGGGTACGGCTTAGGGTACGGCTTAGGGTACGGGTTCGGGGATGGCTTCGTGTACGGCGTAGGGTATGGGTTAGGGTTAGGGTTAGGGTTAGTGTTAGGGTTAGGGCTCGGTTTAGGGTATTGCTTAGGATTAGGGTACGTGTTAGGGTTAGGGTAGGGGTTAGGGTTAGGGTACGCGTTAGTGTTAGGGTAGTTATTAAAGCTATCCCACTCTCTAGACACCCCTTAGCACGTAAAGGAATATTATTTGGAGGTCCAGCCATGGAGAAGAATTTAGACACTAGGATAAGATAAGGAACACACCCATTATAAAGAAATCACATTAGGATTCTCTTTTTAAGCTGTTCCTTAAAACACTAGTGCTTAGGAAATCTATTGGAGGCAGAAGCAGTCAAGGGTAGCCTAGGGTTAGGGTTAGGCTTAGGGTACGGCTTAGGGTACGGCTTAGGGTACCGGTTCGGGGAGGGCTTCGGGTACGGCATAGGGTATGGGTTAGGGTTCGGGTTAGGGTTAGTGTTAGGGTTAGGGCTCGGTTTAGGGTATTGGTTAGGATTAGGGTACGTGTTAGGGTTAGGGTAGGGGTTAGGGTTAGGGTAGGCGTTAGTGTTAGGGTAGTTATTAAACCTATCCCACTCTCTAGATACCCCTTAGCACGTAAAGGAATATTATTTGGAGGTCCAGCCATGGAGAAGAATTTAGACACTAGGATAAGATAAGGAACACACCCATTATAAAGAAATCACATTAGGATTCTCTTTTTAAGCTGTTCCTTAAAACACTACTGCTTAGGAAATCTATTGGAGGCAGAAGCATTCAAGGGTAGCCTACGTTTAGGGTTAGGCTTAGGGTTAGGCTTAGGGTACGGCTTAGGGTACGGGTTCGGGGAGGGCTTCTGGTACGGCGTAGGGTATGGGTTAGGGTTAGGGTTAGGGTTAGTGTTAGGGTTAGGGCTCGGTTTAGGGTACGGGTTAGGATTAGGGTACGTGTTAGGGTTAGGGTAGTGGTTAGGGTTAATGTACGTGTTAGGGTTGGGGTAGTGATTAAACCTATCCCACTCTCTAGATACCCCTTAGCACGTAAAGGAATATTATTTGGCGGCCAGCCATGGAGAAGAGTTTAGACACTAGGATAAGATAAGGAACACACCCATTATAAAGAAATCACATTAGGATTCTCTTTTTAAGCTGTTCCTTAAAACACTAGTGCTTAGGAAATCTATTGGAGGCAGAAGCAGTCAAGGGTAGCCTAGGGTTAGGGTTAGGCTTAGGGTTAGGCTTAGGGTACGGCTTAGGGTACGGGTTCGTGGAGAGCTTCTGGTACGGCGTAGGGTATGGGTTAGGGTTAGGGTTAGGGTTAGTGTTAGGGTTAGGGCTCGGTATAGGGTATTGGTTAGGATTAGGGTACGTGTTAGGGTTAGGGTAGGGTTTAGGGTTAGGGTACGCGTTAGTGTTAGGGTAGTTATTAAACCTAACCCACTCTCTAGATACCCCTTAGCACGTAAAGGAATATTATTTGGAGGTCCAGCCATGGAGAAGAGTTTAGACACTAGGATAAGATAAGGAACACACCCATTATAAAGAAATCACATTAGGATTCTCTTTTTAAGCTGTTCCTTAAAACACTAGTGCTTAGAAAATCTATTGGAGGCAGAAGCAGTCAAGGGTAGCCTAGGGTTAGGGTTAGGCTTAGGGTACGGCTTAGGGTACGGCTTAGGGTACCGGTTCGGGGAGGGCTTCGGGTACGGCGTAGGGTATGGGTTAGGGTTAGGGTTAGGGTTAGTGTTAGGGTTAGGGCTCGGTTTAGGGTATTGCTTAGGATTAGGGTACGTGTTAGGGTTAGGGTAGGGGTTAGGGTTAGGGTACGCGTTAGTGTTAGGGTAGTTATTAAACCTATCCCAGTCTCTAGATACCCCTTAGCACGTAAAGGAATATTATTTGGAGGTCCAGCCATGGAGAAGAGTTTAGACACTAGGATAAGATAAGGAACACACCCATTATAAAGAAATCACATTAGGATTCTCTTTTTAAGCTGTTCCTTAAAACACTAGTGCTTAGGAAATCTATTGGAGGCAGAAGCAGTCAAGGGTAGCCTAGGGTTAGGGTTAGGCTTAGGGTACGGCTTAGGGTACGGCTTAGGGTACGGGTTTGGGGAGGGCTTCGGGTACGGCGTAGGGTATGGGTTAGGGTTAGGGTTAGGGTTAGTGTTAGGGTTAGGGCTCGGTTTAGGGTATTGGTTAGGATTAAGGTACGTGTTATGGTTAGGGTAGGGGTTAGGGTTAGGGTACGCGTTAGTGTTAGGGTAGTTATTAAACCTATCCCATTCTCTAGATACCCCTTAGCACATAAAGGAATATTATTTGGAGGTCCAGCCATGGAGAAGAGTTTAGACACTAGGATAAGATAAGGAACACACCCATTATAAAGAAATCACATTAGGATTCTCTTTTTAAGCTGTTCCTTAAAACACTAGTGCTTAGGAAATCTATTGGAGGCAGAAGCATCCAAGGGTAGCCTAGGGTTAGGGTTAGGCTTAGGGTTAGGCTTAGGATACGGCTTAGGGTACGGGTTCGGGGAGGGCTTCTGGTACGGCGTAGGGTATGGGTTAGGGTTAGGGTTAGGGTTAGTGTTAGGGTTAGGGCTCGGTATAGGGTATTGATTAGGATTAGGGTACGTGTTAGGGTTAGGGTAGGGTTTAGGGTTAGGGTACGCGTTAGTGATAGGGTAGTTATTAAACCTAACCCACTCTCTAGATACCCCTTAGCACGTAAAGGAATATTATTTGGAGGTTCAGCCATGGAGAAGAGTTTAGACACTAGGATAAGATAAGGAACACACCCATTATGAAGAAATCACATTAGGATTCTCTTTTTAAGCTGTTACTTAAAACACTAGTGCTTAGGAAATCTATTGGAGGCAGAAGCAGTCAAGGGTAGCCTAGGGTTAGGGTTAGGCTTAGGGTACGGCTTAGGGTACGGCTTAGGGTACCGGTTCGGGGAGGGCTTCGTGTACGGCATAGGGTATGGGTTAGGGTTCGTGTTAGGGTTAGTGTTAGGGTTAGGGCTCAGTTTAGGGTATTGGTTAGGATTAGAGTACGTGTTAGGGTTAGGGTAGGCATTAGGGTTAGGGTAGGCGTTAGTGTTAGGGTAGTTATTAAACCTATCCCACTCTATAGATACCCCTTAGCACGTAAAGGAATATTATTTGGAGGTCCAGCCATGGAGAAGAATTTAGACACTAGGATAAGATAAGGAACACACCCATTATAAAGAAATCACATTAGGATTCTCTTTTTAAGCTGTTCCTTAAAACACTACTGCTTAGGAAATCTATTGGAGGCAGAAGCATTCAAGGGTAGCCTACGTTTAGGGTTAGGCTTAGGGTTAGGCTTAGGGTACGGCTTAGGGTACGGGTTCGGGGAGGGCTTCTGGTACGGCGTAGGGTATGGGTTAGGGTTAGGGTTAGTGTTAGGGTTAGGGCTCGGTTTAGGGTACGGGTTAGGATTAGGGTACGTGTTAGGGTTAGGGTAGGGGTTAGGGTTAGGGTACGCGTTAGGGTTAGGGTAGTTATTAAACCTATCCCACTCTCTAGATACACCTTAGCACGTCAAGGAATATTATTTGGCGGTTCAGCCATGGAGAAGAGTTTAGACACTAGGATAAGATAAGGAACACACCCATTATAAAGAAATCACATTAGGATTCTCTTTTTAAGCTGTTCCTTAAAACACTAGTGCTTAGGAAATCTTTTGGAGGCAGAAGCAGTCAAGGGTAGCCTAGGGTTAGGGTTAGGCTTAGGGTACGGCTTAGGGTACGGCTTAGGGTACGGGTTCGGGGAGGGCTTCGGGTACGGCGTAGGGTATGGGTTAGGGTTAGGGTTAGGGTTAGTGTTAGGGTTAGGGCTCGGTATAGGGTATTGGTTAGGATTAGGGTACGTGTTAGGGTTAGGGTAGGGTTTAGGGTTAGGGTACGCGTTAGTGTTAGGGTAGTTATTAAACCTAACCCACTCTCTAGATACCCCTTAGCACGTAAAGGAATATTATTTGGAGGTTCAGCCATGGAGAAGAGTTTAGACAGTAGGATAAGATAAGGAACACACCCATTATGAAGAAATCACATTAGGATTCTCTTTTTAAGCTGTTCCTTAAAACACTAGTGCTTAGGAAATCTATTGGAGGCAGAAGCAGTCAAGGGTAGCCTAGGGTTAGGGTTAGGCTTAGGGTACGGCTTAGGGTACGGCTTAGGGTACCGGTTCGGGGAGGGCTTCGGGTACGGCCTAGGGTATGGGTTACGGTTCGGGTTAGGGTTAGTGTTAGGGTTAGGGCTCGGTTTAGGGTATTGGTTAGGATAAGGGTACGTGTTAGGGTTAGGGTAGGGGTTAGGGTTAGGGTAGGCGTTAGTGTTAGGGTAGTTATTAAACCTATCCCACTCTCTAGATACCCCTTAGCACGTAAAGGAATATTATTTGGAGGTCCAGCCATGGAGAAGAATTTAGACACTAGGATAAGATAAGGAACACACCCATTATAAAGAAATCACATTAGGATTCTCTTTTTAAGCTGTTCCTTAAAACACTACTGCTTAGGAAATCTATTGGAGGCAGAAGCATTCAAGGGTAGCCTACGTTTAGGGTTAGGCTTAGGGTTAGGCTTAGGGTACGGCTTAGGGTACGGGTTCGGTGAGGGCTTCTGGTACGGCGTAGGGTATGGGTTAGGGTTAGGGTTAGTGTTAGGGTTAGGGCTCGGTTTAGGGTATTGGTTAGGATTAGGGTACGTGTTAGCGATAGGGTAGGGGTTAGGGTTAGGGTACGCATTAGTGTTAGGGTAGTTATTAAACCTAACCCACTCTCTAGATACCCCTTAGCACGTAAAGGAATATTATTTGGAGGTCCAGCCATGGAGAAGAGTTTACACACTAGGATAAGATAAGGAACACACCCATTATAAAGAAATCACATTAGGATTCTCTTTTTAAGCTGTTCCTTAAAACACTAGTGCTTAGGAAATCTATTGGAGGCAGAAGCAGTCAAGGGTAGCCTAGGGTTAGGGTTAGGCTTAGGGTACGGCTTAGGGTACGGCTTAGGGTACGGGTTCGGGGAGGGCTTCGGGTACGGCGTAGGGTATGGGTTAGGGTTAGGGTTAGGGTTAGTGTTAGGTTTAGGGCTCGGTTTAGGGTACGGGTTAGGATTAGGTTACGTGTTAGGGTTAGGGTAGGGGTTAAGGTTAGGGTACGCGTTAGGGTTAGGGTAGTTATTAAACCTATCCCACTCTCTAGATACACCTTAGCACGTCAAGGAATATTATTTGGCGGTTCAGCCATGGAGAAGAGTTTAGACACTAGGATAAGATAAGGAACACACACATTATAAAGAAATCACATTAGGATTCTCTTTTTAAGCTGTTCCTTAAAACACTAGTGCTTAGGAAATCTATTGGAGGCAGAAGCAGTCAAGGGTAGCCTAGGGTTAGGGTTAGGCTTAGGGTAGGGCTTAGGGTACGGCTTAGGGTACGGGTTCGGGGAGGGCTTCGGGTACGGCGTAGGGTATGGGTTAGGGTTAGGGTTAGGGTTAGTGTTAGGGTTAGGGCTCGGTTTAGGGTATTGTTTAGGATTAGGGTACGAGTTAGTGTTAGGGTAGGGGTTAGGGTTAGGGTACGTGTTAGTGTTAGGGTAGTTATTAAACCTATCCCACTCTCTAGATACCCCTCAGCACGTAAAGGAATATTATTTGGAGGTCCAGCCATGGAGAAGAGTTTAGACACTAGGATAAGATAAGGAACACACAGATTATAAAGAAATGACATTAGGATTCTCTTTTTAAGTTGTTCCTTAAAACACTAGTGCTTAGAAAATCTATTGGAGGCAGAAGCAGTCAAGGGTAGCCTAGGGGTAGGGTTAGCCTTAGGGTTAGGCTTAGCGTACGGCTTAGGGTACGGGTTCGGTGAGGGATTCGGGTACGGCGTAGGGTATGGCTTAGGGTTAGTGTTAGGGTTAGTGTTAGGGTTAGGGTTCGGTTTAGGGTACGGGTTAGGATTAGGGTACGTGTTAAGGTTAGGGTAGGGGTTAGGGTTAGGGTACGCGTTAGGGTTAGGGTAGTTAGTAAACCTATCCCACTCTCTAGATACACCTTAGCACGTAAAGGAATATTATTTCGGGGTCCAGCCATGGAGAAGAGTTTAGACACTAGGATAAGATAAGGAACACACCCATTATAAAGAAATCACATTAGGATTCTCTTTTTAAGCTGTTCCTTAAAACACTAGTGCTTAGGAAATCTATTGGAGGCAGAAGCAGTCAAGGGTAGCCTAGGGTTAGGGTTAGGCTTAGGGTTAGGCTTAGGGTACGGCTTAGGGTACGGGTTCGTGGAGGGCTTCTGGTACGGCGTAGGGTATGGGTTAGGGTTAGGGTTAGGGTTAGTGTTAGGGTTAGGGCTCGGTATAGGGTATTGGTTAGGATTAGGGTACGTGTTAGGGTTAGGGTAGGGTTTAGGGTTAGGGTACGCGTTAGTGTTAGGGTAGTTATTAAACCTAACCCACTCTCTAGATACCCCTTAGCAAGTAAAGGAATATTATTTGGAGGTCCAGCCATGGAGAAGAGTTTAGACACTAGGATAAGATAAGGAACACACCCATTATAAAGAAATCACATTAGGATTCTCTTTTTAAGTTGTTCCTTAAAACACTAGTGCTTAGAAAATCTATTGGAGGCAGAAGCAGTCAAGGGTAGCCTAGGGTTAGGGTTAGGCTTAGGGTACGGCTTAGGGTACGGCTTAGGGTACCGGTTCGGGGAGGGCTTCGGGTACGGCGTAGGGTATGGGTTAGGGTTAGGGTTAGGGTTAGTGTTAGGGTTAGGGCTCGGTTTAGGGTATTGGTTAGGATTAGGGTACGTGTTAGGGTTAGGGTAGGGGTTAGGGTTAGGGTACGTGTTAGTGTTAGGGTAGTTATTAAACCTATCCCAGTCTCTAGATACCCCTTAGCACGTAAAGGAATATTATTTGGAGGTCCAGCCATGGAGAAGAGTTTAGACACTAGGATAAGATAAGGAACACACCCATTATAAAGAAATCACATTAGGATTCTCTTTTTAAGCTGTTCCTTAAAACACTAGTGCTTAGGAAATCTATTGGAGGCAGAAGCAGTCAAGGGTAGCCTAGGGTTAGGGTTAGGCTTAGGGTACGCCTTAGGGTACGGCTTAGGGTACGGGTTTGGGGAGGGCTTCGGGTACGGCGTAGGGTATGGGTTAGGGTTAGGGTTAGGGTTAGTGTTAGGGTTAGGGCTCGGTTTAGGGTATTGGTTAGGATTAAGGTACGTGTTATGGTTAGGGTAGGGGTTAGGGTTAGGGTACGCGTTAGTGTTAGGGTAGTTATTAAACCTATCCCATTCTCTAGATACCCCTTAGCACATAAAGGAATATTATTTGGAGGTCCAGCCATGGAGAAGAGTTTAGACACTAGGATAAGATAAGGAACACACCCATTATAAAGAAATCACATTAGGATTCTCTTTTTAAGCTGTTCCTTAAAACACTAGTGCTTAGGAAATCTATTGGAGGCAGAAGCATCCAAGGGTAGCCTAGGGTTAGGGTTAGGCTTAGGGTTAGGCTTAGTATACGGCTTAGGGTACGGGTTCGGGGAGGGCTTCTGGTACGGCGTAGGGTATGGGTTAGGGTTAGGGTTAGGGTTAGTGTTAGGGTTAGGGCTCGGTATAGGGTATTGGTTAGGATTAGGGTACGTGTTAGGGTTAGGGTAGGGTTTAGGGTTAGGGTACGCGTTAGTGTTAGGGTAGTTATTAAACCTAACCCACTCTCTAGATACCCCTTAGCACGTAAAGGAATATTATTTGGAGGTTCAGCCATGGAGAAGAGTTTAGACACTAGGATAAGATAAGGAACACACCCATTATGAAGAAATCACATTAGGATTCTCTTTTTAAGCTGTTCCTTAAAACACTACTGCTTAGGAAATCTATTGGAGGCAGAAGCAGTCAAGGGTAGCCTAGGTTTAGGGTTAGGCTTAGGGTACGGCTTAGGTTACGGCTTAGGGTACCGGTTCGGGGAGGGCTTCGGGTACGGCATAGGGTATGGGTTAGGGTTCGGGTTAGGGTTAGTGTTAGGGTTAGGGCTCGGTTTAGGGTATTGGTTAGGATTAGGGTACGTGTTAGGGTTAGGGTAGGGGTTAGGGTTAGGGTAGGCGTTAGTGTTAGGGTAGTTATTAAACCTATCCCACTCTCTAGATACCCTTTACAACGTAAAGGAATATTATTTGGAGGTCCAGCCATGGAGAAGAGTTTAGACACTAGGATAAGATAAGGAACACACCCATTATAAAGAAATCACATTAGGATTCTCTTTTTAAGCTGTTCCTTAAAACACTAGTGCTTAGGAAATCTATTGGAGGCAGAAGCAGTCAAGGGTAGCCTAGGGTTAGGGTTAGGCTTAGGGTACGGCTTAGGTTACGGCTTAGGGTACCGGTTCGGGGAGGGCTTCTGGTACGGCGTAGGGTATGGGTTAGGGTTAGGGTTAGTGTTAGGGTTAGGGCTAGGTTTAGGGTATTGGTTAGGATTAGGGTACGTGTTAGCGATAGGGTAGGGGTTAGGGTTAGGGTACGCATTAGTGTTAGGGTAGTTATTAAACCTAACCCACTCTCTAGATACCCCTTAGCACGTAAAGGAATATTATTTGGAGGTCCAGCCATGGAGAAGAGTTTACACACTAGGATAAGATAAGGAACACACCCATTATAAAGAAATCACATTGGGATTCTCTTTTTAAGCTGTTCCTTAAAACACTAGTGCTTAGGAAATCTATTGGAGGCAGAAGCAGTCAAGGGTAGCCTAGGGTTAGTGTTAGGCTTAGGGTACGGCTTAGGGTACGGGTTCGGGGAGGGCTTCGGGTACGGCGTAGGGTATGGGTTAGGGTTAGGGTTAGGGTTAGTGTTAGGGTTAGGGCTCGGTTTAGGGTATTGGTTAGGATTAGGGTACGTGTTAGGGTTAGGATAGGGGTTAGGGTTAGGGTACGCGTTAGTGTTAGGGTAGTTATTAAACCTATCCCACTCTCTAGATACCCCTTAGCACGTAAAGGAATATTATTTGGAGGTGCAGCCATGGAGAAGAGTTTAGACACTAGGATAAGATAAGGAACACACCCATTATAAAGAAATCACATTAGGATTCTCTTTTTAAGTTGTTCCTTAAAACACTAGTGCTTAGGAAATCTATTGGAGGCAGAAGCAGTCAAGGGTAGCCTAGGGTTAGGGTTAGGCTTAGGGTTAGGCTTAGGGTACGGCTTAGGGTACGGGTTCGGTGAGGGCTTCGGGTACGGCGTAGGGTATGGTTTAGGGTTAGGGTTAGGGTTAGTGTTAGGGTTCGGCTCGGTTTAGGGTACGGGTTAGGATTAGGTTACGTGTTAGGGTTAGGGTAGGGGTTAGGGTTAGGGTACGCGTTAGGGTTAGGGTAGTTATTAAACCTATCCCACTCTCTAGATACACCTTAGCACGTCAAGGAATATTATTTGGCGGTTCAGCCATGGAGAAGAGTTTAGACACTAGGATAAGATAAGGAACACACCCATTATAAAGAAATCACATTAGGATTCTCTTTTTAAGCTGTTCCTTAAAACACTAGTGCTTAGGAAATCTATTGGAGGCAGAAGCAGTCAAGGGTAGCCTAGGGTTAGGGTTAGGCTTAGGGTACGGCTTAGGGTACGGCTTAGGGTACGGGTTCGGGGAGGGCTTCGGGTACGGCGTAGGGTATGGGTTAGGGTTAGGGTTAGGGTTAGTGTTAGGGTTAGGGCTCGGTTTAGGGTATTGTTTAGGATTAGGGTACGAGTTAGTGTTAGGGTAGGGGTTAGGGTTAGGGTACGTGTTAGTGTTAGGGTAGTTATTAAACCTATCCCACTCTCTAGATACCCCTCAGCACGTAAAGGAATATTATTTGGAGGTCCAGCCATGGAGAAGAGTTTAGACACTAGGATAAGATAAGGAACACACAGATTATAAAGAAATGACATTAGGATTCTCTTTTTAAGTTGTTCCTTAAAACACTAGTGCTTAGAAAATCTATTGGAGGCAGAAGCAGTCAAGGGTAGCCTAGGGGTAGGGTTAGGCTTAGGGTTAGGCTTAGGGTACGGCTTAGGGTACGGGTTCGGTGAGGGATTCGGGTACGGCGTAGGGTATGGCTTAGGGTTAGTGTTAGGGTTAGTGTTAGGGTTAGGGTTCGGTTTAGGGTACGGGTTAGGATTAGGGTACGTGTTAGGGTTAGGGTAGGGGTTAGGGTTAGGGTACGCGTTAGGGTTAGGGTAGTTAGTAAACCTATCCCACTCTCTAGATACACCTTAGCACGTAAAGGAATATTATTTCGGGGTCCAGCCATGGAGAAGAGTTTAGACACTAGGATAAGATAAGGAACACACCCATTATAAAGAAATCACATTAGGATTCTCTTTTTAAGCTGTTCCTTAAAACACTAGTGCTTAGGAAATCTATTGGAGGCAGAAGCAGTCAAGGGTAGCCTAGGGTTAGTGTTAGGCTTAGGGTACGGCTTAGGGTACGGCTTAGGGTACGGGTTCGGGGAGGGCTTCGGGTACGGCGTAGGGTATGGGTTAGGGTTAGGGTTAGGGTTAGTGTTAGGGTTAGGGCTCGGTTTAGGGTATTGGTTAGGATTAGGGTACGTGTTAGGGTTAGGGTAGGGGTTAGGGTTAGTGTACGCGTTAGTGTTAGGGTAGTTATTAAACCTATCCCACTCTCTAGATACCCCTTAGCACGTAAAGGAATATTATTTGGAGGTGCAGCCATGGAGAAGAGTTTAGACACTAGGATAAGATAAGGAACACACCCATTATAAAGAAATCACATTAGGATTCTCTTTTTAAGCTGTTCCTTAAAACACTAGTGCTTAGGAAATCTATTTGAGGCAGAAGCAGTCAAGGGTAGCCTAGGGTTAGGGTTAGGCTTAGGGTTAGGCTTAGGGTACGGCTTAGGGTACGGGTTCGGTGAGGGCTTCGGGTACGGCGTAGGGTATGGGTTAGGGTTAGGGTTAGGGTTAGTGTTAGGGTTAGGGCTCGGTTTAGGGTACGGGTTAGGATTAGGGTACGTGTTAGGGTTAGGGTAGGGGTTAGGGTTAGGGTACGCGTTAGGGTTAGGGTAGTTATTAAACCTATCCCACTCTGTAGATACACCTTAGCACGTCAAGGAATATTATTTGGCGGTTCAGCCATGGAGAAGAGTTTAGACACTAGGATAAGATAAGGAACACACCCATTATAAAGAAATCACATTAGGATTCTCTTTTTAAGCTGTTCCTTAAAACACTAGTGCTTAGGAAATCTATTGGAGGCAGAAGCAGTCAAGGGTAGCCTAGGGTTAGGGTTAGGCTTAGGGTACGGCTTAGGGTACGGCTTAGGGTACGGGTTCGGGGAGGGCTTCGGGTACGGCGTAGGGTATGGGTTAGGGTTAGGGTTAGGGTTAGTGTTAGGGTTAGGGCTCGGTTTAGGGTACGGGTTAGGATTAGGGTACGAGTTAGCGATAGGGTAGGGTTTAGGGTTAGGGTACGCGTTAGTGTTAGGGTAGTTATTAAACCTAACCCACTCTCTAGATACCCCTTAGCACGTAAAGGAATATTATTTGGAGGTCCAGCCATGGAGAAGAGTTTAGACACTAGGATAAGATAAGGAACACACCCATTATAAAGAAATCACATTAGGATTCTCTTTTTAAGCTGTTCCTTAAAACACTAGTGCTTAGGAAATCTATTGGAGGCAGAAGCAGTCAAGGGTAGCCTAGGGTTAGGGTTAGGCTTAGGGTACGGCTTAGGGTACGGCTTAGGGTACGGGTTCGGGGAGGGCTTCGGGTACGGCGTAGGGTATGGGTTAGGGTTAGGGTTAGGGTTAGTGTTAGGGTTAGGGCTCGGTATAGGGTATTGGTTAGGATTAGGGTACGTGTTAGGGTTAGGGTAGGGTTTAGGGTTAGGGTACGCGTTAGTGTTAGGGTAGTTATTAAACCTAACCCACTCTCTAGATACCCCTTAGCACGTAAAGGAATATTATTTGGAGGTCCAGCCATGGAGAAGTGTTTAGACACTAGGATAAGATAAGGAACACACCCATTATAAAGAAATCACATTAGGATTCTCTTTTTAAGTTGTTCCTTAAAACACTAGTGCTTAGAAAATCTATTGGAGGCAGAAGCAGTCAAGGGTAGCCTAGGGTTAGGGTTAGGCTTAGGGTACGGCTTAGGGTACCGGTTCGGGGAGTGCTTCGGGTACGGCGTAGGGTATGGGTTAGGGTTAGGGTTAGGGTTAGTGTTAGGGTTAGGGCTCGGTTTAGGGTATTGGTTAGGATTAGGGTACGTGTTAGGGTTAGGGTAGGGGTTAGGGTTAGGGTACGCGTTAGTGTTAGGGTAGTTATTAAACCTATCCCAGTCTCTAGATACCCCTTAGCACGTAAAGGAATATTATTTGGAGGTGCAGCCATGGAGAAGATTTTAGACACTAGGATAAGATAAGGAACACACCCATTATAAAGAAATCACATTAGGATTCTCTTTTTAAGCTGTTCCTTAAAACACTAGTGCTTAGGAAATCTATTGGAGGCAGAAGCAGTCAAGGGTAGCCTAGGGTTAGGGTTAGGCTTAGGGTTAGGCTTAGGGTACGGCTTAGGGTACGGGTTCGGTGAGGGCTTCGGGTACGGCGTAGGGTATGGGTTAGGGTTAGGGTTAGGGTTAGTGTTAGGGTTAGGGCTCGGTTTAGGGTACGGGTTAGGATTAGGGTACGTGTTAGGGTTAGGGTAGGGGATAGGGTTAGGGTACGCGTTAGGGTTAGGGTAGTTATTAAACCTATCCCACTCTCTAGATACACCTTAGCACGTCAAGGAATATTATTTGGCGGTTCAGCCATGGAGAAGAGTTTAGACACTAGGATAAGATAAGGAACACACCCATTATAAAGAAATCACATTAGGATTCTCTTTTTAAGCTGTTCCTTAAAACACTAGTGCTTAGGAAATCTATTGGAGGCAGAAGCAGTCAAGGGAAGCCTAGGGTTAGGGTTAGGCTTAGGGTACGGCTTAGGGTACGGCTTAGGGTACGGGTTCGGGGAGGGCTTCGGGTACGGCGTAGGGTATGGGTTAGGGTTAGGGTTAGGGTTAGTGTTAGGGTTAGGGCTCGGTTTAGGGTATTGGTTAGGATTAAGGTACGTGTTATGGTTAGGGTAGGGGTTAGGGTTAGGGTACGCGTTAGTGTTAGGGTAGTTATTAAACCTATCCCATTCTCTAGATACCCCTTAGCACATAAAGGAATATTATTTGGAGGTCCAGCCATGGAGAAGAGTTTAGACACTAGGATAAGATAAGGAACACACCCATTATAAAGAAATCACATTAGGATTCTCTTTTTAAGCTGTTCCTTAAAACACTAGTGCTTAGGAAATCTATTGGAGGCAGAAGCATCCAAGGGTAGCCTAGGGTTAGGGTTAGGCTTAGGGTTAGGCTTAGGATACGGCTTAGGGTACGGGTTCGGGGAGGGCTTCTGGTACGGCGTAGGGTATGGGTTAGGGTTAGGGTTAGGGTTAGTGTTAGGGTTAGGGCTCGGTATAGGGTATTGGTTAGGATTAGGGTACGTGTTAGGGTTAGGGTAGGGTTTAGGGTTAGGGTACGCGTTAGTGTTAGGGTAGTTATTAAACCTAACCCACTCTCTAGATACCCCTTAGCACGTAAAGGAATATTATTTGGAGGTTCAGCCATGGAGAAGAGTTTAGACACTAGGATAAGATAAGGAACACACCCATTATGAAGAAATCACATTAGGATTCTCTTTTTAAGCTGTTCCTTAAAACACTAGTGCTTAGGAAATCTATTGGAGGCAGAAGCAGTCAAGGGTAGCCTAGGGTTAGGGTTAGGCTTAGGGTACGGCTTAGGTTACGGCTTAGGGTACCGGTTCGGGGAGGGCTTCGGGTACGGCATAGGGTATGGGTTAGGGTTCGGGTTAGGGATAGTGTTAGGGTTAGGGCTCGGTTTAGGGTATTGGTTAGGATTAGGGTACGTGTTAGGGTTAGGGTAGGGGTTAGGGTTAGGGTAGGCGTTAGTGTTAGGGTAGTTATTAAACCTATCCCACTCTCTAGATACCCTTTAGCACGTAAAGGAATATTATTTGGAGGTCCAGCCATGGAGAAGAGTTTAGACACTAGGATAAGATAAGGAACACACCCATTATAAAGAAATCACATTAGGATTCTCTTTTTAAGCTGTTCCTTAAAACACTACTGCTTAGGAAATCTATTGGAGGCAGAAGGATTCAAGGGTAGCCTACGTTTAGGGTTAGGCTTAGGGTTAGGCTTAGGGTACGGCTTAGGGTACGGGTTCGGGGAGGGCTTCTGGTACGGCGTAGGGTATGGGTTAGGGTTAGGGTTAGTGTTAGGGTTAGGGCTAGGTTTAGGGTATTGGTTAGGATTAGGGTACGTGTTAGCGATAGGGTAGGGGTTAGGGTTAGGGTACGCATTAGTGTTAGGGTAGTTATTAAACCTAACCCACTCTCTAGATACCCCTTAGCACGTAAAGGAATATTATTTGGAGGTCCAGCCATGGAGAAGAGTTTACACACTAGGATAAGATAAGGAACACACCCATTATAAAGAAATCACATTGGGATTCTCTTTTTAAGCTGTTCCTTAAAACACTAGTGCTTAGGAAATCTATTGGAGGCAGAAGCAGTCAAGGGTAGCCTAGGGTTAGTGTTAGGCTTAGGGTATGGCTTAGGGTACGGGTTCGGGGAGGGCTTCGGGTACGGCGTAGGGTATGGGTTAGGGTTAGGGTTAGGGTTAGTGTTAGGGTTAGGGCTCGGTTTAGGGTATTGTTTAGGATTAGGGTACGAGTTAGTGTTAGGGTAGGGGTTAGGGTTAGGGTACGCGTTAGTGTTAGGGTAGTTATTAAACCTATCCCACTCTCTAGATACCCCTCAGCACGTAAAGGAATATTATTTGGAGGTCCAGCCATGGAGAAGAGTTTAGACAGTAGGATAAGATAAGGAACACACACATTATAAAGAAATCACATTAGGATTCTCTTTTTAAGCTGTTCCTTAAAACACTAGTGCTTAGGAAATCTATTGGAGGCAGAAGCAGTCAAGGGTAGCCTAGGGTTAGGGTTAGGCTTAGGGTTAGGCTTAGGGTACGGCTTAGGGTACGGGTTCGGTGAGGGATTCGGGTACGGCGTAGGGTATGGCTTAGGGTTAGTGTTAGGGTTAGTGTTAGGGTTAGGGTTCGGTTTAGGGTACGGGTTAGGATTAGGGTACGTGTTAGGGTTAGGGTAGGGGTTAGGGTTAGGGTACGCGTTAGGGTTAGGGTAGTTAGTAAAACTATCCCACTCTCTAGATACACCTTAGCACGTAAAGGAATATTATTTCGGGGTCCAGCCATGGAGAAGAGTTTAGACACTAGGATAAGATAAGGAACACACCCATTATAAAGAAATCACATTAGGATTCTCTTTTTAAGCTGTTCCTTAAAACACTAGTGCTTAGGAAATCTATTGGAGGCAGAAGCAGTCAAGGGTAGCCTAGGGTTAGGGTTAGGCTTAGCGTACGGCATAGGGTACGGCTTAGGGTACGGGTTCAGGGAGGGCTTCGGGTACGGTGTAGGGTATGGGTTAGGGTTAGGGTTAGGGTTAGGGTTAGGGTTAGGGCTCGGTTTAGGGTATTGGTTAGGATTAGGGTACGTGTTAGGGTTAGGGTAGGGGTTAGGGTTAGGGTACGCGTTAGTGTTAGGGTAGTTATTAAACCTATCCCACTCTCTAGATACCCCTTAGCACGTAAAGGAATATTATTTGGAGGTGCAGCCATGGAGAAGAGTTTAGACACTAGGATAAGATAAGGAACACACCCATTATAAAGAAATCACATTAGGATTCTCTTTTTAAGTTGTTCCTTAAAACACTAGTGCTTAGGAAATCTATTGGAGGCAGAAGCAGTCAAGGGTAGCCTAGGTTTAGGGTTAGGCTTAGGGTTAGGCTTAGGGTACGGCTTAGGGTACGGGTTCGGTGAGGGCTTCGGGTACGGCGTAGGGTATGGGTTAGGGTTAGGGTTAGGGTTAGTGTTAGGGTTAGGGCTCGGTTTAGGGTACGGGTTAGGATTAGGGTACGTGTTAGGGTTAGGGTAGGGGTTAGGGTTAGGGTACGCGTTAGGGTTAGGGTAGTTATTAAACCTATCCCACTCTCTAGATACACCTTAGCACGTCAAGGAATATTATTTGGCGGTTCAGCCATGGAGAAGAGTTTAGACACTAGGATAAGATAAGGAACACACCCATTATAAAGAAATCACATTAGGATTCTCTTTTTAAGCTGTTCCTTAAAACACTAGTGCTTAGGAAATCTATTGGAGGCAGAAGCAGTCAAGGGTAGCCTAGGGTTAGGGTTAGGCTTAGGGTACGGCTTAGGGTACGGATTAGGGTACGGGTTCGGGGAGGGCTTCGGGTACGGCGTAGGGTATGGGTTAGGGTTAGGGTTAGGGTTAGTGTTAGGGTTAGGGCTCGGTTTAGGGTACGGGTTAGGATTAGGGTACGAGTTAGCGATAGGGTAGGGTTTAGGGTTAGGGTACGCGTTAGTGTTAGGGTAGTTATTAAACCTAACCCACGCTCTAGATACCCCTTAGCACGTAAAGGAATATTATTTGGAGGTCCAGCCATGGAGAAGAGTTTAGACACTAGGATAAGATAAGGAACACACCCATTATAAAGAAATCACATTAGGATTCTCTTTTTAAGCTGTTCCTTAAAACACTAGTGCTTAGGAAATCTATTGGAGGCAGAAGCAGTCAAGGGTAGCCTAGGGTTAGGGTTAGGCTTAGGGTTAGGCTTAGGGTACGGCTTAGGGTACGGGTTCGTGGAGGGCTTCTGGTACGGCGTAGGGTATGGGTTAGGGTTAGGGTTAGGGTTAGTGTTAGGGTTAGGGCTCGGTATAGGGTATTGGTTAGGATTAGGGTACGTGTTAGGGTTAGGGTAGGGTTTAGGGTTAGGGTACGCGTTAGTGTTAGGGTAGTTATTAAACCTATCCCAGTCTCTAGATACCCCTTAGCACGTAAAGGAATATTATTTGGAGGTCCAGCCATGGAGAAGAGTTTAGACACTAGGATAAGATAAGGAACACACCCATTATAAAGAAATCACATTAGGATTCTCTTTTTAAGCTGTTCCTTAAAACACTAGTGCTTAGGAAATCTATTGGAGGCAGAAGCAGTCAAGGGTAGCCTAGGGTTAGGGTTAGGCTTAGGGTACGGCTTAGGGTACGGCTTAGGGTACGGGTTTGGGGAGGGCTTCGGGTACGGCGTAGGGTATGGGTTAGGGTTAGGGTTAGGGTTAGTGTTAGGGTTAGGGCTCGGTTTAGGGTATTGGTTAGGATTAAGGTACGTGTTATGGTTAGGGTAGGGGTTTGGGTTAGGGTATGCGTTAGTGTTAGGGTAGTTATTAAACCTATCCCATTCTCTAGATACCCCTTAGCACATAAAGGAATATTATTTGGAGGTCCAGCCATGGAGAAGAGTTTAGACACTAGGATAAGATAAGGAACACACCCATTATAAAGAAATCACATTAGGATTCTCTTTTTAAGCTGTTCCTTAAAACACTAGTGCTTAGGAAATCTATTGGAGGCAGAAGCATCCAAGGGTAGCCTAGGGTTAGGGTTAGGCTTAGGGTTAGGCTTAGGGTACGGGTTCGGGGAGGGCTTCTGGTACGGCGTAGGGTATGGGTTAGGGTTAGGTTTAGGGTTAGTGTTAGGGTTAGGGCTCGGTTTAGGGTACGGGTTAGGATTAGGGTACGTGTTAGGGTTAGGGTAGGGGTTAGGGTTAGGGTACGCGTTAGGGTTAGGGTAGTTATTAAACCTATCCCACTCTCTAGATACACCTTAGCACGTCAAGGAATATTATTTGGCGGTTCAGCCATGGAGAAGAGTTTAGACACTAGGATAAGATAAGGAACACACCCATTATAAAGAAATCACATTAGGATTCTCTTTTTAAGCTGTTCCTTAAAACACTAGTGCTTAGGAAATCTATTGGAGGCAGAAGCAGTCAAGGGTAGCCTAGGGTTAGGGTTAGGCTTAGGGTACGGCTTAGGGTACGGCTTAGGGTACGGGTTCGGGGAGGGCTTCGGGTACGGCGTAGGGTATGGGTTAGGGTTAGGTTTAGGGTTAGTGTTAGGGTTAGGGCTCGGTTTAGGGTACGGGTTAGGATTAGGGTACATGTTAGGGTTAGGGTAGGGGTTAGGGTTAGGGTACGCGTTAGGGTTAGGGTAGTTATTAAACCTATCCCACTCTCTAGATACACCTTAGCACGTAAAGGAATATTATTTGGGGGTCCAGCCATCGAGAAGAGTTTAGGCACTAGGATAAGATAAGGAACACACCCATTATAAAGAAATCACATTAGGATTCTCTTTTTAAGCTGTTCCTTAAAACACTAGTGCTTAGGAAATCTATTGGAGGCAGAAGCAGTCAAGGGTAGCCTAGGGTTAGGGTTAGGCTTAGGGTACGGCTTTGGGTACGGCTTAGCGTACGGGTTCGGGGAGGACTTCGGGTACGGCGTAGGGTATGGGTTAGGGTTAGGGTTAGGGTTAGTGTTAGTGTTAGGGCTCGTTTTAGGGTATTGGTTAGGATTAGGGTACGTGTTAGTGTTAGGGTAGGGGTTAGGGTTAGGGTACCGTTAGTGTTCGGGTAGTTATTAAACCTATCCCACTCTCTAGATACCCCTTAGCACGTAAAGGAATATTATTTGGAGGTCCAGCCATGGAGAAGAGTTTAGACACTAGGATAAGATAAGGAACACACCCATTATAAATAAATCACATTAGGATTCTCTTTTTAAGCTGTTCCTTAAAACACTAGTGCTTAGGAAATCTATTGGAGGCAGAAGCAGTCAAGGGTAGCCTAGGGTTAGGGTTAGGCTTGGGGTTAGGCTTAGGGTACGGCTTAGGGTACGGGTTCGGGGAGGGGTTCGGGTACGGCGTAGGGTATGTGTTAGGGTTAGGGTTAGGGTTAGTGTTAGGGTTAGGGCTCCGTTTAGGGTACGGGTTAGGATTCGGTTATGTGTTAGGGTTAGGGTAGGGGTTAGGGTTAGGGTACGCATTAGGGTTAGGGTAGTTATTAAACCTATCCCACTCTCTAGATACCCCTTAGCACGTAAAGGAATATTATTTGGGGGTCCAGCCATGGAGAAGAGTTTAGACACTAGGATAAGTTAAGGAACACACCCATTATAAAGAAATCACATTAGGATTCTCTTTTTAAGCTGTTCCTTAAAACACTAGTGCTTAGGAAATCTATTGGAGGCAGAAGCAGTCAAGGGTAGCCTAAAGTTAGGGTTAGGCTTAGGGTACGGCTTAGGGTACGGCTTAGGGTACGGGTTCGGGAAGGGCTTCGGGTACGGCGTAGGGTATGGGTTAGGGTTAGGGTTAGGGTTAGTGTTAGCGTTAGGGCTCGGTTTAGGGTATTGGTTAGGATTAGGGTACGTGTTAGGGTTAGGGTAGGGGTTAGGGTTAGGGTACGCGTTAGTGTTAGGGTAGTTATTAAACCTATCCCACTCTCTAGATACCCCTTAGCACGTAAAGGAATATTATTTGGAGGTCCAGCCATGGAGAAGAGTTTAGACACTAGGATAAGATAAGGAACACACCCATTATAAAGAAATCACATTAGGATTCTCTTTTTAAGCTGTTCCTTAAAACACTAGTGCTTAGGAAATCTATTGGAGGCAGAAGCAGTCAAGGGTAGCCTAGGGTTAGGGTTAGGCTTGGGGTGAGGCTTAGAGTACGGCTTAGGGTACGGGTTCGGGGAGGGCTTCGGGTACGGCGTAGGGTATGGGTTAGGGTTAGGGTTAGGGTTAGTGTTAGGGTTAGGGCTCGGTTTAGGGTACGGGTTAGGATTAGGGTACATGTTAGGGTTAGGGTAGGGGTTAGGGTTAGGGTACGCGTTAGGGTTAGGGTAGTTATTAAACCTATTCCACTCTCTAGATACACCTTAGCATGTAAAGGAATATTATTTGGGGGTCCAGCCATGGAGAAGAGTTTAGACACTAGGATAAGGTAAGGAACACACCCATTATAAAGAAATCACATTACGATTCTCTTTTTAAGCTGTTCCTTAAAACACTAGTGCTTAGGAAATCTATTGGAGGCAGAAGCAGTCAAGGGTAGCCTAGGGTTAGGGTTAGGCTTAGGGTACGGCTTAGGGTACGGCTTAGGGTACGGATTTGGGGAGGGCTTCGGGTACAGCGTAGAGTATGGGTTAGGGTTAGGGTTAGGGTTAGTGTTAGTGTTAGGGCTCGTTTTAGGGTATTGGTTAGGATTAGGGTACGTGTTAATGTTAGGGTAGGGGTTAGGGTTAGGGTACGCGTTAGTGTTAGGGTAGTTATTAAACCTATCCCACTCTCTAGATACCCCTTAGCACGTAAAGGAATATTATTTTGAGGTCCAGCCATGGAGAAGAGTTTAGACACTAGGATAAGATAAGGAACACACCCATTATAAAGAAATCACATTAGGATTCTCTTTTTAAGCTGTTCCTTAAAACACTAGTGCTTAGGAAATCTATTGGAGGCAGAAGCAGTCAAGGGTAGCCTAGGGTTAGGGTTAGGCATAGGGTACGGCTTAGGGTACGGCTTAGGGTACAGGTTCGGTGAGGGCTTCGGGTACGGCGTAGGGTATGGGTTAGGGTTAGGGTTAGGGTTAGTGTTAGGGTTAGGGCTCGGTTTAGGGTACGGGTTAGGATTAGGGTACGTGTTAGGGTTAGGGTAGGGGTTAGGGTTAGGGTACGCGTTAGGGTTAGGGTAGTTATTAAACCTATCCCACTCTCTAGATACCCCTTAGCACGTAAAGGAATATTATTTGGAGGTCCAGCCATGGAGAAGAGTTTAGACACTAGGATAAGATAAGGAACACACCCATTATAAAGAAATCACATTAGGATTCTCTTTTTAAGCTGTTCCTTAAAACACTAGTGCTTAGGAAATCTATTGGAGGCAGAAGCAGTCAAGGGTAGCCTAGGGTTAGGGTTAGGCTTGGGGTTAGGCTTAGGGTACGGCTTAGGGTACGGGTTCGGGGAGGGGTTCGGGCACGGCGTAAGCTATGGGTTCGGGTTAGTGTTAGGGTTAGGGCTCCGTTTAGGGTGCGGGTTAGGATTCGGTTACATGTTAGGGTTAGGGTAGGGGTTAGGGTTAGGGTACGCATTAGGGTTAGGGTTGTTATTAAACCTATCCCACTCTCTAGATACCCCTTAGCACGTAAAGGAATATTATTTGGGCGTCCAGCCATGGAGAAGAGTTTAGACACAAGGATAAGTTAAGGAACACACCCATTATAAAGAAATCACATTAGGATTCTCTTTTTAAGCTGTTCCTTAAAACACTAGTGCTTAGGAAATCTATTGGAGGCAGAAGCAGTCAAGGGTAGCCTAAAGTTAGGGTTAGGCTTAGGGTACGGCTTAGGGTACGGCTTAGGGTACGGGTTCGGGAAGGGCTTCGGGTACGGCGTAGGGTATGGGTTAGGGTTAGGGTTAGGGTTTGTGTTAGCGTTAGGGCTCGGTTTAGGGTATTGGTTAGGATTACGGTACGTTTTAGGGTTAGGGTAGGGGTTAGGGTTAGGGTACGCGTTAGTGTTAGGGTAGTTATTAAAGCTATCCCACTCTCTAGATACCCCTTAGCACGTAAAGGAATATTATTTGGAGGTCCAGCCATGGAGAAGAGTTTAGACACTAGGATAAGATAAGGAACACACCCATTATAAAGAAATCACATTAGGATTCTCTTTTTAAGCTGTTCCTTAAAACACTAGTGCTTAGGAAATCTATTGGAGGCAGAAGCAGTCAAGGGTAGCCTAGGGTTAGGGTTAGGCTTGGGGTTAGGCTTAGAGTACGGCTTAGGGTACGGATTCGGGGAGGGCTTCGGGTACGGCGTAGGGTATGGGTTAGGGTTAGGGTTAGGGTTAGTGTTAGGGTTAGGGCTCGGTTTAGGGTACGGGTTAGGATTAGGGTACGTGTTAGGGTTAGGGTAGGGGTTAGGGTTAGGGTACGCGTTAGGGTTAGGGTAGTTATTAAACCTATCCCACTCTCTAGATACCCCTTAGCACGTAAAGGAATATTATTTGGGGGTCCAGCCATGGAGAAGAGTTTAGACACTAGGATAAGATAAGGAACACACCCATTATAAAGAAATCACATTAGGATTCTCTTTTTAAGCTGTTCCTTAAAACACTAGTGCTTAGGAAATCTATTGGAGGCAGAAGCAGTCAAGGGTAGCCTAGGGTTAGGGTTAGGCTTAGGGTTAGGCTTAGGGTACGGCTGAGGGTACGGGTTTGGGGAGGGGTTCGGGAACGGCGTAGGGTTTGGGTTAGGGTTAGGGTTAGGGTTAGTGTTAGGGTTAGGGCTCGGTTTAGGGTACGGGTTAGGATTAGGGTACATGTTAGGGTTAGGGTAGGGGTTAGGGTTAGGGTACGCGTTAGGGTTAGGGTAGTTATTAAACCTATCCCACTCTCTAGATACACCTTAGCACGTAAAGGAATATTATTTGGGGGTCCAGCCATCAAGAAGAGTTTAGACACTAGGATAAGATAAGGAACACACCCATTATAAAGAAATCACATTAGGATTCTCTTTTTAAGCTGTTCCTTAAAACACTAGTGCTTAGGAAATCTATTGGAGGCAGAAGCAGTCAAGGGTAGCCTAGGGTTAGGGTTAGGCTTAGGGTACCGCTTAGGGTACGGCTTACGGTACGGGTTCGGGGAGGGTTTCGGGTACGGCGTAGGGTATGGGTTAGGGTTAGTGTTAGTGTTAGGGTTAGGGCTCGGTTTTCGGTATTGGTTAGGATTAGGGTACGTGTTAGGGTTAGGGTAGGGGTTAGGCTTAGGGTACGGCTTAGGGTACGGGTTCGGTGAGGGCTTCGGGTACGGCGTAGGGTATGGGTTAGGGTTAGGGTTAGGGTTAGTGTTAGGGTTAGGGCTCGGTTTAGGGTACGGGTTAGGATTAGGGTACGTGTTAGGGTTAGGGTAGGGGATAGGGTTAGGGTACGCGTTAGGGTTAGGGTAGTTATTAAACCTATCCCACTCTCTAGATACACCTTAGCACGTCAAGGAATATTATTTGGCGGTTCAGCCATGGAGAAGAGTTTAGACACTAGGATAAGATAAGGAACACACCCATTATAAAGAAATCACATTAGGATTCTCTTTTTAAGCTGTTCCTTAAAACACTAGTGCTTAGGAAATCTATTGGAGGCAGAAGCAGTCAAGGGAAGCCTAGGGTTAGGGTTAGGCTTAGGGTACGGCTTAGGGTACGGCTTAGGGTACGGGTTCGGGGAGGGCTTCGGGTACGGCTTAGGGTATGGGTTAGGGTTAGGGTTAGGGTTAGTGTTAGGGTTAGGGCTCGGTTTAGGGTACGGGTTAGGATTAGGGTACGAGTTAGCGATAGGGTAGGGTTTAGGGTTAGGGTACGCGTTAGTGTTAGGGTAGTTATTAAACCTAACCCACTCTCTAGATACCCCTTAGCACGTAAAGGAATATTATTTGGAGGTCCAGCCATGGAGAAGAGTTTAGACACTAGGATAAGATAAGGAACACACCCATTATAAAGAAATCACATTAGGATTCTCTTTTTAAGCTGTTCCTTAAAACACTAGTGCTTAGGAAATCTATTGGAGGCAGAAGCAGTCAAGGGTAGCCTAGGGTTAGGGTTAGGCTTAGGGTTAGGCTTAGGGTACGGCTTAGGGTACGGGTTCGTGGAGGGCTTCTGGTATGGCGTAGGGTATGGGTTAGGGTTAGGGTTAGGGTGAGTGTTAGGGTTAGGGCTCGGTATAGGGTATTGGTTAGGATTAGGGTACGTGTTAGGGTTAGGGTAGGGTTTAGGGTTAGGGTACGCGTTAGTGTTAGGGTAGTTATTAAACCTAACCCACTCTCTAGATACCCCTTAGCACGTAAAGGAATATTATTTGGAGGTCCAGCCATGGAGAAGAGTTTAGACACTAGGATAAGATAAGGAACACACCCATTATAAAGAAATCACTTTAGGATTCTCTTTTTAAGTTGTTCCTTAAAACACTAGTGCTTAGAAAATCTATTGGAGGCAGAAGCAGTCAAGGGTAGCCTAGGGTTAGGGTTAGGCTTAGGGTACGGCTTAGGGTACGGCTTAGGGTACCGGTTCGGGGAGGGCTTCGGGTACGGCGTAGGGTATGGGTTAGGGTTAGGGTTAGGGTTAGTGTTAGGGTTAGGGCTCGGTTTAGGGTATTGGTTAGGATTAGGGTACGTGTTAGGGTTAGGGTAGGGGTTAGGGTTAGGGTACGCGTTAGTGTTAGGGTAGTTATTAAACCTATCCCAGTCTCTAGATACCCCTTAGCACGTAAAGGAATATTATTTGGAGGTCCAGCCATGGAGAAGAGTTTAGACACTAGGATAAGATAAGGAACACACCCATTATAAAGAAATCACATTAGGATTCTCTTTTTAAGCTGTTCCTTAAAACACTAGTGCTTAGGAAATCTATTGGAGGCAGAAGCAGTCAAGGGTAGCCTAGGGTTAGGGTTAGGCTTAGGGTACGGCTTAGGGTACGGCTTAGGGTACGGGTTTGGGGAGGGCTTCGGGTACGGCGTAGGGTATGGGTTAGGGTTAGGGTTAGGGTTAGTGTTAGGGTTAGGGCTCGGTTTAGGGTATTGGTTAGGATTAAGGTACGTGTTATGGTTAGGGTAGGGGTTAGGGTTAGGGTACGCGTTAGGGTTAGGGTAGTTATTAAACCTATTCCACTCTCTAGATACACCTTAGCATGTAAAGGAATATTATTTGGGGGTCCAGCCATGGAGAAGAGTTTAGACACTAGGATAAGGTAAGGAACACACCCATTATAAAGAAATCACATTACGATTCTCTTTTTAAGCTGTTCCTTAAAACACTAGTGCTTAGGAAATCTATTGGAGGCAGAAGCAGTCAAGGGTAGCCTAGGGTTAGGGTTAGGCTTAGGGTACGGCTTAGGGTACGGCTTAGGGTACGGATTTGGGGAGGGCTTCGGGTACAGCGTAGAGTATGGGTTAGGGTTAGGGTTAGGGTTAGTGTTAGTGTTAGGGCTCGTTTTAGGGTATTGGTTAGGATTAGGGTACGTGTTAATGTTAGGGTAGGGGTTAGGGTTAGGGTACGCGTTAGTGTTAGGGTAGTTATTAAACCTATCCCACTCTCTAGATACCCCTTAGCACGTAAAGGAATATTATTTTGAGGTCCAGCCATGGAGAAGAGTTTAGACACTAGGATAAGATAAGGAACACACCCATTATGAAGAAATCACATTAGGATTCTCTTTTTAAGCTGTTCCTTAAAACACTAGTGCTTAGGAAATCTATTGGAGGCAGAAGCAGTCAAGGGTAGCCTAGGGTTAGGGTTAGGCTTAGGGTACGGCTTAGGTTACGGCTTAGGGTACCGGTTCGGGGAGGGCTTCGGGTACGGCATAGGGTATGGGTTAGGGTTCGGGTTAGGGATAGTGTTAGGGTTAGGGCTCGGTTTAGGGTATTGGTTAGGATTAGGGTACGTGTTAGGGTTAGGGTAGGGGTTAGGGTTAGGGTAGGCGTTAGTGTTAGGGTAGTTATTAAACCTATCCCACTCTCTAGATACCCTTTAGCACGTAAAGGAATATTATTTGGAGGTCCAGCCATGGAGAAGAGTTTAGACACTAGGATAAGATAAGGAACACACCCATTATAAAGAAATCACATTAGGATTCTCTTTTTAAGCTGTTCCTTAAAACACTACTGCTTAGGAAATCTATTGGAGGCAGAAGGATTCAAGGGTAGCCTACGTTTAGGGTTAGGCTTAGGGTTAGGCTTAGGGTACGGCTTAGGGTACGGGTTCGGGGAGGGCTTCTGGTACGGCGTAGGGTATGGGTTAGGGTTAGGGTTAGTGTTAGGGTTAGGGCTAGGTTTAGGGTATTGGTTAGGATTAGGGTACGTGTTAGCGATAGGGTAGGGGTTAGGGTTAGGGTACGCATTAGTGTTAGGGTAGTTATTAAACCTAACCCACTCTCTAGATACCCCTTAGCACGTAAAGGAATATTATTTGGAGGTCCAGCCATGGAGAAGAGTTTACACACTAGGATAAGATAAGGAACACACCCATTATAAAGAAATCACATTGGGATTCTCTTTTTAAGCTGTTCCTTAAAACACTAGTGCTTAGGAAATCTATTGGAGGCAGAAGCAGTCAAGGGTAGCCTAGGGTTAGTGTTAGGCTTAGGGTACGGCTTAGGGTACGGGTTCGGGGAGGGCTTCGGGTACGGCGTAGGGTATGGGTTAGGGTTAGGGTTAGGGTTAGTGTTAGGGTTAGGGCTCGGTTTAGGGTATTGTTTAGGATTAGGGTACGAGTTAGTGTTAGGGTAGGGGTTAGGGTTAGGGTACGCGTTAGTGTTAGGGTAGTTATTAAACCTATCCCACTCTCTAGATACCCCTCAGCACGTAAAGGAATATTATTTGGAGGTCCAGCCATGGAGAAGAGTTTAGACAGTAGGATAAGATAAGGAACACACACATTATAAAGAAATCACATTAGGATTCTCTTTTTAAGCTGTTCCTTAAAACACTAGTGCTTAGGAAATCTATTGGAGGCAGAAGCAGTCAAGGGTAGCCTAGGGTTAGGGTTAGGCTTAGGGTTAGGCTTAGGGTACGGCTTAGGGTACGGGTTCGGTGAGGGATTCGGGTACGGCGTAGGGTATGGCTTAGGGTTAGTGTTAGGGTTAGTGTTAGGGTTAGGGTTCGGTTTAGGGTACGGGTTAGGATTAGGGTACGTGTTAGGGTTAGGGTAGGGGTTAGGGTTAGGGTACGCGTTAGGGTTAGGGTAGTTAGTAAAACTATCCCACTCTCTAGATACACCTTAGCACGTAAAGGAATATTATTTCGGGGTCCAGCCATGGAGAAGAGTTTAGACACTAGGATAAGATAAGGAACACACCCATTATAAAGAAATCACATTAGGATTCTCTTTTTAAGCTGTTCCTTAAAACACTAGTGCTTAGGAAATCTATTGGAGGCAGAAGCAGTCAAGGGTAGCCTAGGGTTAGGGTTAGGCTTAGCGTACGGCTTAGGGTACGGCTTAGGGTACGGGTTCAGGGAGGGCTTCGGGTACGGTGTAGGGTATGGGTTAGGGTTAGGGTTAGGGTTAGTGTTAGGGTTAGGGCTCGGTTTAGGGTATTGGTTAGGATTAGGGTACGTGTTAGGGTTAGGGTAGGGGTTAGGGTTAGGGTACGCGTTAGTGTTAGGGTAGTTATTAAACCTATCCCACTCTCTAGATACCCCTTAGCACGTAAAGGAATATTATTTGGAGGTGCAGCCATGGAGAAGAGTTTAGACACTAGGATAAGATAAGGAACACACCCATTATAAAGAAATCACATTAGGATTCTCTTTTTAAGTTGTTCCTTAAAACACTAGTGCTTAGGAAATCTATTGGAGGCAGAAGCAGTCAAGGGTAGCCTACGTTTAGGGTTAGGCTTAGGGTTAGGCTTAGGGTACGGCTTAGGGTACGGGTTCGGGGAGGGCTTCTGGTACGGCGTAGGGTATGGGTTAGGGTTAGGGTTAGTGTTAGGGTTAGGGCTAGGTTTAGGGTATTGGTTAGGATTAGGGTACGTGTTAGCGATAGGGTAGGGGTTAGGGTTAGGGTACGCATTAGTGTTAGGGTAGTTATTAAACCTAACCCACTCTCTAGATACCCCTTAGCACGTAAAGGAATATTATTTGGAGGTCCAGCCATGGAGAAGAGTTTACACACTAGGATAAGATAAGGAACACACCCATTATAAAGAAATCACATTGGGATTCTCTTTTTAAGCTGTTCCTTAAAACACTAGTGCTTAGGAAATCTATTGGAGGCAGAAGCAGTCAAGGGTAGCCTAGGGTTAGTGTTAGGCTTAGGGTACGGCTTAGGGTACGGGTTGGGGGAGGGCTTCGGGTACGGCGTAGGGTATGGGTTAGGGTTAGGGTTAGGGTTAGTGTTAGGGTTAGGGCTCGGTTTAGGGTATTGTTTAGGATTAGGGTACGAGTTAGTGTTAGGGTAGGGGTTAGGGTTAGGGTACGCGTTAGTGTTAGGGTAGTTATTAAACCTATCCCACTCTCTAGATACCCCTCAGCACGTAAAGGAATATTATTTGGAGGTCCAGCCATGGAGAAGAGTTTAGACAGTAGGATAAGATAAGGAACACACACATTATAAAGAAATCACATTAGGATTCTCTTTTTAAGCTGTTCCTTAAAACACTAGTGCTTAGGAAATCTATTGGAGGCAGAAGCAGTCAAGGGTAGCCTAGGGTTAGGGTTAGGCTTAGGGTTAGGCTTAGGGTACGGCTTAGGGTACGGGTTCGGTGAGGGATTCGGGTACGGCGTAGGGTATGGCTTAGGGTTAGTGTTAGGGTTAGTGTTAGGGTTAGGGTTCGGTTTAGGGTACGGGTTAGGATTAGGGTACGTGTTAGGGTTAGGGTAGGGGTTAGGGTTGGGTACGCGTTAGGGTTAGGGTAGTTAGTAAAACTATCCCACTCTCTAGATACACCTTAGCACGTAAAGGAATATTATTTCGGGGTCCAGCCATGGAGAAGAGTTTACACACTAGGATAAGATAAGGAACACACCCATTATAAAGAAATCACATTAGGATTCTCTTTTTAAGCTGTTCCTTAAAACACTAGTGCTTAGGAAATCTATTGGAGGCAGAAGCAGTCAAGGGTAGCCTAGGGTTAGGGTTAGGCTTAGCGTACGGCTTAGGGTACGGCTTAGGGTACGGGTTCAGGGAGGGCTTCGGGTACGGTGTAGGGTATGGGTTAGGGTTAGGGTTAGGGTTAGTGTTAGGGTTAGGGCTCGGTTTAGGGTATTGGTTAGGATTAGGGTACGAGTTAGCGATAGGGTAGGGTTTAGGGTTAGGGTACGCGTTAGTGTTAGGGTAGTTATTAAACCTAACCCACGCTCTAGATACCCCTTAGCACGTAAAGGAATATTATTTGGAGGTCCAGCCATGGAGAAGAGTTTAGACACTAGGATAAGATAAGGAACACACCCATTATAAAGAAATCACATTAGGATTCTCTTTTTAAGCTGTTCCTTAAAACACTAGTGCTTAGGAAATCTATTGGAGGCAGAAGCAGTCAAGGGTAGCCTAGGGTTAGGGTTAGGCTTAGGGTTAGGCTTAGGGTACGGCTTAGGGTACGGGTTCGTGGAGGGCTTCTGGTACGGCGTAGGGTATGGGTTAGGGTTAGGGTTAGGGTTAGTGTTAGGGTTAGGGCTCGGTATAGGGTATTGGTTAGGATTAGGGTACGTGTTAGGGTTAGGGTAGGGTTTAGGGTTAGGGTACGCGTTAGTGTTAGGGTAGTTATTAAACCTATCCCAGTCTCTAGATACCCCTTAGCACGTAAAGGAATATTATTTGGAGGTCCAGCCATGGAGAAGAGTTTAGACACTAGGATAAGATAAGGAACACACCCATTATAAAGAAATCACATTAGGATTCTCTTTTTAAGCTGTTCCTTAAAACACTAGTGCTTAGGAAATCTATTGGAGGCAGAAGCAGTCAAGGGTAGCCTAGGGTTAGGGTTAGGCTTAGGGTACGGCTTAGGGTACGGCTTAGGGTACGGGTTTGGGGAGGGCTTCGGGTACGGCGTAGGGTATGGGTTAGGGTTAGGGTTAGGGTTAGTGTTAGGGTTAGGGCTCGGTTTAGGGTATTGGTTAGGATTAAGGTACGTGTTATGGTTAGGGTAGGGGTTTGGGTTAGGGTATGCGTTAGTGTTAGGGTAGTTATTAAACCTATCCCATTCTCTAGATACCCCTTAGCACATAAAGGAATATTATTTGGAGGTCCAGCCATGGAGAAGAGTTTAGACACTAGGATAAGATAAGGAACACACCCATTATAAAGAAATCACATTAGGATTCTCTTTTTAAGCTGTTCCTTAAAACACTAGTGCTTAGGAAATCTATTGGAGGCAGAAGCAGTCAAGGGTAGCCTAGGGTTAGGGTTAGGCTTGGGGTGAGGCTTAGAGTATGGCTTAGGGTACGGGTTCGGGGAGGGGTTCGGGTACGGCGTAGGTTATGTGTTAGGGTTAGGGTTAGGGTTAGTGTTAGGGTTAGGGCTCCGTTTAGGGTACGGGTTAGGATTCGGTTATGTGTTAGGGTTAGGGTAGGGGTTAGGGTTAGGGTACGCATTAGGGTTAGGGTAGTTATTAAACCTATCCCACTCTCTAGATACCCCTTAGCACGTAAAGGAATATTATTTGGGGGTCCAGCCATGGAGAAGAGTTTAGACACTAGGATAAGTTAAGGAACACACCCATTATAAAGAAATCACATTAGGATTCTCTTTTTAAGCTGTTCCTTAAAACACTAGTGCTTAGGAAATCTATTGGAGGCAGAAGCAGTCAAGGGTAGCCTAAAGTTAGGGTTAGGCTTAGGGTACGGCTTAGGGTACGGCTTAGGGTACGGGTTCGGGAAGGGCTTCGGGTACGGCGTAGGGTATGGGTTAGGGTTAGGGTTAGGGTTAGTGTTAGCGTTAGGGCTCGGTTTAGGGTATTGGTTAGGATTAGGGTACGTGTTAGGGTTAGGGTAGGGGTTAGGGTTAGGGTACGCGTTAGTGTTAGGGTAGTTATTAAACCTATCCCACTCTCTAGATACCCCTTAGCACGTAAAGGAATATTATTTGGAGGTCCAGCCATGGAGAAGAGTTTAGACACTAGGATAAGATAAGGAACACACCCATTATAAAGAAATCACATTAGGATTCTCTTTTTAAGCTGTTCCTTAAAACACTAGTGCTTAGGAAATCTATTGGAGGCAGAAGCAGTCAAGGGTAGCCTAGGGTTAGGGTTAGGCATAGGGTACGGCTTAGGGTACGGCTTAGGGTACAGGTTCGGTGAGGGCTTCGGGTACGGCGTATGGTATGGGTTAGGGTTAGGGTTAGGGTTAGTGTTAGGGTTAGGGCTCGGTTTAGGGTACGGGTTAGGATTAGGGTACGTGTTAGGGTTAGGGTAGGGGTTAGGGTTAGGGTACGCGTTAGGGTTAGGGTAGTTATTAAACCTATCCCACTCTCTAGATACCCCTTAGCACATAAAGGAATATTATTTGGAGGTCCAGCCATGGAGAAGAGTTTAGACACTAGGATAAGATAAGGAACACACCCATTATAAAGAAATCACATTAGGATTCTCTTTTTAAGCTGTTCCTTAAAACACTAGTGCTTAGGAAATCTATTGGAGGCAGAAGCAGTCAAGGGTAGCCTAGGGTTAGGGTTAGGCTTGGGGTTAGGCTTAGGGTACGGCTTAGGGTACGGGTTCGGGGAGGGGTTCGGGCACGGCGTAAGCTATGGGTTCGGGTTAGTGTTAGGGTTAGGGCTCCGTTTAGGGTGCGGGTTAGGATTCGGTTACATGTTAGGGTTAGGGTAGGGGTTAGGGTTAGGGTACGCATTAGGGTTAGGGTTGTTATTAAACCTATCCCACTCTCTAGATACCCCTTAGCACGTAAAGGAATATTATTTGGGCGTCCAGCCATGGAGAAGAGTTTAGACACAAGTATAAGTTAAGGAACACACCCATTATAAAGAAATCACATTAGGATTCTCTTTTTAAGCTGTTCCTTAAAACACTAGTGCTTAGGAAATCTATTGGAGGCAGAAGCAGTCAAGGGTAGCCTAAAGTTAGGGTTAGGCTTAGGGTACGGCTTAGGGTACGGCTTAGGGTACGGGTTCGGGAAGGGCTTCGGGTACGGCGTAGGGTATGGGTTAGGGTTAGGGTTAGGGTTTGTGTTAGCGTTAGGGCTCGGTTTAGGGTATTGTTTAGGATTACGGTACGTTTTAGGGTTAGGGTAGGGGTTAGGGTTAGGGTACGCGTTAGTGTTAGGGTAGTTATTAAAGCTATCCCACTCTCTAGATACCCCTTAGCACGTAAAGGAATATTATTTGGAGGTCCAGCCATGGAGAAGAGTTTAGACACTAGGATAAGATAAGGAACACACCCATTATAAAGAAATCACATTAGGATTCTCTTTTTAAGCTGTTCCTTAAAACACTAGTGCTTAGGAAATCTATTGGAGGCAGAAGCAGTCAAGGGTAGCCTAGGGTTAGGGTTAGGCTTGGGGTTAGGCTTAGAGTACGGCTTAGGGTACGGGTTCGGGGAGGGCTTCGGGTACGGCGTAGGGTATGGGTTAGGGTTAGGGTTAGGGTTAGTGTTAGGGTTAGGGCTCGGTTTAGGGTACGGGTTAGGATTAGGGTACGTGTTAGGGTTAGGGTAGGGGTTAGGGTTAGGGTACGCGTTAGGGTTAGGGTAGTTATTAAACCTATCCCACTCTCTAGATACCCCTTAGCACGTAAAGGAATATTATTTGGGGGTCCAGCCATGGAGAAGAGTTTAGACACTAGGATAAGATAAGGAACACACCCATTATAAAGAAATCACATTAGGATTCTCTTTTTAAGCTGTTCCTTAAAACACTAGTGCTTAGGAAATCTATTGGAGGCAGAAGCAGTCAAGGGTAGCCTAGGGTTAGTGTTAGGCTTAGGGTTAGGCTTAGGGTACGGCTTAGGGTACGGGTTTGGGGAGGGGTTCGGGAACGGCGTAGGGTTTGGGTTAGGGTTAGGGTTAGGGTTAGTGTTAGGGTTAGGGCTCGGTTTAGGGTACGGGTTAGGATTAGGGTACATGTTAGGGTTAGGGTAGGGGTTAGGATTAGGGTACGCGTTAGGGTTAGGGTAGTTATTAAACCTATCCCACTCTCTAGATACACCTTAGCACGTAAAGGAATATTATTTGGGGGTCCAGCCATCAAGAAGAGTTTAGACACTAGGATAAGATAAGGAACACACCCATTATAAAGAAATCACATTAGGATTCTCTTTTTAAGCTGTTCCTTAAAACACTAGTGCTTAGGAAATCTATTGGAGGCAGAAGCAGTCAAGGGTAGCCTAGGGTTAGGGTTAGGCTTAGGGTACCGCTTAGGGTACGGCTTACGGTACGGGTTCGGGGAGGGTTTCGGGTATGGCGTAGGGTATGGGTTAGGGTTAGTGTTAGTGTTAGGGTTAGGGCTCGGTTTTCGGTATTGGTTAGGATTAGGGTACGTGTTAGGGTTAGGGTAGGGGTTAGGGTTAGGGTACGCGTTAATGTTAGGGTAGTTATTAAAGCTATCCCACTCTCTAGATACCCCTTAGCACATAAAGGAATATTATTTGGAGGTCCAGCCATGGAGAAGAGTTTAGACACTAGGATAAGATAAGGAACACACCCATTATAAAGAAATCACATTAGGATTCACTTTTTAAGCTGTTCCTTAAAATACTAGTGCTTAGGAAATCTATTGGAGGCAGAAGCAGTCAAGGGTAACCAAGGGTTAGGGTTAGGCTTGGGGTTAGGCTTAGGGTACGGCTTAGGGTACGGGTTCGGGGAGGGCTTCGGGTACGGCGTAGGGTATGGGTTAGGGTTAGGGTTAGGGTTAGTGTTAGGGTTAGGGCTCGGTTTAGGGTATTGGTTAGGATTAGGGTACGTGTTAGTGTTAGGGTAGGGGTTAGGGTTAGGGTACGCGTTAGTGTTAGGGTAGTTATTAAACCTATCCCACTCTCTAGATACCCCTTAGCACGTAAAGGAATATTATTTGGAGGTCCAGCCATGGAGAAGAGTATAGACACTAGGATAAGATAAGGAACGCACCCAATATAAAGAAATCACATTAGGATTCTCTTTTTAAGCTGTTCCTTAAAACACTAGTGCTTAGGAAATCTATTGGAGGCAGAAGCAGTCAAGGGTAGCCTAGGGTTAGGGTTAGGCTTAGGGTACGGCTTAGGGTACGGATTACGGTACGGGTTTGGGGAGGGTTTCGGTTACGGCGTAGGGTATGGGTTAGGGTTAGTGTTAGTGTTAGGGTTAGGGCTCGGTTTTCGGTATTGGTTAGGATTAGGGTACGTGTTAGGGTTAGGGTAGGGGTTAGGGTTAGGGTACGCGTTAATGTTAGGGTAGTTATTAAAGCTATCCCACTCTCTAGATACCCCTTAGCACATAAAGGAATATTATTTGGAGGTCCAGCCATGGAGAAGAGTTTAGACACTAGGATAAGATAAGGAACACACCCATTATAAAGAAATCACATTAGGATTCTCTTTTTAAGCTGTTCCTTAAAACACTAGTGCTTAGGAAATCTATTGGAGGCAGAAGCAGTCAAGGGTAGCCTAGGGTTAAGGTTAGGCATAGGGTACGGCTTAGGGTACGGCTTAGGGTACGGGTTCGGGGAGGGCTTCGGGTACGGCGTAGGGTATGGGTTAGGGTTAGGGTTAGGGTTAGTGTTAGGGTTAGGGCTCGGTTTAGGGTACGGGTTAGGATTAGGGTACGTGTTAGGGTTAGGGTAGGGGTTAGGGTTAGGGTACGCGTTAGGGTTAGGGTAGTTAGTAAACCTATCCCACTCTCTAGATACACCTTAGCACGTAAAGGAATATTATTTCGGGGTCCAGCCATGGAGAAGAGTTTAGACACTAGGATAAGATAAGGAACACACCCATTATAAAGAAATCACATTAGGATTCTCTTTTTAAGCTGTTCCGTAAAACACTAGTGCTTAGGAAATCTATTGGAGGCAGAAGCAGTCAAGGGTAGCCTAGGGTTAGGGTTAGGCTTAGCGTACGGCTTAGGGTACGGCTTAGGGTACGGGTTCGGGGAGGGCTTCGGGTACGGCGTAGGGTATGGGTTAGGGTTAGGGTTAGGGTTAGTGTTAGGGTTAGGGCTCGGTTTAGGGTATTGGTTAGGATTAGGGTACGTGTTAGGGTTAGGGTAGGGGTTAGGGTTAGGGTACGCGTTAGTGTTAGGGTAGTTATTAAACCTATCCCACACTCTAGATACCCCTTAGCACGTAAAGGAATATTATTTGGAGGTGCAGCCATGGAGAAGCGTTTAGACACTAGGATAAGATAAGGAACACACCCATTATAAAGAAATCACATTAGGATTCTCTTTTTAAGTTGTTCCTTAAAACACTAGTGCTTAGGAAATCTATTGGAGGCAGAAGCAGTCAAGGGTAGCCTAGGGTTAGGGTTAGGCTTAGGGTTAGGCTTAGGGTACGGCTTAGGGTACGGGTTCGGTGAGGGCTTCGGGTACGGCGTAGGGTATGGGTTAGGGTTAGGGTTAGGGTTAGTGTTAGGGTTAGGGCTCGGTTTAGGGTACGGGTTAGGATTAGGGTACGTGTTAGGGTTAGGGTAGGGGTTAGGGTTAGGGTACGCGTTAGGGTTAGGGTAGTTATTAAACCTATCCCACTCTCTAGATACACCTTAGCACGTCAAGGAATATTATTTGGCGGTTCAGCCATGGAGAAGAGTTTAGACACTAGGATAAGATAAGGAACACACCCATTATAAAGAAATCACATTAGGATTCTCTTTTTAAGCTGTTCCTTAAAACACTAGTGCTTAGGAAATCTATTGGAGGCAGAAGCAGTCAAGGGTAGCCTAGGGTTAGGGTTAGGCTTAGGGTACGGCTTAGGGTACGGCTTAGGGTACGGGTTCGGGGAGGGCTTCGGGTACGGCGTAGGGTATGGGTTAGGGTTAGGGTTAGGGTTAGTGTTAGGGTTAGGGCTCGGTTTAGGGTATTGGTTAGGATTAGGGTACGTGTTAGGGTTAGGGTAGGGGTTAGGGTTAGGGTACGCATTAGTGTTAGGGTAGTTATTAAACCTATCCCAGTCTCTAGACACCCCTTAGCACGTAAAGGAATATTATTTGGAGGTCCAGCCATGGAGAAGAGTTTAGACACTAGGATACGATAAGGAACACACCCATTATAAAGAAATCACATTAGGATTCTCTTTTTAAGCTGTTCCTTAAAACACTAGTGCTTAGGAAATCTATTGGAGGCAGAAGCAGTCAAGGGTAGCCTAGGGTTAGGGTTAGGCTTCGGGTTAGGCTTAGGGTATGGCTTAGGGTACGGGTTCGGTGAGGGCTTCGGGTACGGCGTAGGGTATGGGTTAGGGTTAGGGTTAGGGTTAGTGTTAGGGTTAGGGCTCGGTTTAGGGTACGGGTTAGGATTAGGGTACGTGTTAGGGTTAGGGTAGGGGTTAGGGTTAGGGTACGCGTTAGGGTTAGGGTAGTTATTAAACCTATCCCACTCTCTAGATACACCTTAGCACGTCAAGGAATATTATTTGGCGGTCCAGCCATGGAGAAGAGTTTAGACACTAGGATAAGATAAGGAACACACCCATTATAAAGAAATCACATTAGGATTCTCTTTTTAAGCTGTTCCTTAAAACACTAGTGCTTAGAAAATCTATTGGAGGCAGAAGCAGTCAAGGGTAGCCTAGGGTTAGGGTTAGGCTTAGGGTACGGCTTAGGGTACGGCTTAGGGTACCGGTTCGGGGAGGGCTTCGGGTACGGCGTAGGGTATGGGTTAGGGTTACGGTTAGGGTTAGTGTTAGGGTTAGGGCTCGGTTTAGGGTATTGGTTAGGATTAGGGTACGTGTTAGGGTTAGGGTAGGGGTTAGGGTTAGGGTACGCGTTAGTGTTAGGGTAGTTATTAAACCTATCCCAGTCTCTAGTTACCCCTTAGCACGTAAAGGAATATTATTTGGAGGTCCAGCCATGGAGAAGAGTTTAGACACTAGGATAAGATAAGGAACACACCCATTGTAAAGAAATCACATTAGGATTCTCTTTTTAAGCTGTTCCTTAAAACACTAGTGCTTAGGAAATCTATTGGAGGCAGAAGCAGTCAAGGGTAGCCTAGGGTTAGGGTTAGGCTTAGGTTACGGCTTAGGGTACGGCTTAGGGTACGGGTTCGGGGATGGCTTCGGGTACGGCGTAGGGTATGGGTTAGGGTTAGGGTTAGGTTTAGTGTTAGGGTTAGGGCTCGGTTTAGGGTTTTGGTTAGGATTAGGGTACGTGTTAGGGTTAGGGTAGGGGTTAGGGTTAGGGTACGCGTTAGTGTTAGGGTAGTTATTAAAGCTATCCCACTCTCTAGATACCCCTTAGCACGTAAAGGAATATTATTTGGAGGTCCAGCCATGGAGAAGAATTTAGACACTAGGATAAGATAAGGAACACACCCATTATAAAGAAATCACATTAGGATTCTCTTTTTAAGTTGTTCCTTAAAACACTAGTGCTTAGGAAATCTATTGGAGGCAGAAGCAGTCAAGGGTAGCCTAGGATTAGGGTTAGGCTTAGGGTTAGGCTTAGGGTACGGCTTAGGGTACGGGTTCGGGGAGGGATTCGGGTACGGCGTAGGGTATGGCTTAGGGTTAGTGTTAGGGTTAGTGTTAGGGTTAGGGTTCGGTTTAGGGTACGGGTTAGGATTAGGGTACGTGTTAGGGTTAGGGTAGGGGTTAGGGTTAGGGTACGCGTTAGGGTTAGGGTAGTTAGTAAACCTATCCCACTCTCTAGATACACCTTAGCACGTAAAGGAATATTATTTCGGGGTCCAGCCATGGAGAAGAGTTTAGACACTAGGATAAGATAAGGAACACACACATTATAAAGAAATCACATTAGGATTCTCTTTTTAAGCTGTTCCTTAAAACACTAGTGCTTAGGAAATCTATTGGAGGCAGAAGCAGTCAAGGGTAGCCTAGGGTTAGGGTTAGGCTTAGCGTACGGCTTAGGGTACGGCTTAGGGTACGGGTTCGGGGAGGGCTTCGGGTACGGCGTAGGGTATGGGTTAGGGTTAGGGTTAGGGTTAGTGTTAGGGTTAGGGCTCGGTTTAGGGTATTGGTTAGGATTAGGGTACGTGTTAGGGTTAGGGTAGGGGTTAGGGTTAGGGTACGCGTTAGTGTTAGGGTAGTTATTAAACCTATCCCACTCTCTAGATACCCCTTAGCACGTAAAGGAATATTATTTGGAGGTGCAGCCATGGAGAAGCGTTTAGACACTAGGATAAGATAAGGAACACACCCATTATAAAGAAATCACATTAGGATTCTCTTTTTAAGTTGTTCCTTAAAACACTAGTGCTTAGGAAATCTATTGGAGGCAGAAGCAGTCAAGGGTAGCCTAGGGTTAGGGTTAGGCTTAGGGTTAGGCTTAGGGTACGGCTTAGGGTACGGGTTCGGTGAGGGCTTCGGGTACGGCGTAGGGTATGGGTTAGGGTTAGGGTTAGGGTTAGTGTTAGGGTTAGGGCTCGGTTTAGGGTACGGGTTAGGATTAGGGTACGTGTTAGGGTTAGGGTAGGGGTTAGGGTTAGGGTACGCGTTAGGGTTAGGGTAGTTATTAAACCTATCCCACTCTCTAGATACACCTTAGCACGTCAAGGAATATTATTTGGCGGTTCAGCCATGGAGAAGAGTTTAGACACTAGGATAAGATAAGGAACACACCCATTATAAAGAAATCACATTAGGATTCTCTTTTTAAGCTGTTCCTTAAAACACTAGTGCTTAGGAAATCTATTGGAGGCAGAAGCAGTCAAGGGTAGCCTAGGGTTAGGGTTAGGCTTCGGGTTAGGCTTAGGGTATGGCTTAGGGTACGGGTTCGGTGAGGGCTTCGGGTACGGCGTAGGGTATGGGTTAGGGTTAGGGTTAGGGTTAGTGTTAGTGTTAGGGCTCGTTTTAGGGTATTGGTTAGGATTAGGGTACGTGTTAGTGTTAGGGTAGGGGTTAGGGTTAGGGTACCGTTAGTGTTCGGGTAGTTATTAAACCTATCCCACTCTCTAGATACCCCTTAGCACGTAAAGGAATATTATTTGGAGGTCCAGCCATGGAGAAGAGTTTAGACACTAGGATAAGATAAGGAACACACCCATTATAAAGAAATCACATTAGGATTCTCTTTTTAAGCTGTTCCTTAAAACACTAGTGCTTAGGAAATCTATTGGAGGCAGAAGCAGTCAAGGGTAGCCTAGGGTTAGGGTTAGGCTTGGGGTTAGGCTTAGGGTACGGCTTAGGGTACGGGTTCGGGGAGGGGTTCGGGTACGGCGTAGGGTATGTGTTAGGGTTAGGGTTAGGGTTAGTGTTAGGGTTAGGGCTCCGTTTAGGGTACGGGTTAGGATTCGGTTACGTGTTAGGGTTAGGGTAGGGGTTAGGGTTAGGGTACGCATTAGGGTTAGGGTAGTTATTAAACCTATCCCACTCTCTAGATACCCCTTAGCACGTAAAGGAATATTATTTGGGGGTCCAGCCATGGAGAAGAGTTTAGACACTAGGATAAGTTAAGGAACACACCCATTATAAAGAAATCACATTACGATTCTCTTTTTAAGCTGTTCCTTAAAACACTAGTGCTTAGGAAATCTATTGGAGGCAGAAGCAGTCAAGGGTAGCCTAGGGTTAGGGTTAGGCTTAGGGTACGGCTTAGGGTACGGCTTAGGGTACGGATTTGGGGAGGGCTTTGGGTACAGCGTAGAGTATGGGTTAGGGTTAGGGTTAGGGTTAGTGTTAGTGTTAGGGCTCGTTTTAGGGTATTGGTTAGGATTAGGGTACGTGTTAATGTTAGGGTAGGGGTTAGGGTTAGGGTACGCGTTAGTGTTAGGGTAGTTATTAAACCTATCCCACTCTCTAGATACCCCTTAGCACGTAAAGGAATATTATTTTGAGGTCCAGCCATGGAGAAGAGTTTAGACACTAGGATAAGATAAGGAACACACCCATTATAAAGAAATCACATTAGGATTCTCTTTTTAAGCTGTTCCTTAAAACACTAGTGCTTAGGAAATCTATTGGAGGCAGAAGCAGTCAAGGGTAGCCTAGGGTTAGGGTTAGGCATAGGGTACGGCTTAGGGTACGGGTTCGGTGAGGGCTTCGGGTACAGCGTAGGGTATGGGTTAGGGTTAGGGTTAGGGTTAGTGTTAGGGTTAGGGCTCGGTTTAGGGTACGGGTTAGCATTAGGGTACGTGTTAGGGTTAGGGTAGGGGTTAGGGTTAGGGTACGCGTTAGGGTTAGGGTAGTTATTAAACCTATCCCACTCTCTAGATACCCCTTAGCACGTAAAGGAATATTATTTGGAGGTCCAGCCATGGAGAAGAGTTTAGACACTAGGATAAGATAAGGAACACACCCATTATAAAGAAATCACATTAGGATTCTCTTTTTAAGCTGTTCCTTAAAACACTAGTGCTTAGGAAATCTATTGGAGGCAGAAGCAGTCAAGGGTAGCCTAGGGTTAGGGTTAGGCTTGGGGTTAGGCTTAGGGTACGGCTTAGGGTACGGGTTCGGGGAGGGGTTCGGGTACGGCGTAAGCTATGGGTTAGGGTTAGTGTTAGGGTTAGGGCTCCGTTTAGGGTGCGGGTTAGGATTCGGTTACATGTTAGGGTTAGGGTAGGGGTTAGGGTTAGGGTACGCATTAGGGTTAGGGTTGTTATTAAACCTATCCCACTCTCTAGATACCCCTTAGCACGTAAAGGAATATTATTTGGGGGTCCAGCCATGGAGAAGAGTTTAGACACAAGGATAAGTTAAGGAACACACCCATTATAAAGAAATCATATTAGGATTCTCTTTTTAAGCTGTTCCTTAAAACACTAGTGCTTAGGAAATCTATTGGAGGCAGAAGCAGTCAAGGGTAGCCTAAAGTTAGGGTTAGGCTTAGGGTACGGCTTAGGGTACGGCTTAGGGTACGGGTTCGGGAAGGGCTTCGGGTACGGCGTAGGGTATGGGTTAGGGTTAGGGTTAGGGTTTGTGTTAGCGTTAGGGCTCGGTTTAGGGTATTGGTTAGGATTACGGTACGTGTTAGGGTTAGGGTAGGGGTTAGGGTTAGGGTACGCGTTAGTGTTAGGGTAGTTATTAAAGCTATCCCACTCTCTAGATACCCCTTAGCACGTAAAGGAATATTATTTGGAGGTCCAGCCATGGAGAAGAGTTTAGACACTAGGATAAGATAAGGAACACACCCATTATAAAGAAATCACATTAGGATTCTCTTTTTAAGCTGTTCCTTAAAACACTAGTGCTTAGGAAATCTATTGGAGGCAGAAGCAGTCAAGGGTAGCCTAGGGTTAGGGTTAGGCTTGGGGTTAGGCTTAGAGTACGGCTTAGGGTACGGGTTCAGGGAGGGCTTCGGGTACGGCGTAGGGTATGGGTTAGGGTTAGGGTTAGGGTTAGTGTTAGGGTTAGGGCTCGGTTTAGGGTACGGGTTAGGATTAGGGTACGTGTTAGGGTTAGGGTAGGGGTTAGGGTTAGGGTACGCGTTAGGGTTAGGGTAGTTATTAAACCTATCCCACTCTCTAGATACCCCTTAGCACGTCAAGGAATATTATTTGGGGGTCCAGCCATGGAGAAGAGTTTAGACACTAGGATAAGATAAGGAACACACCCATTATAAAGAAATCACATTAGGATTCTCTTTTTAAGCTGTTCCTTAAAACACTAGTGCTTAGGAAATCTATTGGAGGCAGAAGCAGTCAAGGGTAGCCTAGGGTTAGGGTTAGGCTTAGGGTTAGGCTTAGGGTACGGCTTAGGGTACGGGTTTGGGGAGGGGTTCGGGAACAGCGTAGGGTTTGGGTTAGGGTTAGGGTTAGGGTTAGTGTTAGGGTTAGGGCTCGGTTTAGGGTACGGGTTAGGATTAGGGTACATGTTAGGGTTAGGGTAGGGGTTAGGGTTAGGGTACGCGTTAGGGTTAGGGTAGTTATTAAACCTATCCCACTCTCTAGATACACCTTAGCACGTAAAGGAATATTATTTGGGGGTCCAGCCATCAAGAAGAGTTTAGACACTAGGATAAGATAAGGAACACACCCATTATAAAGAAATCACATTAGGATTCTCTTTTTAAGCTGTTCCTTAAAACACTAGTGCTTAGGAAATCTATTGGAGGCAGAAGCAGTCAAGGGTAGCCTAGGGTTAGGGTTAGGCTTAGGGTACCGCTTAGGGTACGGCTTACGGTACGGGTTCGGGGAGGGTTTCGGGTACGGCGTAGGGTATGGGTTAGGGTTAGTGTTAGTGTTAGGGTTAGGGCTCGGTTTTCGGTATTGGTTAGGATTAGGGTACGTGTTAGGGTTAGGGTAGGGGTTAGGGTTAGGGTACGCGTTAATGTTAGGGTAGTTATTAAAGCTATCCCACTCTCTAGATACCCCTTAGCACGTAAAGGAATATTATTTGGAGGTCCAGCCATGGAGAAGAGTTTAGACACTAGGATAAGATTAGGAACACACCCATTATAAAGAAATCACATTAGGATTCTCTTTTTAAGCTGTTCCTTAAAACACTAGTGCTTAGGAAATCTATTGGACCAGAAGCAGTCAAGGGTAGCCTAGGGTTAGGGTTAGGCTTAGGGTACGGCTTAGGGTACGGCTTAGGGTACGGGTTCGTGGAGGGCTTCGGGTACGGCGTAGGGTATGGGTTATGGTTAGGGTTAGGGTTAGTGTTAGGGTTAGGGCTCGGTTTAGGGTATTGGTTAGGATTAGGGTACGTGTTATGGTTAGGGTGGGGGTTAGGGTTAGGGTACGCTTTAGTGTTAGGGTAGTTATTAAACCTATCCCACTCTCTAGATACCCCTTAGCACATAAAGGAATATTATTTGGAGGTCCAGCCATGGAGAAGAGTTTAGACACTAGGATAAGATAAGGAACACACCCATTATAAAGAAATCACATTAGGATTCTCTTTTTAAGCTGTTCCTTAAAATACTAGTGCTTAGGAAATCTATTGGAGGCAGAAGCAGTCAAGGGTAACCAAGGGTTAGGGTTAGGCTTGGGGTTAGGCTTAGGGTACGGCTTAGGGTACGGGTTCGGGGAGGGCTTCGGGTACGGCGTAGGGTATGGGTTAGGGTTAGGGTTAGGGTTAGTGTTAGGGTTAGGGCTCGGATTAGGGTATTGGTTAGGATTAGGGTACGTGTTAGTGTTAGGGTAGGGGTTAGGGTTAGGGTACGCGTTAGTGTTAGGGTAGTTATTAAACCTATCCCACTCTCTAGATACCCCTTAGCACGTAAAGGAATATTATTTGGGGGTCCAGCCATGGAGAAGAGTTTAGACACTAGGATAAGATAAGGAACACACCCATTATAAAGAAATCACATTACGATTCTCTTTTTAAGCTGTTCCTTAAAACACTAGTGCTTAGGAAATCTATTGGAGGCAGAAGCAGTCAAGGGTAGCCTAGGGTTAGGGTTAGGCTTAGGGTACGGCTTAGGGTACGGATTTGGGGAGGGCTTCGGGTACAGCGTAGAGTATGGGTTAGGGTTAGGGTTAGGGTTAGTGTTAGTGTTAGGGCTCGTTTTAGGGTATTGGTTAGGATTAGGGTACGTGTTAATGTTAGGGTAGGGGTTAGGGTTAGGGTACGCGTTAGTGTTAGGGTAGTTATTAAACCTATCCCACTCTCTAGATACCCCTTAGCACGTAAAGGAATATTATTTTGTGGTCCAGCCATGGAGAAGAGTTTAGACACTAGGATAAGATAAGGAACACACCCATTATAAAGAAATCACATTAGGATTCTCTTTTTAAGCTGTTCCTTAAAACACTAGTGCTTAGGAAATCTATTGGAGGCAGAAGCAGTCAAGGGTAGCCTAGGGTTAGGGTTAGGCTTAGGGTACGGCTTAGGGTACGGCTTAGGGTACGGGTTCGGGGAGGGCTTCGGGTACGGCGTAGGGTATGGGTTAGGGTTAGGTTTAGGGTTAGTGTTAGGGTTAGGGTTAGTGTTAGGGTTAGGGCTCGGTATAGGGTATTGGTTAGGATTAGGGTACCTGTTAGGGTTAGGGTAGGGTTTAGGGTTAGGGTACGCGTTAGTGTTAGGGTAGTTATTAAACCTAACCCACTCTCTAGATACCCCTTAGCACGTAAAGGAATATTATTTGGAGGTTCAGCCATGGAGAAGAGTTTAGACACTAGGATAAGATAAGGAACACACCCATTATAAAGAAATCACATTAGGATTCTCTTTTTAAGCTGTTCCTTAAAACACTAGTGCTTAGAAAATCTATTGGAGGCAGAAGCAGTCAAGGGTAGCCTAGGGTTAGGGTTAGGCTTAGGGTACGGCTTAGGGTACGGCTTAGGGTACCGGTTCGGGGAGGGCTTCGGGTACGGCGTAGGGTATGGGTTAGGGTTACGGTTAGGGTTAGTGTTAGGGTTAGGGCTCGGTTTAGGGTATTGGTTAGGATTAGGGTACGTGTTAGGGTTAGGGTAGGGGTTAGGGTTAGGGTACGCGTTAGTGTTAGGGTAGTTATTAAACCTATCCCAGTCTCTAGATACCCCTTAGCACGTAAAGGAATATTATTTGGAGGTCCAGCCATGGAGAAGAGTTTAGACACTAGGATAAGATAAGGAACACACCCATTGTAAAGAAATCACATTAGGATTCTCTTTTTAAGCTGTTCCTTAAAACACTAGTGCTTAGGAAATCTATTGGACCAGAAGCAGTCAAGGGTAGCCTAGGGTTAGGGTTAGGCTTAGGGTACGGCTTAGGGTACGGCTTAGGGTACGGGTTCGTGGAGGGCTTCGGGTACGGCGTAGGGTATGGGTTATGGTTAGGGTTAGGGTTAGTGTTAGGGTTAGGGCTCGGTTTAGGGTATTGGTTAGGATTAGGGTACGTGTTATGGTTAGGGTGGGGGTTAGGGTTAGGGTACGCTTTAGTGTTAGGGTAGTTATTAAACCTATCCCACTCTCTAGATACCCCTTAGCACATAAAGGAATATTATTTGGAGGTCCAGCCATGGAGAAGAGTTTAGACACTAGGATAAGATAAGGAACACACCCATTATAAAGAAATCACATTAGGATTCTCTTTTTAAGCTGTTCCTTAAAATACTAGTGCTTAGGAAATCTATTGGAGGCAGAAGCAGTCAAGGGTAACCAAGGGTTAGGGTTAGGCTTGGGGTTAGGCTTAGGGTACGGCTTAGGGTACGGGTTCGGGGAGGGCTTCGGGTACGGCGTAGGGTATGGGTTAGGGTTAGGGTTAGGGTTAGTGTTAGGGTTAGGGCTCGGTTTAGGGTATTGGTTAGGATTAGGGTACGTGTTAGTGTTAGGGTAGGGGTTAGGGTTAGGGTACGCGTTAGTGTTAGGGTAGTTATTAAACCTATCCCACTCTCTAGATACCCCTTAGCACGTAAAGGAATATTATTTGGGGGTCCAGCCATGGAGAAGAGTTTAGACACTAGGATAAGATAAGGAACACACCCATTATAAAGAAATCACATTACGATTCTCTTTTTAAGCTGTTCCTTAAAACACTAGTGCTTAGGAAATCTATTGGAGGCAGAAGCAGTCAAGGGTAGCCTAGGGTTAGGGTTAGGCTTAGGGTACGGCTTAGGGTACGGCTTAGGGTACGGATTTGGGGAGGGCTTCGGGTACAGCGTAGAGTATGGGTTAGGGTTAGGGTTAGGGTTAGTGTTAGTGTTAGGGCTCGTTTTAGGGTATTGGTTAGGATTAGCGTACGTGTTAATGTTAGGGTAGGGGTTAGGGTTAGGGTACGCGTTAGTGTTAGGGTAGTTATTAAACCTATCCCACTCTCTAGATACCCCTTAGCACGTAAAGGAATATTATTTTGAGGTCCAGCCATGGAGAAGAGTTTAGACACTAGGATAAGATAAGGAACACACCCATTATAAAGAAATCACATTAGGATTCTCTTTTTAAGCTGTTCCTTAAAACACTAGTGCTTAGGAAATCTATTGGAGGCAGAAGCAGTCAAGGGTAGCCTAGGGTTAGGGTTAGGCATAGGGTACGGCTTAGGGTACGGGTTCGGTGAGGGCTTCGGGTACAGCGTAGGGTATGGGTTAGGGTTAGGGTTAGGGTTAGTGTTAGGGTTAGGGCTCGGTTTAGGGTACGGGTTAGCATTAGGGTACGTGTTAGGGTTAGGGTAGGGGTTAGGGTTAGGGTACGCGTTAGGGTTAGGGTAGTTATTAAACCTATCCCACTCTCTAGATACCCCTTAGCACGTAAAGGAATATTATTTGGAGGTCCAGCCATGGAGAAGAGTTTAGACACTAGGATAAGATAAGGAACACACCCATTATAAAGAAATCACATTAGGATTCTCTTTTTAAGCTGTTCCTTAAAACACTAGTGCTTAGGAAATCTATTGGAGGCAGAAGCAGTCAAGGGTAGCCTAGGGTTAGGGTTAGGCTTGGGGTTAGGCTTAGGGTACGGCTTAGGGTACGGGTTCGGGGAGGGGTTCGGGTATGGCGTAAGCTATGGGTTAGGGTTAGTGTTAGGGTTAGGGCTCCGTTTAGGGTGCGGGTTAGGATTCGGTTACATGTTAGGGTTAGGGTAGGGGTTAGGGTTAGGGTACGCATTAGGGTTAGGGTTGTTATTAAACCTATCCCACTCTCTAGATACCCCTTAGCACGTAAAGGAATATTATTTGGGGGTCCAGCCATGGAGAAGAGTTTAGACACAAGGATAAGTTAAGGAACACACCCATTATAAAGAAATCACATTAGGATTCTCTTTTTAAGCTGTTCCTTAAAACACTAGTGCTTAGGAAATCTATTGGAGGCAGAAGCAGTCAAGGGTAGCCTAAAGTTAGGGTTAGGCTTAGGGTACGGCTTAGGGTACGGCTTAGGGTACGGGTTCGGGAAGGGCTTCGGGTACGGCGTAGGGTATGGGTTAGGGTTAGGGTTAGGGTTTGTGTTAGCGTTAGGGCTCGGTTTAGGGTATTGGTTAGGATTACGGTACGTGTTAGGGTTAGGGTAGGGGTTAGGGTTAGGGTACGCGTTAGTGTTAGGGTAGTTATTAAAGCTATCCCACTCTCTAGATACCCCTTAGCACGTAAAGGAATATTATTTGGAGGTCCAGCCATGGAGAAGAGTTTAGACACTAGGATAAGATAAGGAACACACCCATTATAAAGAAATCACATTAGGATTCTCTTTTTAAGCTGTTCCTTAAAACACTAGTGCTTAGGAAATCTATTGGAGGCAGAAGCAGTCAAGGGTAGCCTAGGGTTAGGGTTAGGCTTGGGGTTAGGCTTAGAGTACGGCTTAGGGTACGGGTTCAGGGAGGGCTTCGGGTACGGCGTAGGGTATGGGTTAGGGTTAGGGTTAGGGTTAGTGTTAGGGTTAGGGCTCGGTTTAGGGTACGGGTTAGGATTAGGGTACGTGTTAGGGTTAGGGTAGGGGTTAGGGTTAGGGTACGCGTTAGGGTTAGGGTAGTTATTAAACCTATCCCACTCTCTAGATACCCCTTAGCACGTAAAGGAATATTATTTGGGGGTCCAGCCATGGAGAAGAGTTTAGACACTAGGATAAGATAAGGAACACACCCATTATAAAGAAATCACATTAGGATTCTCTTTTTAAGCTGTTCCTTAAAACACTAGTGCTTAGGAAATCTATTGGAGGCAGAAGCAGTCAAGGGTAGCCTAGGGTTAGGGTTAGGCTTAGGGTTAGGCTTAGGGTACGGCTTAGGATACGGGTTTGGGGAGGGGTTCGGGAACAGCGTAGGGTTTGGGTTAGGGTTAGGGTTAGGGTTAGTGTTAGGGTTAGGGCTCGGTTTAGGGTACGGGTTAGGATTAGGGTACATGTTAGGGTTAGGGTAGGGGTTAGGGTTAGGGTACGCGTTAGGGTTAGGGTAGTTATTAAACCTATCCCACTCTCTAGATACACCTTAGCACGTAAAGGAATATTATTTGGGGGTCCAGCCATCAAGAAGAGTTTAGACACTAGGATAAGATAAGGAACACACCCATTATAAAGAAATCACATTAGGATTCTCTTTTTAAGCTGTTCCTTAAAACACTAGTGCTTAGGAAATCTATTGGAGGCAGAAGCAGTCAAGGGTAGCCTAGGGTTAGGGTTAGGCTTAGGGTACCGCTTAGGGTACGGCTTACGGTACGGGTTCGGGGAGGGTTTCGGGTACGGCGTAGGGTATGGGTTAGGGTTAGTGTTAGTGTTAGGGTTAGGGCTCGGTTTTCGGTATTGGTTAGGATTAGGGTACGTGTTAGGGTTAGGGTAGGGGTTAGGGTTAGGGTACGCGTTAATGTTAGGGTAGTTATTAAAGCTATCCCACTCTCTAGATACCCCTTAGCACGTAAAGGAATATTATTTGGAGGTCCAGCCATGGAGAAGAGTTTAGACACTAGGATAAGATTAGGAACACACCCATTATAAAGAAATCACATTAGGATTCTCTTTTTAAGCTGTTCCTTAAAACACTAGTGCTTAGGAAATCTATTGGACCAGAAGCAGTCAAGGGTAGCCTAGGGTTAGGGTTAGGCTTAGGGTACGGCTTAGGGTACGGCTTAGGGTACGGGTTCGTGGAGGGCTTCGGGTACGGCGTAGGGTATGGGTTAGGGTTAGGGTTAGGGTTAGTGTTAGGGTTAGGGCTCGGTTTAGGGTATTGGTTAGGATTAGGGTACGTGTTAGTGTTAGGGTAGGGGTTAGGGTTAGGGTACGCGTTAGTGTTAGGGTAGTTATTAAACCTATCCCACTCTCTAGATACCCCTTAGCACGTAAAGGAATATTATTTGGGGGTCCAGCCATGGAGAAGAGTTTAGACACTAGGATAAGATAAGGAACACACCCATTATAAAGAAATCACATTACGATTCTCTTTTTAAGCTGTTCCTTAAAACACTAGTGCTTAGGAAATCTATTGGAGGCAGAAGCAGTCAAGGGTAGCCTAGGGTTAGGGTTAGGCTTAGGGTACGGCTTAGGGTACGGCTTAGGGTACGGATTTGGGGAGGGCTTCGGGTACAGCGTAGAGTATGGGTTAGGGTTAGGGTTAGGGTTAGTGTTAGTGTTAGGGCTCGTTTTAGGGTATTGGTTAGGATTAGGGTACGTGTTAATGTTAGGGTAGAGGTTAGGGTTAGGGTACGCGTTAGTGTTAGGGTAGTTATTAAACCTATCCCACTCTCTAGATACCCCTTAGCACGTAAAGGAATATTATTTTGAGGTCCAGCCATGGAGAAGAGTTTAGACACTAGGATAAGATAAGGAACACACCCATTATAAAGAAATCACATTAGGATTCTCTTTTTAAGCTGTTCCTTAAAACACTAGTGCTTAGGAAATCTATTGGAGGCAGAAGCAGTCAAGGGTAGCCTAGGGTTAGGGTTAGGCTTAGGGTACGGCTTAGGGTACGGCTTAGGGTACGGGTTCGGGGAGGGCTTCGGGTACGGCGTAGGGTATGGGTTAGGGTTAGGTTTAGGGTTAGTGTTAGGGTTAGGGTTAGTGTTAGGGTTAGGGCTCGGTATAGGGTATTGGTTAGGATTAGGGTACCTGTTAGGGTTAGGGTAGGGTTTAGGGTTAGGGTACGCGTTAGTGTTAGGGTAGTTATTAAACCTAACCCACTCTCTAGATACCCCTTAGCACGTAAAGGAATATTATTTGGAGGTTCAGCCATGGAGAAGAGTTTAGACACTAGGATAAGATAAGGAACACACCCATTATAAAGAAATCACATTAGGATTCTCTTTTTAAGCTGTTCCTTAAAACACTAGTGCTTAGAAAATCTATTGGAGGCAGAAGCAGTCAAGGGTAGCCTAGGGTTAGGGTTAGGCTTAGGGTACGGCTTAGGGTACGGCTTAGGGTACCGGTTCGGGGAGGGCTTCGGGTACGGCGTAGGGTATGGGTTAGGGTTACGGTTAGGGTTAGTGTTAGGGTTAGGGCTCGGTTTAGGGTATTGGTTAGGATTAGGGTACGTGTTAGGGTTAGGGTAGGGGTTAGGGTTAGGGTACGCGTTAGTGTTAGGGTAGTTATTAAACCTATCCCAGTCTCTAGATACCCCTTAGCACGTAAAGGAATATTATTTGGAGGTCCAGCCATGGAGAAGAGTTTAGACACTAGGATAAGATAAGGAACACACCCATTGTAAAGAAATCACATTAGGATTCTCTTTTTAAGCTGTTCCTTAAAACACTAGTGCTTAGGAAATCTATTGGAGGCAGAAGCAGTCAAGGGTAGCCTAGGGTTAGGGTTAGGCTTAGGTTACGGCTTAGGGTACGGCTTAGGGTACGGGTTCGGGGATGGCTTCGGGTACGGCGTAGGGTATGGGTTAGGGTTAGGGTTAGGTTTAGTGTTAGGGTTAGGGCTCGGTTTAAGGTTTTGGTTAGGATTAGGGTACGTGTTAGGGTTAGGGTAGGGGTTAGGGTTAGGGTACGCGTTAGTGTTAGGGTAGTTATTAAAGCTATCCCACTCTCTAGATACCCCTTAGCACGTAAAGGAATATTATTTGGAGGTCCAGCCATGGAGAAGAATTTAGACACTAGGATAAGATAAGGAACACACCCATTATAAAGAAATCACATTAGGATTCTCTTTTTAAGTTGTTCCTTAAAACACTAGTGCTTAGGAAATCTATTGGAGGCAGAAGCAGTCAAGGGTAGCCTAGGGTTAGGGTTAGGCTTAGGGTTAGGCTTAGGGTACGGCTTAGGGTACGGGTTCGGGGAGGGATTCGGGTACGGCGTAGGGTATGGCTTAGGGTTAGTGTTAGGGTTAGTGTTAGGGTTAGGGTTCGGTTTAGGGTACGGGTTAGGATTAGGGTACGTGTTAGGGTTAGGGTAGGGGTTAGGGTTAGGGTACGCGTTAGGGTTAGGGTAGTTAGTAAACCTATCCCACTCTCTAGATACACCTTAGCACGTAAAGGAATATTATTTCGGGGTCCAGCCATGGAGAAGAGTTTAGACACTAGGATAAGATAAGGAACACACCCATTATAAAGAAATCACATTAGGATTCTCTTTTTAAGCTGTTCCTTAAAACACTAGTGCTTAGGAAATCTATTGGAGGCAGAAGCAGTCAAGGGTAGCCTAGGGTTAGGGTTAGGCTTAGCGTACGGCTTAGGGTACGGCTTAGGGTACGGGTTCGGGGAGGGCTTCGGGTACGGCGTAGGGTATGGGTTAGGGTTAGGGTTAGGGTTAGTGTTAGGGTTAGGGCTCGGTTTAGGGTATTGGTTAGGATTAGGGTACGTGTTACGGTTAGGGTAGGGGTTAGGGTTAGGGTACGCGTTAGTGTTAGGGTAGTTATTAAACCTATCCCACTCTCTAGATACCCCTTAGCACGTAAAGGAATATTATTTGGAGGTGCAGCCATGGAGAAGCGTTTAGACACTAGGATAAGATAAGGAACACACCCATTATAAAGAAATCACATTAGGATTCTCTTTTTAAGTTGTTCCTTAAAACACTAGTGCTTAGGAAATCTATTGGAGGCAGAAGCAGTCAAGGGTAGCCTAGGGTTAGGGTTAGGCTTAGGGTTAGGCTTAGGGTACGGCTTAGGGTACGGGTTCGGTGAGGGCTTCGGGTACGGCGTAGGGTATGGGTTAGGGTTAGGGTTAGGGTTAGTGTTAGGGTTAGGGCTCGGTTTAGGGTACGGGTTAGGATTAGGGTACGTGTTAGGGTTAGGGTAGGGGTTAGGGTTAGGGTACGCGTTAGGGTTAGGGTAGTTATTAAACCTATCCCACTCTCTAGATACACCTTAGCACGTCAAGGAATATTATTTGGCGGTTCAGCCATGGAGAAGAGTTTAGACACTAGGATAAGATAAGGAACACACCCATTATAAAGAAATCACATTAGGATTCTCTTTTTAAGCTGTTCCTTAAAACACTAGTGCTTAGGAAATCTATTGGAGGCAGAAGCAGTCAAGGGTAGCCTAGGGTTAGGGTTAGGCTTCGGGTTAGGCTTAGGGTATGGCTTAGGGTACGGGTTCGGTGAGGGCTTCGGGTACGGCGTAGGGTATGGGTTAGGGTTAGGGTTAGGGTTAGTGTTAGGGTTAGGGCTCGGTTTAGGGTACGGGTTAGGATTAGGGTACGTGTTAGGGTTAGGGTAGGGGTTAGGGTTAGGGTACGCGTTAGGGTTAGGGTAGTTATTAAACCTATCCCACTCTCTAGATACACCTTAGCACGTCAAGGAATATTATTTGGCGGTCCAGCCATGGAGAAGAGTTTAGACACTAGGATAAGATAAGGAACACACCCATTATAAAGAAATCACATTAGGATTCTCTTTTTAAGCTGTTCCTTAAAACACTAGTGCTTAGGAAATCTATTGGAGGCAGAAGCAGTCAAGGGTAGCCTAGGGTTAGGGTTAGGCTTAGGGTACGGCTTAGGGTACGGCTTAGGGTACGGGTTCGGGGAGGGCTTCGGGTACGGCGTAGGGTATGGGTTAGGGTTAGGTTTAGGGTTAGTGTTAGGGTTAGGGCTCGGTTTAGGGTACGGGTTAGGATTAGGGTACATGTTAGGGTTAGGGTAGGGGTTAGGGTTAGGGTACGCGTTAGGGTTAGGGTAGTTATTAAACCTATCCCACTCTCTAGATACACCTTAGCACGTAAAGGAATATTATTTGGGGGTCCAGCCATCGAGAAGAGTTTAGGCACTAGGATAAGATAAGGAACACACCCATTATAAAGAAATCACATTAGGATTCTCTTTTTAAGCTGTTCCTTAAAACACTAGTGCTTAGGAAATCTATTGGAGGCAGAAGCAGTCAAGGGTAGCCTAGGGTTAGGCTTAGGCTTAGGGTACGGCTTTGGGTACGGCTTAGCGTACGGGTTCGGGGAGGACTTCGGGTACGGCGTAGGGTATGGGTTAGGGTTAGGGTTAGGGTTAGTGTTAGTGTTAGGGCTCGTTTTAGGGTATTGGTTAGGATTAGGGTACGTGTTAGTGTTAGGGTAGGGGTTAGGGTTAGGGTACCGTTAGTGTTCGGGTAGTTATTAAACCTATCCCACTCTCTAGATACCCCTTAGCACGTAAAGGAATATTATTTGGAGGTCCAGCCATGGAGAAGAGTTTAGACACTAGGATAAGATAAGGAACACACCCATTATAAAGAAATCACATTAGGATTCTCTTTTTAAGCTGTTCCTTAAAACACTAGTGCTTAGGAAATCTATTGGAGGCAGAAGCAGTCAAGGGTAGCCTAGGGTTAGGGTTAGGCTTGGGGTTAGGCTTAGGGTACGGCTTAGGGTACGGGTTCGGGGAGGGGTTCGGGTACGGCGTAGGGTATGTGTTAGGGTTAGGGTTAGGGTTAGTGTTAGGGTTAGGGCTCCGTTTAGGGTACGGGTTAGGATTCGGTTACGTGTTAGGGTTAGGGTAGGGGTTAGGGTTAGGGTACGCATTAGGGTTAGGGTAGTTATTAAACCTATCCCACTCTCTAGATACCCCTTAGCACGTAAAGGAATATTATTTGGGGGTCCAGCCATGGAGAAGAGTTTAGACACTAGGATAAGTTAAGGAACACACCCATTATAAAGAAATCACATTACGATTCTCTTTTTAAGCTGTTCCTTAAAACACTAGTGCTTAGGAAATCTATTGGAGGCAGAAGCAGTCAAGGGTAGCATAGGGTTAGGGTTAGGCTTAGGGTACGGCTTAGGGTACGGCTTAGGGTACGGATTTGGGGAGGGCTTCGGGTACAGCGTAGAGTATGGGTTAGGGTTAGGGTTAGGGTTAGTGTTAGTGTTAGGGCTCGTTTTAGGGTATTGGTTAGGATTAGGGTACGTGTTAATGTTAGGGTAGGGGTTAGGGTTAGGGTACGCGTTAGTGTTAGGGTAGTTATTAAACCTATCCCACTCTCTAGATACCCCTTAGCACGTAAAGGAATATTATTTTGAGGTCCAGCCATGGAGAAGAGTTTAGACACTAGGATAAGATAAGGAACACACCCATTATAAAGAAATCACATTAGGATTCTCTTTTTAAGCTGTTCCTTAAAACACTAGTGCTTAGGAAATCTATTGGAGGCAGAAGCAGTCAAGGGTAGCCTAGGGTTAGGGTTAGGCATAGGGTACGGCTTAGGGTACGGGTTCGGTGAGGGCTTCGGGTACAGCGTAGGGTATGGGTTAGGGTTAGGGTTAGGGTTAGTGTTAGGGTTAGGGCTCGGTTTAGGGTACGGGTTAGCATTAGGGTACGTGTTAGGGTTAGGGTAGGGGTTAGGGTTAGGGTACGCGTTAGGGTTAGGGTAGTTATTAAACCTATCCCACTCTCTAGATACCCCTTAGCACGTAAAGGAATATTATTTGGAGGTCCAGCCATGGAGAAGAGTTTAGACACTAGGATAAGATAAGGAACACACCCATTATAAAGAAATCACATTAGGATTCTCTTTTTAAGCTGTTCCTTAAAACACTAGTGCTTAGGAAATCTATTGGAGGCAGAAGCAGTCAAGGGTAGCCTAGGGTTAGGGTTAGGCTTGGGGTTAGGCTTAGGGTACGGCTTAGGGTACGGGTTCGGGGAGGGGTTCGGGTACGGCATAAGCTATGGGTTAGGGTTAGTGTTAGGGTTAGGGCTCCGTTTAGGGTGCGGGTTAGGATTCGGTTACATGTTAGGGTTAGGGTAGGGGTTAGGGTTAGGGTACGCATTAGGGTTAGGGTTGTTATTAAACCTATCCCACTCTCTAGATACCCCTTAGCACGTAAAGGAATATTATTTGGGGGTCCAGCCATGGAGAAGAGTTTAGACACAAGGATAAGTTAAGGAACACACCCATTATAAAGAAATCACATTAGGATTCTCTTTTTAAGCTGTTCCTTAAAACACTAGTGCTTAGGAAATCTATTGGAGGCAGAAGCAGTCAAGGGTAGCCTAAAGTTAGGGTTAGGCTTAGGGTACGGCTTAGGGTACGGCTTAGGGTACGGGTTCGGGAAGGGCTTCGGGTACGGCGTAGGGCATGGGTTAGGGTTAGGGTTAGGGTTTGTGTTAGCGTTAGGGCTCGGTTTAGGGTATTGGTTAGGATTACGGTACGTGTTAGGGTTAGGGTAGGGGTTAGGGTTAGGGTACGCGTTAGTGTTAGGGTAGTTATTAAAGCTATCCCACTCTCTAGATACCCCTTAGCACGTAAAGGAATATTATTTGGAGGTCCAGCCATGGAGAAGAGTTTAGACACTAGGATAAGATAAGGAACACACCCATTATAAAGAAATCACATTAGGATTCTCTTTTTAAGCTGTTCCTTAAAACACTAGTGCTTAGGAAATCTATTGGAGGCAGAAGCAGTCAAGGGTAGCCTAGGGTTAGGGTTAGGCTTGGGGTTAGGCTTAGAGTACGGCTTAGGGTACGGGTTCAGGGAGGGCTTCGGGTACGGCGTAGGGTATGGGTTAGGGTTAGGGTTAGGGTTAGTGTTAGGGTTAGGGCTCGGTTTAGGGTACGGGTTAGGATTAGGGTACGTGTTAGGGTTAGGGTAGGGGTTAGGGTTAGGGTACGCGTTAGGGTTAGGGTAGTTATTAAACCTATCCCACTCTCTAGATACCCCTTAGCACGTCAAGGAATATTATTTGGGGGTCCAGCCATGGAGAAGAGTTTAGACACTAGGATAAGATAAGGAACACACCCATTATAAAGAAATCACATTAGGATTCTCTTTTTAAGCTGTTCCTTAAAACACTAGTGCTTAGGAAATCTATTGGAGGCAGAAGCAGTCAAGGGTAGCCTAGGGTTAGGGTTAGGCTTAGGGTTAGGCTTAGGGTACGGCTTAGGGTACGGGTTTGGGGAGGGGTTCGGGAACAGCGTAGGGTTTGGGTTAGGGTTAGGGTTAGGGTTAGTGTTAGGGTTAGGGCTCGGTTTAGGGTACGGGTTAGGATTAGGGTACATGTTAGGGTTAGGGTAGGGGTTAGGGTTAGGGTACGCGTTAGGGTTAGGGTAGTTATTAAACCTATCCCACTCTCTAGATACACCTTAGCACGTAAAGGAATATTATTTGGGGGTCCAGCCATCAAGAAGAGTTTAGACACTAGGATAAGATAAGGAACACACCCATTATAAAGAAATCACATTAGGATTCTCTTTTTAAGCTGTTCCTTAAAACACTAGTGCTTAGGAAATCTATTGGAGGCAGAAGCAGTCAAGGGTAGCCTAGGGTTAGGGTTAGGCTTAGGGTACCGCTTAGGGTACGGCTTACGGTACGGGTTCGGGGAGGGTTTCGGGTACGGCGTAGGGTATGGGTTAGGGTTAGTGTTAGTGTTAGGGTTAGGGCTCGGTTTTCGGTATTGGTTAGGATTAGGGTACGTGTTAGGGTTAGGGTAGGGGTTAGGGTTAGGGTACGCGTTAATGTTAGGGTAGTTATTAAAGCTATCCCACTCTCTAGATACCCCTTAGCACGTAAAGGAATATTATTTGGAGGCCCAGCCATGGAGAAGAGTTTAGACACTAGGATAAGATTAGGAACACACCCATTATAAAGAAATCACATTAGGATTCTCTTTTTAAGCTGTTCCTTAAAACACTAGTGCTTAGGAAATCTATTGGACCAGAAGCAGTCAAGGGTAGCCTAGGGTTAGGGTTAGGCTTAGGGTACGGCTTAGGGTACGGCTTAGGGTACGGGTTCGTGGAGGGCTTCGGGTACGGCGTAGGGTATGGGTTATGGTTAGGGTTAGGGTTAGTGTTAGGGTTAGGGCTCGGTTTAGGGTATTGGTTAGGATTAGGGTACGTGTTATGGTTAGGGTGGGGGTTAGGGTTAGGGTACGCTTTAGTGTTAGGGTAGTTATTAAACCTATCGCACTCTCTAGATACCCCTTAGCACATAAAGGAATATTATTTGGAGGTCCAGCCATGGAGAAGAGTTTAGACACTAGGATAAGATAAGGAACACACCCATTATAAAGAAATCACATTAGGATTCTCTTTTTAAGCTGTTCCTTAAAATACTAGTGCTTAGGAAATCTATTGGAGGCAGAAGCAGTCAAGGGTAACCAAGGGTTAGGGTTAGGCTTGGGGTTAGGCTTAGGGTACGGCTTAGGGTACGGGTTCGGGGAGGGCTTCGGGTACGGCGTAGGGTATGGGTTAGGGTTAGGGTTAGGGTTAGTGTTAGGGTTAGGGCTCGGTTTAGGGTATTGGTTAGGATTAGGGTACGTGTTAGTGTTAGGGTAGGGGTTAGGGTTAGGGTACGCGTTAGTGTTAGGGTAGTTATTAAACCTATCCCACTCTCTAGATACCCCTTAGCACGTAAAGGAATATTATTTGGGGGTCCAGCCATGGAGAAGAGTTTAGACACTAGGATAAGATAAGGAACACACCCATTATAAAGAAATCACATTACGATTCTCTTTTTAAGCTGTTCCTTAAAACACTAGTGCTTAGGAAATCTATTGGAGGCAGAAGCAGTCAAGGGTAGCCTAGGGTTAGGGTTAGGCTTAGGGTACGGCTTAGGGTACGGCTTAGGGTACGGATTTGGGGAGGGCTTCGGGTACAGCGTAGAGTATGGGTTAGGGTTAGGGTTAGGGTTAGTGTTAGTGTTAGGGCTCGTTTTAGGGTATTGGTTAGGATTAGGGTACGTGTTAATGTTAGGGTAGGGGTTAGGGTTAGGGTACGCGTTAGTGTTAGGGTAGTTATTAAACCTATCCCACTCTCTAGATACCCCTTAGCACGTAAAGGAATATTATTTTGAGGTCCAGCCATGGAGAAGAGTTTAGACACTAGGATAAGATAAGGAACACACCCATTATAAAGAAATCACATTAGGATTCTCTTTTTAAGCTGTTCCTTAAAACACTAGTGCTTAGGAAATCTATTGGAGGCAGAAGCAGTCAAGGGTAGCCTAGGGTTAGGGTTAGGCATAGGGTACGGCTTAGGGTACGGGTTCGGTGAGGGCTTCGGGTACAGCGTAGGGTATGGGTTAGGGTTAGGGTTAGGGTTAGTGTTAGGGTTAGGGCTCGGTTTAGGGTACGGGTTAGCATTAGGGTACGTGTTAGGGTTAGGGTAGGGGTTAGGGTTAGGGTACGCGTTAGGGTTAGGGTAGTTATTAAACCTATCCCACTCTCTAGATACCCCTTAGCACGTAAAGGAATATTATTTGGAGGTCCAGCCATGGAGAAGAGTTTAGACACTAGGATAAGATAAGGAACACACCCATTATAAAGAAATCACATTAGGATTCTCTTTTTAAGCTGTTCCTTAAAACACTAGTGCTTAGGAAATCTATTGGAGGCAGAAGCAGTCAAGGGTAGCCTAGGGTTAGGGTTAGGCTTGGGGTTAGGCTTAGGGTACGGCTTAGGGTACGGGTTCGGGGAGGGGTTCGGGTACGGCGTAAGCTATGGGTTAGGGTTAGTGTTAGGGTTAGGGCTCCGTTTAGGGTGCGGGTTAGGATTCGGTTACATGTTAGGGTTAGGGTAGGGGTTAGGGTTAGGGTACGCATTAGGGTTAGGGTTGTTATTAAACCTATCCCACTCTCTAGATACCCCTTAGCACGTAAAGGAATATTATTTGGGGGTCCAGCCATGGAGAAGAGTTTAGACACAAGGATAAGTTAAGGAACACACCCATTATAAAGAAATCACATTAGGATTCTCTTTTTAAGCTGTTCCTTAAAACACTAGTGCTTAGGAAATCTATTGGAGGCAGAAGCAGTCAAGGGTAGCCTAAAGTTAGGGTTAGCCTTAGGGTTAGGCTTAGGGTACGGCTTAGGGTACGGCTTAGGGTACGGATTTGGGGAGGGCTTCGGGTACAGCGTAGAGTATGGGTTAGGGTTAGGGTTAGGGTTAGTGTTAGTGTTAGGGCTCGTTTTAGGGTATTGGTTAGGATTAGGGTACGTGTTAATGTTAGGGTAGGGGTTAGGGTTAGGGTACGCGTTAGTGTTAGGGTAGTTATTAAACCTATCCCACTCTCTAGATACCCCTTAGCACGTAAAGGAATATTATTTTGAGGTCCAGCCATGGAGAAGAGTTTAGACACTAGGATAAGATAAGGAACACACCCATTATAAAGAAATCACATTAGGATTCTCTTTTTAAGCTGTTCCTTAAAACACTAGTGCTTAGGAAATCTATTGGAGGCAGAAGCAGTCAAGGGTAGCCTAGGGTTAGGGTTAGGCTTAGGGTACGGCTTAGGGTACGGCTTAGGGTACGGGTTCGGGGAGGGCTTCGGGTACGGCGTAGGGTATGGGTTAGGGTTAGGTTTAGGGTTAGTGTTAGGGTTAGGGTTAGTGTTAGGGTTAGGGCTCGGTATAGGGTATTGGTTAGGATTAGGGTACCTGTTAGGGTTAGGGTAGGGTTTAGGGTTAGGGTACGCGTTAGTGTTAGGGTAGTTATTAAACCTAACCCACTCTCTAGATACCCCTTAGCACGTAAAGGAATATTATTTGGAGGTTCAGCCATGGAGAAGAGTTTAGACACTAGGATAAGATAAGGAACACACCCATTATAAAGAAATCACATTAGGATTCTCTTTTTAAGCTGTTCCTTAAAACACTAGTGCTTAGAAAATCTATTGGAGGCAGAAGCAGTCAAGGGTAGCCTAGGGTTAGGGTTAGGCTTAGGGTACGGCTTAGGGTACGGCTTAGGGTACCGGTTCGGGGAGGGCTTCGGGTACGGCGTAGGGTATGGGTTAGGGTTACGGTTAGGGTTAGTGTTAGGGTTAGGGCTCGGTTTAGGGTATTGGTTAGGATTAGGGTACGTGTTAGGGTTAGGGTAGGGGTTAGGGTTAGGGTACGCGTTAGTGTTAGGGTAGTTATTAAACCTATCCCAGTCTCTAGATACCCCTTAGCACGTAAAGGAATATTATTTGGAGGTCCAGCCATGGAGAAGAGTTTAGACACTAGGATAAGATAAGGAACACACCCATTGTAAAGAAATCACATTAGGATTCTCTTTTTAAGCTGTTCCTTAAAACACTAGTGCTTAGGAAATCTATTGGAGGCAGAAGCAGTCAAGGGTAGCCTAGGGTTAGGGTTAGGCTTAGGTTACGGCTTAGGGTACGGCTTAGGGTACGGGTTCGGGGATGGCTTCGGGTACGGCGTAGGGTATGGGTTAGGGTTAGGGTTAGGTTTAGTGTTAGGGTTAGGGCTCGGTTTAAGGTTTTGGTTAGGATTAGGGTACGTGTTAGGGTTAGGGTAGGGGTTAGGGTTAGGGTACGCGTTAGTGTTAGGGTAGTTATTAAAGCTATCCCACTCTCTAGATACCCCTTAGCACGTAAAGGAATATTATTTGGAGGTCCAGCCATGGAGAAGAATTTAGACACTAGGATAAGATAAGGAACACACCCATTATAAAGAAATCACATTAGGATTCTCTTTTTAAGTTGTTCCTTAAAACACTAGTGCTTAGGAAATCTATTGGAGGCAGAAGCAGTCAAGGGTAGCCTAGGGTTAGGGTTAGGCTTAGGGTTAGGCTTAGGGTACGGCTTAGGGTACGGGTTCGGGGAGGGATTCGGGTACGGCGTAGGGTATGGCTTAGGGTTAGTGTTAGGGTTAGTGTTAGGGTTAGGGTTCGGTTTAGGGTACGGGTTAGGATTAGGGTACGTGTTAGGGTTAGGGTAGGGGTTAGGGTTAGGGTACGCGTTAGGGTTAGGTAGTTAGTAAACCTATCCCACTCTCTAGATACACCTTAGCACGTAAAGGAATATTATTTCGGGGTCCAGCCATGGAGAAGAGTTTAGACACTAGGATAAGATAAGGAACACACCCATTATAAAGAAATCACATTAGGATTCTCTTTTTAAGCTGTTCCTTAAAACACTAGTGCTTAGGAAATCTATTGGAGGCAGAAGCAGTCAAGGGTAGCCTAGGGTTAGGGTTAGGCTTAGCGTACGGCTTAGGGTACGGCTTAGGGTACGGGTTCGGGGAGGGCTTCGGGTACGGCGTAGGGTATGGGTTAGGGTTAGGGTTAGGGTTAGTGTTAGGGTTAGGGCTCGGTTTAGGGTATTGGTTAGGATTAGGGTACGTGTTACGGTTAGGGTAGGGGTTAGGGTTAGGGTACGCGTTAGTGTTAGGGTAGTTATTAAACCTATCCCACTCTCTAGATACCCCTTAGCACGTAAAGGAATATTATTTGGAGGTGCAGCCATGGAGAAGCGTTTAGACACTAGGATAAGATAAGGAACACACCCATTATAAAGAAATCACATTAGGATTCTCTTTTTAAGTTGTTCCTTAAAACACTAGTGCTTAGGAAATCTATTGGAGGCAGAAGCAGTCAAGGGTAGCCTAGGGTTAGGGTTAGGCTTAGGGTTAGGCTTAGGGTACGGCTTAGGGTACGGGTTCGGTGAGGGCTTCGGGTACGGCGTAGGGTATGGGTTAGGGTTAGGGTTAGGGTTAGTGTTAGGGTTAGGGCTTGGTTTAGGGTACGGGTTAGGATTAGGGTACGTGTTAGGGTTAGGGTAGGGGTTAGGGTTAGGGTACGCGTTAGGGTTAGGGTAGTTATTAAACCTATCCCACTCTCTAGATACACCTTAGCACGTCAAGGAATATTATTTGGCGGTCCAGCCATGGAGAAGAGTTTAGACACTAGGATAAGATAAGGAACACACCCATTATAAAGAAATCACATTAGGATTCTCTTTTTAAGCTGTTCCTTAAAACACTAGTGCTTAGGAAATCTATTGGAGGCAGAAGCAGTCAAGGGTAGCCTAGGGTTAGGGTTAGGCTTAGGGTACGGCTTAGGGTACGGCTTAGGGTACGGGTTCGGGGAGGGCTTCGGGTACGGCGTAGGGTATGGGTTAGGGTTAGGTTTAGGGTTAGTGTTAGGGTTAGGGCTCGGTTTAGGGTACGGGTTAGGATTAGGGTACATGTTAGGGTTAGGGTAGGGGTTAGGGTTAGGGTACGCGTTAGGGTTAGGGTAGTTATTAAACCTATCCCACTCTCTAGATACACCTTAGCACGTAAAGGAATATTATTTGGGGGTCCAGCCATCGAGAAGAGTTTAGGCACTAGGATAAGATAAGGAACACACCCATTATAAAGAAATCACATTAGGATTCTCTTTTTAAGCTGTTCCTTAAAACACTAGTGCTTAGGAAATCTATTGGAGGCAGAAGCAGTCAAGGGTAGCCTAGGGTTAGGCTTAGGCTTAGGGTACGGCTTTGGGTACGGCTTAGCGTACGGGTTCGGGGAGGACTTCGGGTACGGCGTAGGGTATGGGTTAGGGTTAGGGTTAGGGTTAGTGTTAGTGTTAGGGCTCGTTTTAGGGTATTGGTTAGGATTAGGGTACGTGTTAGTGTTAGGGTAGGGGTTAGGGTTAGGGTACCGTTAGTGTTCGGGTAGTTATTAAACCTATCCCACTCTCTAGATACCCCTTAGCACGTAAAGGAATATTATTTGGAGGTCCAGCCATGGAGAAGAGTTTAGACACTAGGATAAGATAAGGAACACACCCATTATAAAGAAATCACATTAGGATTCTCTTTTTAAGCTGTTCCTTAAAACACTAGTGCTTAGGAAATCTATTGGAGGCAGAAGCAGTCAAGGGTAGCCTAGGGTTAGGGTTAGGCTTGGGGTTAGGCTTAGGGTACGGCTTAGGGTACGGGTTCGGGGAGGGGTTCGGGTACGGCGTAGGGTATGTGTTAGGGTTAGGGTTAGGGTTAGTGTTAGGGTTAGGGCTCCGTTTAGGGTACGGGTTAGGATTCGGTTACGTGTTAGGGTTAGGGTAGGGGTTAGGGTTAGGGTACGCATTAGGGTTAGGGTAGTTATTAAACCTATCCCACTCTCTAGATACCCCTTAGCACGTAAAGGAATATTATTTGGGGGTCCAGCCATGGAGAAGAGTTTAGACACTAGGATAAGTTAAGGAACACACCCATTATAAAGAAATCACATTACGATTCTCTTTTTAAGCTGTTCCTTAAAACACTAGTGCTTAGGAAATCTATTGGAGGCAGAAGCAGTCAAGGGTAGCATAGGGTTAGGGTTAGGCTTAGGGTACGGCTTAGGGTACGGCTTAGGGTACGGATTTGGGGAGGGCTTCGGGTACAGCGTAGAGTATGGGTTAGGGTTAGGGTTAGGGTTAGTGTTAGTGTTAGGGCTCGTTTTAGGGTATTGGTTAGGATTAGGGTACGTGTTAATGTTAGGGTAGGGGTTAGGGTTAGGGTACGCGTTAGTGTTAGGGTAGTTATTAAACCTATCCCACTCTCTAGATACCCCTTAGCACGTAAAGGAATATTATTTTGAGGTCCAGCCATGGAGAAGAGTTTAGACACTAGGATAAGATAAGGAACACACCCATTATAAAGAAATCACATTAGGATTCTCTTTTTAAGCTGTTCCTTAAAACACTAGTGCTTAGGAAATCTATTGGAGGCAGAAGCAGTCAAGGGTAGCCTAGGGTTAGGGTTAGGCATAGGGTACGGCTTAGGGTACGGGTTCGGTGAGGGCTTCGGGTACAGCGTAGGGTATGGGTTAGGGTTAGGGTTAGGGTTAGTGTTAGGGTTAGGGCTCGGTTTAGGGTACGGGTTAGCATTAGGGTACGTGTTAGGGTTAGGGTAGGGGTTAGGGTTAGGGTACGCGTTAGGGTTAGGGTAGTTATTAAACCTATCCCACTCTCTAGATACCCCTTAGCACGTAAAGGAATATTATTTGGAGGTCCAGCCATGGAGAAGAGTTTAGACACTAGGATAAGATAAGGAACACACCCATTATAAAGAAATCACATTAGGATTCTCTTTTTAAGCTGTTCCTTAAAACACTAGTGCTTAGGAAATCTATTGGAGGCAGAAGCAGTCAAGGGTAGCCTAGGGTTAGGGTTAGGCTTGGGGTTAGGCTTAGGGTACGGCTTAGGGTACGGGTTCGGGGAGGGGTTCGGGTACGGCATAAGCTATGGGTTAGGGTTAGTGTTAGGGTTAGGGCTCCGTTTAGGGTGCGGGTTAGGATTCGGTTACATGTTAGGGTTAGGGTAGGGGTTAGGGTTAGGGTACGCATTAGGGTTAGGGTTGTTATTAAACCTATCCCACTCTCTAGATACCCCTTAGCACGTAAAGGAATATTATTTGGGGGTCCAGCCATGGAGAAGAGTTTAGACACAAGGATAAGTTAAGGAACACACCCATTATAAAGAAATCACATTAGGATTCTCTTTTTAAGCTGTTCCTTAAAACACTAGTGCTTAGGAAATCTATTGGAGGCAGAAGCAGTCAAGGGTAGCCTAAAGTTAGGGTTAGGCTTAGGGTACGGCTTAGGGTACGGCTTAGGGTACGGGTTCGGGAAGGGCTTCGGGTACGGCGTAGGGCATGGGTTAGGGTTAGGGTTAGGGTTTGTGTTAGCGTTAGGGCTCGGTTTAGGGTATTGGTTAGGATTACGGTACGTGTTAGGGTTAGGGTAGGGGTTAGGGTTAGGGTACGCGTTAGTGTTAGGGTAGTTATTAAAGCTATCCCACTCTCTAGATACCCCTTAGCACGTAAAGGAATATTATTTGGAGGTCCAGCCATGGAGAAGAGTTTAGACACTAGGATAAGATAAGGAACACACCCATTATAAAGAAATCACATTAGGATTCTCTTTTTAAGCTGTTCCTTAAAACACTAGTGCTTAGGAAATCTATTGGAGGCAGAAGCAGTCAAGGGTAGCCTAGGGTTAGGGTTAGGCTTGGGGTTAGGCTTAGAGTACGGCTTAGGGTACGGGTTCAGGGAGGGCTTCGGGTACGGCGTAGGGTATGGGTTAGGGTTAGGGTTAGGGTTAGTGTTAGGGTTAGGGCTCGGTTTAGGGTACGGGTTAGGATTAGGGTACGTGTTAGGGTTAGGGTAGGGGTTAGGGTTAGGGTACGCGTTAGGGTTAGGGTAGTTATTAAACCTATCCCACTCTCTAGATACCCCTTAGCACGTCAAGGAATATTATTTGGGGGTCCAGCCATGGAGAAGAGTTTAGACACTAGGATAAGATAAGGAACACACCCATTATAAAGAAATCACATTAGGATTCTCTTTTTAAGCTGTTCCTTAAAACACTAGTGCTTAGGAAATCTATTGGAGGCAGAAGCAGTCAAGGGTAGCCTAGGGTTAGGGTTAGGCTTAGGGTTAGGCTTAGGGTACGGCTTAGGGTACGGGTTTGGGGAGGGGTTCGGGAACAGCGTAGGGTTTGGGTTAGGGTTAGGGTTAGGGTTAGTGTTAGGGTTAGGGCTCGGTTTAGGGTACGGGTTAGGATTAGGGTACATGTTAGGGTTAGGGTAGGGGTTAGGGTTAGGGTACGCGTTAGGGTTAGGGTAGTTATTAAACCTATCCCACTCTCTAGATACACCTTAGCACGTAAAGGAATATTATTTGGGGGTCCAGCCATCAAGAAGAGTTTAGACACTAGGATAAGATAAGGAACACACCCATTATAAAGAAATCACATTAGGATTCTCTTTTTAAGCTGTTCCTTAAAACACTAGTGCTTAGGAAATCTATTGGAGGCAGAAGCAGTCAAGGGTAGCCTAGGGTTAGGGTTAGGCTTAGGGTACCGCTTAGGGTACGGCTTACGGTACGGGTTCGGGGAGGGTTTCGGGTACGGCGTAGGGTATGGGTTAGGGTTAGTGTTAGTGTTAGGGTTAGGGCTCGGTTTTCGGTATTGGTTAGGATTAGGGTACGTGTTAGGGTTAGGGTAGGGGTTAGGGTTAGGGTACGCGTTAATGTTAGGGTAGTTATTAAAGCTATCCCACTCTCTAGATACCCCTTAGCACGTAAAGGAATATTATTTGGAGGCCCAGCCATGGAGAAGAGTTTAGACACTAGGATAAGATTAGGAACACACCCATTATAAAGAAATCACATTAGGATTCTCTTTTTAAGCTGTTCCTTAAAACACTAGTGCTTAGGAAATCTATTGGACCAGAAGCAGTCAAGGGTAGCCTAGGGTTAGGGTTAGGCTTAGGGTACGGCTTAGGGTACGGCTTAGGGTACGGGTTCGTGGAGGGCTTCGGGTACGGCGTAGGGTATGGGTTATGGTTAGGGTTAGGGTTAGTGTTAGGGTTAGGGCTCGGTTTAGGGTATTGGTTAGGATTAGGGTACGTGTTATGGTTAGGGTGGGGGTTAGGGTTAGGGTACGCTTTAGTGTTAGGGTAGTTATTAAACCTATCGCACTCTCTAGATACCCCTTAGCACATAAAGGAATATTATTTGGAGGTCCAGCCATGGAGAAGAGTTTAGACACTAGGATAAGATAAGGAACACACCCATTATAAAGAAATCACATTAGGATTCTCTTTTTAAGCTGTTCCTTAAAATACTAGTGCTTAGGAAATCTATTGGAGGCAGAAGCAGTCAAGGGTAACCAAGGGTTAGGGTTAGGCTTGGGGTTAGGCTTAGGGTACGGCTTAGGGTACGGGTTCGGGGAGGGCTTCGGGTACGGCGTAGGGTATGGGTTAGGGTTAGGGTTAGGGTTAGTGTTAGGGTTAGGGCTCGGTTTAGGGTATTGGTTAGGATTAGGGTACGTGTTAGTGTTAGGGTAGGGGTTAGGGTTAGGGTACGCGTTAGTGTTAGGGTAGTTATTAAACCTATCCCACTCTCTAGATACCCCTTAGCACGTAAAGGAATATTATTTGGGGGTCCAGCCATGGAGAAGAGTTTAGACACTAGGATAAGATAAGGAACACACCCATTATAAAGAAATCACATTACGATTCTCTTTTTAAGCTGTTCCTTAAAACACTAGTGCTTAGGAAATCTATTGGAGGCAGAAGCAGTCAAGGGTAGCCTAGGGTTAGGGTTAGGCTTAGGGTACGGCTTAGGGTACGGCTTAGGGTACGGATTTGGGGAGGGCTTCGGGTACAGCGTAGAGTATGGGTTAGGGTTAGGGTTAGGGTTAGTGTTAGTGTTAGGGCTCGTTTTAGGGTATTGGTTAGGATTAGGGTACGTGTTAATGTTAGGGTAGGGGTTAGGGTTAGGGTACGCGTTAGTGTTAGGGTAGTTATTAAACCTATCCCACTCTCTAGATACCCCTTAGCACGTAAAGGAATATTATTTTGAGGTCCAGCCATGGAGAAGAGTTTAGACACTAGGATAAGATAAGGAACACACCCATTATAAAGAAATCACATTAGGATTCTCTTTTTAAGCTGTTCCTTAAAACACTAGTGCTTAGGAAATCTATTGGAGGCAGAAGCAGTCAAGGGTAGCCTAGGGTTAGGGTTAGGCATAGGGTACGGCTTAGGGTACGGGTTCGGTGAGGGCTTCGGGTACAGCGTAAGGTATGGGTTAGGGTTAGGGTTAGGGTTAGTGTTAGGGTTAGGGCTCGGTTTAGGGTACGGGTTAGCATTAGGGTACGTGTTAGGGTTAGGGTAGGGGTTAGGGTTAGGGTACGCGTTAGGGTTAGGGTAGTTATTAAACCTATCCCACTCTCTAGATACCCCTTAGCACGTAAAGGAATATTATTTGGAGGTCCAGCCATGGAGAAGAGTTTAGACACTAGGATAAGATAAGGAACACACCCATTATAAAGAAATCACATTAGGATTCTCTTTTTAAGCTGTTCCTTAAAACACTAGTGCTTAGGAAATCTATTGGAGGCAGAAGCAGTCAAGGGTAGCCTAGGGTTAGGGTTAGGCTTGGGGTTAGGCTTAGGGTACGGCTTAGGGTACGGGTTCGGGGAGGGGTTCGGGTACGGCGTAAGCTATGGGTTAGGGTTAGTGTTAGGGTTAGGGCTCCGTTTAGGGTGCGGGTTAGGATTCGGTTACATGTTAGGGTTAGGGTAGGGGTTAGGGTTAGGGTACGCATTAGGGTTAGGGTTGTTATTAAACCTATCCCACTCTCTAGATACCCCTTAGCACGTAAAGGAATATTATTTGGGGGTCCAGCCATGGAGAAGAGTTTAGACACAAGGATAAGTTAAGGAACACACCCAATATAAAGAAATCACATTAGGATTCTCTTTTTAAGCTGTTCCTTAAAACACTAGTGCTTAGGAAATCTATTGGAGGCAGAAGCAGTCAAGGGTAGCCTAAAGTTAGGGTTAGCCTTAGGGTTAGGCTTAGGGTACGGCTTAGGGTACGGGTTCGGGAAGGGCTTCGGGTACGGCGTAGGGTATGGGTTAGGGTTAGGGTTAGGGTTTGTGTTAGCGTTAGGGCTCGGTTTAGGGTATTGGTTAGGATTACGGTACGTGTTAGGGTTAGGGTAGGGGTTAGGGTTAGGGTACGCGTTAGTGTTAGGGTAGTTATTAAAGCTATCCCACTCTCTAGATACCCCTTAGCACGTAAAGGAATATTATTTGGAGGTCCAGCCATGGAGAAGAGTTTAGACACTAGGATAAGATAAGGAACACACCCATTATAAAGAAATCACATTAGGATTCTCTTTTTAAGCTGTTCCTTAAAACACTAGTGCTTAGGAAATCTATTGGAGGCAGAAGCAGTCAAGGGTAGCCTAGGGTTAGGGTTAGGCTTAGGGTTAGGCTTAGGGTACGGCTTAGGGTACGGGTTTGGGGAGGGGTTCGGGAACAGCGTAGGGTTTGGGTTAGGGTTAGGGTTAGGGTTAGTGTTAGGGTTAGGGCTCGGTTTAGGGTACGGGTTAGGATTAGGGTACATGTTAGGGTTAGGGTAGGGGTTAGGGTTAGGGTACGCGTTAGGGTTAGGGTAGTTATTAAACCTATCCCACTCTCTAGATACACCTTAGCACGTAAAGGAATATTATTTGGGGGTCCAGCCATCAAGAAGAGTTTAGACACTAGGATAAGATAAGGAACACACCCATTATAAAGAAATCACATTAGGATTCTCTTTTTAAGCTGTTCCTTAAAACACTAGTGCTTAGGAAATCTATTGGAGGCAGAAGCAGTCAAGGGTAGCCTAGGGTTAGGGTTAGGCTTAGGGTACCGCTTAGGGTACGGCTTACGGTACGGGTTCGGGGAGGGTTTCGGGTACGGCGTAGGGTATGGGTTAGGGTTAGTGTTAGTGTTAGGGTTAGGGCTCGGTTTTCGGTATTGGTTAGGATTAGGGTACGTGTTAGGGTTAGGGTAGGGGTTAGGGTTAGGGTAGGCGTTAATGTTAGGGTAGTTATTAAAGCTATCCCACTCTCTAGATACCCCTTAGCACGTAAAGGAATATTATTTGGAGGTCCAGCCATGGAGAAGAGTTTAGACACTAGGATAAGATTAGGAACACACCCATTATAAAGAAATCACATTAGGATTCTCTTTTTAAGCTGTTCCTTAAAACACTAGTGCTTAGGAAATCTATTGGACCAGAAGCAGTCAAGGGTAGCCTAGGGTTAGGGTTAGGCTTAGGGTACGGCTTAGGGTACGGCTTAGGGTACGGGTTCGTGGAGGGCTTCGGGTACGGCGTAGGGTATGGGTTATGGTTAGGGTTAGGGTTAGTGTTAGGGTTAGGGCTCGGTTTAGGGTATTGGTTAGGATTAGGGTACGTGTTATGGTTAGGGTGGGGGTTAGGGTTAGGGTACGCTTTAGTGTTAGGGTAGTTATTAAACCTATCCCACTCTCTAGATACCCCTTAGCACATAAAGTAATATTATTTGGAGGTCCAGCCATGGAGAAGAGTTTAGACACTAGGATAAGATAAGGAACACACCCATTATAAAGAAATCACATTAGGATTCTCTTTTTAAGCTGTTCCTTAAAATACTAGTGCTTAGGAAATCTATTGGAGGCAGAAGCAGTCAAGGGTAACCAAGGGTTAGGGTTAGGCTTGGGGTTAGGCTTAGGGTACGGCTTAGGGTACGGGTTCGGGGAGGGCTTCGGGTACGGCGTAGGGTATGGGTTAGGGTTAGGGTTAGGGTTAGTGTTAGGGTTAGGGCTCGGTTTAGGGTATTGGTTAGGATTAGGGTACGTGTTAGTGTTAGGGTAGGGGTTAGGGTTAGGGTACGCGTTAGTGTTAGGGTAGTTATTAAACCTATCCCACTCTCTAGATACCCCTTAGCACGTAAAGGAATATTATTTGGGGGTCCAGCCATGGAGAAGAGTTTAGACACTAGGATAAGATAAGGAACACACCCATTATAAAGAAATCACATTACGATTCTCTTTTTAAGCTGTTCCTTAAAACACTAGTGCTTAGGAAATCTATTGGAGGCAGAAGCAGTCAAGGGTAGCCTAGGGTTAGGGTTAGGCTTAGGGTACGGCTTAGGGTACGGCTTAGGGTACGGATTTGGGGAGGGCTTCGGGTACAGCGTAGAGTATGGGTTAGGGTTAGGGTTAGGGTTAGTGTTAGTGTTAGGGCTCGTTTTAGGGTATTGGTTAGGATTAGGGTACGTGTTAATGTTAGGGTAGGGGTTAGGGTTAGGGTACGCGTTAGTGTTAGGGTAGTTATTAAACCTATCCCACTCTCTAGATACCCCTTAGCACGTAAAGGAATATTATTTTGAGGTCCAGCCATGGAGAAGAGTTTAGACACTAGGATAAGATAAGGAACACACCCATTATAAAGAAATCACATTAGGATTCTCTTTTTAAGCTGTTCCTTAAAACACTAGTGCTTAGGAAATCTATTGGAGGCAGAAGCAGTCAAGGGTAGCCTAGGGTTAGGGTTAGGCATAGGGTACGGCTTAGGGTACGGGTTCGGTGAGGGCTTCGGGTACGGCGTAGGGTATGGGTTAGGGTTAGGGTTAGGGTTAGTGTTAGGGTTAGGGCTCGGTTTAGGGTACGGGTTAGGATTAGGGTACGTGTTAGGGTTAGGGTAGGGGTTAGGGTTAGGGTACGCGTTAGGGTTAGGGTAGTTATTAAACCTATCCCACTCTCTAGATACCCCTTAGCACGTAAAGGAATATTATTTGGAGGTCCAGCCATAGAGAAGAGTTTAGACACTAGGATAAGATAAGGAACACACCCATTATAAAGAAATCACATTAGGATTCTCTTTTTAAGCTGTTCCTTAAAACACTAGTGCTTAGGAAATCTATTGGAGGCAGAAGCAGTCAAGGGTAGCCTAGGGTTAGGGTTAGGCTTGGGGTTAGGCTTAGGGTACGGCTTAGGGTACGGGTTCGGGGAGGGGTTCGGGTACGGCGTAAGCTATGGGTTAGGGTTAGTGTTAGGGTTAGGGCTCCGTTTAGGGTGCGGGTTAGGATTCGGTTACATGTTAGGGTTAGGGTAGGGGTTAGGGTTAGGGTACGCATTAGGGTTAGGGTTGTTATTAAACCTATCCCACTCTCTAGATACCCCTTAGCACGTAAAGGAATATTATTTGGGGGTCCAGCCATGGAGAAGAGTTTAGACACAAGGATAAGTTAAGGAACACACCCATTATAAAGAAATCACATTAGGATTCTCTTTTTAAGCTGTTCCTTAAAACACTAGTGCTTAGGAAATCTATTGGAGGCAGAAGCAGTCAAGGGTAGCCTAAAGTTAGGGTTAGGCTTAGGGTACGGCTTAGGGTACGGCTTAGGGTACGGGTTCGGGAAGGGCTTCGGGTACGGCGTAGGGTATGGGTTAGGGTTAGGGTTAGGGTTTGTGTTAGCGTTAGGGCTCGGTTTAGGGTATTGGTTAGGATTACGGTACGTGTTAGGGTTAGGGTAGGGGTTAGGGTTAGGGTACGCGTTAGGGTTAGGGTAGTTATTAAAGCTATCCCACTCTCTAGATACCCCTTAGCACGTAAAGGAATATTATTTGGAGGTCCAGCCATGGAGAAGAGTTTAGACACTAGGATAAGATAAGGAACACACCCATTATAAAGAAATCACATTAGGATTCTCTTTTTAAGCTGTTCCTTAAAACACTAGTGCTTAGGAAATCTATTGGAGGCAGAAGCAGTCAAGGGTAGCCTAGGGTTAGGGTTAGGCTTGGGGTTAGGCTTAGAGTACGGCTTAGGGTACGGGTTCGGGGAGGGCTTCGGGTACGGCGTAGGGTATGGGTTAGGGTTAGGGTTAGGGTTAGTGTTAGGGTTAGGGCTCGGTTTAGGGTACGGGTTAGGATTAGGGTACGTGTTAGGGTTAGGGTAGGGGTTAGGGTTAGGGTACGCGTTAGGGTTAGGGTAGTTATTAAACCTATCCCACTCTCTAGATACCCCTTAGCACGTAAAGGAATATTATTTGGGGGTCCAGCCATGGAGAAGAGTTTAGACACTAGGATAAGATAAGGAACACACCCATTATAAAGAAATCACATTAGGATTCTCTTTTTAAGCTGTTCCTTAAAACACTAGTGCTTAGGAAATCTATTGGAGGCAGAAGCAGTCAAGGGTAGCCAAGGGTTAGGGTTAGGCTTAGGGTTAGGCTTAGGGTACGGCTTAGGGTACGGGTTTGGGGAGGGGTTCGGGAACGGCGTAGGGTTTGGGTTAGGGTTAGGGTTAGGGTTAGTGTTAGGGTTAGGGCTCGGTTTAGGGTACGGGTTAGGATTAGGGTACATGTTAGGGTTAGGGTAGGGGTTAGGGTTAGGGTACGCTTTAGTGTTAGGGTAGTTATTAAACCTATCCCACTCTCTAGATACCCCTTAGCACATCAAGGAATATTATTTGGAGGTCCAGCCATGGAGAAGAGTTTAGACACTAGGATAAGATAAGGAACACACCCATTATAAAGAAATCACATTAGGATTCTCTTTTTAAGCTGTTCCTTAAAACACTAGTGCTTAGGAAATCTATTGGAGGCAGAAGCAGTCAAGGGTAGCCTAGGGTTAGGGTTAGGCTTGGGGTTAGGCTTAGAGTACGGCTTAGGGTACGGGTTCGGGGAGGGCTTCGGGTACGGCGTAGGGTATGGGTTAGGGTTAGGGTTAGGGTTAGTGTTAGGGTTAGGGCTCGGTTTAGGGTACGGGTTAGGATTAGGGTACGTGTTAGGGTTAGGGTAGGGGTTAGGGTTAGGGTACGCGTTAGGGTTAGGGTAGTTATTAAACCTATCCCACTCTCTAGATACCCCTTAGCACGTAAAGGAATATCATTTGGGGGTCCAGCCATGGAGAAGAGTTTAGACACTAGGATAAGATAAGGAACACACCCATTATAAAGAAATCACATTAGGATTCTCTTTTTAAGCTGTTCCTTAAAACACTAGTGCTTAGGAAATCTATTGGAGGCAGAAGCAGTCAAGGGTAGCCTAGGGTTAGGGTTAGGCTTAGGGTTAGGCTTAGGGTACGGCTTAGGGTACGGGTTTGGGGAGGGGTTCGGGAACAGCGTAGGGTTTGGGTTAGGGTTAGTGTTAGGGTTAGTGTTAGGGTTAGGGCTCGGTTTAGGGTACGGGTTAGGATTAGGGTACATGTTAGGTTTAGGGTAGGGGTTAGGGTTAGGGTACGCGTTAGGGTTAGGGTAGTTATTAAACCTATCCCACTCTCTAGATACACCTTAGCACGTAAAGGAATATTATTTGGGGGTCCAGCCATCAAGAAGAGTTTAGACACTAGGATAAGATAAGGAACACACCCATTATAAAGAAATCACATTAGGATTCTCTTTTTAAGCTGTTCCTTAAAACACTAGTGCTTAGGAAATCTATTGGAGGCAGAAGCAGTCAAGGGTAGCCTAGGGTTAGGGTTAGGCTTAGGGTACCGCTTAGGGTACGGCTTACGGTACGGGTTCGGGGAGGGTTTCGGGTACGGCGTAGGGTATGGGTTAGGGTTAGTGTTAGTGTTAGGGTTAGGGCTCGGTTTTCGGTATTGGTTAGGATTAGGGTACGTGTTAGGGTTAGGGTAGGGGTTAGGGTTAGGGTACGCGTTAATGTTAGGGTAGTTATTAAAGCTATCCCACTCTCTAGATACCCCTTAGCACGTAAAGGAATATTATTTGGAGGTCCAGCCATGGAGAAGAGTTTAGACACTAGGATAAGATTAGGAACACACCCATTATAAAGAAATCACATTAGGATTCTCTTTTTAAGCTGTTCCTTAAAACACTAGTGCTTAGGAAATCTATTGGACCAGAAGCAGTCAAGGGTAGCCTAGGGTTAGGGTTAGGCTTAGGGTACGGCTTAGGGTACGGCTTAGGGTACGGGTTCGTGGAGGGCTTCGGGTACGGCGTAGGGTATGGGTTATGGTTAGGGTTAGGGTTAGTGTTAGGGTTAGGGCTCGGTTTAGGGTATTGGTTAGGATTAGGGTACGTGTTATGGTTAGGGTGGGGGTTAGGGTTAGGGTACGCTTTAGTGTTAGGGTAGTTATTAAACCTATCCCACTCTCTAGATACCCCTTATCACATAAAGGAATATTATTTGGAGGTCCAGCCATGGAGAAGAGTTTAGACACTAGGATAAGATAAGGAACACACCCATTATAAAGAAATCACATTAGGATTCTCTTTTTAAGCTGTTCCTTAAAATACTAGTGCTTAGGAAATCTATTGGAGGCAGAAGCAGTCAAGGGTAACCAAGGGTTAGGGTTAGGCTTGGGGTTAGGCTTAGGGTACGGCTTAGGGTACGGGTTCGGGGAGGGCTTCGGGTACGGCGTAGGGTATGGGTTAGGGTTAGGGTTAGGGTTAGTGTTAGGGTTAGGGCTCGGTTTAGGGTATTGGTTAGGATTAGGGTACGTGTTAGTGTTAGGGTAGGGGTTAGGGTTAGGGTACGCGTTAGTGTTAGGGTAGTTATTAAACCTATCCCACTCTCTAGATACCCCTTAGCACGTAAAGCAATATTATTTGGGGGTCCAGCCATGGAGAAGAGTTTAGACACTAGGATAAGATAAGGAACACACCCATTATAAAGAAATCACATTAGGATTCTCTTTTTAAGCTGTTCCTTAAAACACTAGTGCTTAGGAAATCTATTGGAGGCAGAAGCAGTCAAGGGTAGCCTAGGGTTAGGGTTAGGCATAGGGTACGGCTTAGGGTACGGGTTCGGTGAGGGCTTCGGGTACGGCGTAGGGTATGGGTTAGGGTTAGGGTTAGGGTTAGTGTTAGGGTTAGGGCTCGGTTTAGGGTACGGGTTAGGATTAGGGTACGTGTTAGGGTTAGGGTAGGGGTTAGGGTTAGGGTACGCGTTAGGGTTAGGGTAGTTATTAAACCTATCCCACTCTCTAGATACCCCTTAGCACGTAAAGGAATATTATTTGGAGGTCCAGCCATGGAGAAGAGTTTAGACACTAGGATAAGATAAGGAACACACCCATTATAAAGAAATCACATTAGGATTCTCTTTTTAAGCTGTTCCTTAAAACACTAGTGCTTAGGAAATCTATTGGAGGCAGAAGCAGTCAAGGGTAGCCTAGGGTTAGGGTTAGGCTTGGGGTTAGGCTTAGGGTACGGCTTAGGGTACGGGTTCGGGGAGGGGTTCGGGTACGGCGTAAGCTATGGGTTAGGGTTAGTGTTAGGGTTAGGGCTCCGTTTAGGGTGCGGGTTAGGATTCGGTTACATGTTAGGGTTAGGGTAGGGGTTAGGGTTAGGGTACGCATTAGGGTTAGGGTTGTTATTAAACCTATCCCACTCTCTAGATACCCCTTAGCACGTAAAGGAATATTATTTGGGGGTCCAGCCATGGAGAAGAGTTTAGACACAAGGATAAGTTAAGGAACACACCCATTATAAAGAAATCACATTAGGATTCTCTTTTTAAGCTGTTCCTTAAAACACTAGTGCTTAGGAAATCTATTGGAGGCAGAAGCAGTCAAGGGTAGCCTAAAGTTAGGGTTAGGCTTAGGGTACGGCTTAGGGTACGGCTTAGGGTACGGGTTCGGGAAGGGCTTCGGGTACGGCGTAGGGTATGGGTTAGGGTTAGGGTTAGGGTTTGTGTTAGCGTTAGGGCTCGGTTTAGGGTATTGGTTAGGATTACGGTACGTGTTAGGGTTAGGGTAGGCGTTAGGGTTAGGGTACGCGTTAGTGTTAGGGTAGTTATTAAAGCTATCCCACTCTCTAGATACCCCTTAGCACGTAAAGGAATATTATTTGGAGGTCCAGCCATGGAGAAGAGTTTAGACACTAGGATAAGATAAGGAACACACCCATTATAAAGAAATCACATTAGGATTCTCTTTTTAAGCTGTTCCTTAAAACACTAGTGCTTAGGAAATCTATTGGAGGCAGAAGCAGTCAAGGGTAGCCTAGGGTTAGGGTTAGGCTTAGGGTTAGGCTTAGGGTACGGCTTAGGGTACGGGTTTGGGGAGGGGTTCGGGAACGGCGTAGGGTTTGGGTTAGGGTTAGGGTTAGGGTTAGTGTTAGGGTTAGGGCTCGGTTTAGGGTACGGGTTAGGATTAGGGTACATGTTAGGGTTAGGGTAGGGGTTAGGGTTAGGGTACGCGTTAGGGTTAGGGTAGTTATTAAACCTATCCCACTCTCTAGATACACCTTAGCACGTAAAGGAATATTATTTGGGGGTCCAGCCATCAAGAAGAGTTTAGACACTAGGATAAGATAAGGAACACACCCATTATAAAGAAATCACATTAGGATTCTCTTTTTAAGCTGTTCCTTAAAACACTAGTGCTTAGGAAATCTATTGGAGGCAGAAGCAGTCAAGGGTAGCCTAGGGTTAGGGTTAGGCTTAGGGTACCGCTTAGGGTACGGCTTACGGTACGGGTTCGGGGAGGGTTTCGGGTACGGCGTAGGGTATGGGTTAGGGTTAGTGTTAGTGTTAGGGTTAGGGCTCGGTTTTCGGTATTGGTTAGGATTAGGGTACGTGTTAGGGTTAGGGTAGGGGTTAGGGTTAGGGTACGCGTTAATGTTAGGGTAGTTATTAAAGCTATCCCACTCTCTAGATACCCCTTAGCACGTAAAGGAATATTATTTGGAGGTCCAGCCATGGAGAAGAGTTTAGACACTAGGATAAGATTAGGAACACACCCATTATAAAGAAATCACATTAGGATTCTCTTTTTAAGCTGTTCCTTAAAACACTAGTGCTTAGGAAATCTATTGGACCAGAAGCAGTCAAGGGTAGCCTAGGGTTAGGGTTAGGCTTAGGGTACGGCTTAGGGTACGGCTTAGGGTACGGGTTCGTGGAGGGCTTCGTGTACGGCGTAGGGTATGGGTTATGGTTAGGGTTAGGGTTAGTGTTAGGGTTAGGGCTCGGTTTAGGGTATTGGTTAGGATTAGGGTACGTGTTATGGTTAGGGTAGGGGTTAGGGTTAGGGTACGCTTTAGTGTTAGGGTAGTTATTAAACCTATCCCACTCTCTAGATACCCCTTAGCACATCAAGGAATATTATTTGGAGGTCCAGCCATGGAGAAGAGTTTAGACACTAGGATAAGATAAGGAACACACCCATTATAAAGAAATCACATTAGGATTCTCTTTTTAAGCTGTTCCTTAAAATACTAGTGCTTAGGAAATCTATTGGAGGCAGAAGCAGTCAAGGGTAACCAAGGGTTAGGGTTAGGCTTGGGGTTAGGCTTAGGGTACGGCTTAGGGTACGGGTTCGGGGAGGGCTTCGGGTACGGCGTAGGGTATGGGTTAGGGTTAGGGTTAGGGTTAGTGTTAGGGTTAGGGCTCGGTTTAGGGTATTGGTTAGGATTAGGGTACGAGTTAGTGTTAGGGTAGGGGTTAGGGTTAGGGTACGCGTTAGTGTTAGGGTAGTTATTAAACCTATCCCACTCTCTAGATACCCCTTAGCACGTAAAGGAATATTATTTGGAGGTCCAGCCATGGAGAAGAGTATAGACACTAGGATAAGATAAGGAACGCACCCATTATAAAGAAATCACATTAGGATTCTCTTTTTAAGCTGTTCCTTAAAACACTAGTGCTTAGGAAATCTATTGGAGGCAGAAGCAGTCAAGGGTAGCCTAGGGTTAGGGTTAGGCTTAGGGTACGGCTTAGGGTACGGCTTACGGTACGGGTTTGGGGAGGGTTTCCGGTACGGCGTAGGGTATGGGTTAGGGTTAGTGTTAGTGTTAGGGTTAGGGCTCGGTTTTCGGTATTGGTTAGGATTAGGGTACGTGTTAGGGTTAGGGTAGGGGTTAGGGTTAGGGTACGCGTTAATGTTAGGGTAGTTATTAAAGCTATCCCACTCTCTAGATACCCCTTAGCACATAAAGGAATATTATTTGGAGGTCCAGCCATGGAGAAGAGTTTAGACACTAGGATAAGATAAGGAACACACCCATTATAAAGAAATCACATTAGGATTCTCTTTTTAAGCTGTTCCTTAAAACACTAGTGCTTAGGAAATCTATTGGAGGCAGAAGCAGTCAAGGGTAGCCTAGGGTTAGGGTTAGGCTTAGGGTACCGCTTAGGGTACGGCTTACGGTACGGGTTCGGGGAGGGTTTCGGGTACGGCGTAGGGTATGGGTTATGGTTAGGGTTAGGGTTAGTGTTAGGGTTAGGGCTCGGTTTAGGGTATTGGTTAGGATTAGGGTACGTGTTATGGTTAGGGTGGGGGTTAGGGTTAGGGTACGCTTTAGTGTTAGGGTAGTTATTAAACCTATCGCACTCTCCAGATACCCCTTAGCACATAAAGGAATATTATTTGGAGGTCCAGCCATGGAGAAGAGTTTAGACACTAGGATAAGATAAGGAACACACCCATTATAAAGAAATCACATTAGGATTCTCTTTTTAAGCTGTTCCTTAAAATACTAGTGCTTAGGAAATCTATTGGAGGCAGAAGCAGTCAAGGGTAACCAAGGGTTAGGGTTAGGCTTGGGGTTAGGCTTAGGGTACGGCTTAGGGTACGGGTTCGGGGAGGGCTTCGGGTACGGCGTAGGGTATGGGTTAGGGTTAGGGTTAGGGTTAGTGTTAGGGTTAGGGCTCGGTTTAGGGTATTGGTTAGGATTAGGGTACGTGTTAGTGTTAGGGTAGGGGTTAGGGTTAGGGTACGCGTTAGTGTTAGGGTAGTTATTAAACCTATCCCACTCTCTAGATACCCCTTAGCACGTAAAGGAATATTATTTGGGGGTCCAGCCATGGAGAAGAGTTTAGACACTAGGATAAGATAAGGAACACACCCATTATAAAGAAATCACATTACGATTCTCTTTTTAAGCTGTTCCTTAAAACACTAGTGCTTAGGAAATCTATTGGAGGCAGAAGCAGTCAAGGGTAGCCTAGGGTTAGGGTTAGGCTTAGGGTACGGCTTAGGGTACGGCTTAGGGTACGGATTTGGGGAGGGCTTCGGGTACAGCGTAGAGTATGGGTTAGGGTTAGGGTTAGGGTTAGTGTTAGTGTTAGGGCTCGTTTTAGGGTATTGGTTAGGATTAGGGTACGTGTTAATGTTAGGGTAGGGGTTAGGGTTAGGGTACGCGTTAGTGTTAGGGTAGTTATTAAACCTATCCCACTCTCTAGATACCCCTTAGCACGTAAAGGAATATTATTTTGAGGTCCAGCCATGGAGAAGAGTTTAGACACTAGGATAAGATAAGGAACACACCCATTATAAAGAAATCACATTAGGATTCTCTTTTTAAGCTGTTCCTTAAAACACTAGTGCTTAGGAAATCTATTGGAGGCAGAAGCAGTCAAGGGTAGCCTAGGGTTAGGGTTAGGCATAGGGTACGGCTTAGGGTACGGGTTCGGTGAGGGCTTCGGGTACGGCGTAGGGTATGGGTTAGGGTTAGGGTTAGGGTTAGTGTTAGGGTTAGGGCTCGGTTTAGGGTACGGGTTAGGATTAGGGTACGTGTTAGGGTTAGGGTAGGGGTTAGGGTTAGGGTACGCGTTAGGGTTAGGGTAGTTATTAAACCTATCCCACTCTCTAGATACCCCTTAGCACGTAAAGGAATATTATTTGGAGGTCCAGCCATAGAGAAGAGTTTAGACACTAGGATAAGATAAGGAACACACCCATTATAAAGAAATCACATTAGGATTCTCTTTTTAAGCTGTTCCTTAAAACACTAGTGCTTAGGAAATCTATTGGAGGCAGAAGCAGTCAAGGGTAGCCTAGGGTTAGGGTTAGGCTTGGGGTTAGGCTTAGGGTACGGCTTAGGGTACGGGTTCGGGGAGGGGTTCGGGTACGGCGTAAGCTATGGGTTAGGGTTAGTGTTAGGGTTAGGGCTCCGTTTAGGGTGCGGGTTAGGATTCGGTTACATGTTAGGGTTAGGGTAGGGGTTAGGGTTAGGGTACGCATTACGGTTAGGGTTGTTATTAAACCTATCCCACTCTCTAGATACCCCTTAGCACGTAAAGGAATATTATTTGGGGGTCCAGCCATGGAGAAGAGTTTAGACACAAGGATAAGTTAAGGAACACACCCATTATAAAGAAATCACATTAGGATTCTCTTTTTAAGCTGTTCCTTAAAACACTAGTGCTTAGGAAATCTATTGGAGGCAGAAGCAGTCAAGGGTAGCCTAAAGTTAGGGTTAGGCTTAGGGTACGGCTTAGGGTACGGCTTAGGGTACGGGTTCGGGAAGGGCTTCGGGTACGGCGTAGGGTATGGGTTAGGGTTAGGGTTAGGGTTTGTGTTAGCGTTAGGGCTCGGTTTAGGGTATTGGTTAGGATTACGGTACGTGTTAGGGTTAGGGTAGGGGTTAGGGTTAGGGTACGCGTTAGGGTTAGGGTAGTTATTAAAGCTATCCCACTCTCTAGATACCCCTTAGCACGTAAAGGAATATTATTTGGAGGTCCAGCCATGGAGAAGAGTTTAGACACTAGGATAAGATAAGGAACACACCCATTATAAAGAAATCACATTAGGATTCTCTTTTTAAGCTGTTCCTTAAAACACTAGTGCTTAGGAAATCTATTGGAGGCAGAAGCAGTCAAGGGTAGCCTAGGGTTAGGGTTAGGCTTGGGGTTAGGCTTAGAGTACGGCTTAGGGTACGGGTTCGGGGAGGGCTTCGGGTACGGCGTAGGGTATGGGTTAGGGTTAGGGTTAGGGTTAGTGTTAGGGTTAGGGCTCGGTTTAGGGTACGGGTTAGGATTAGGGTACGTGTTAGGGTTAGGGTAGGGGTTAGGGTTAGGGTACGCGTTAGGGTTAGGGTAGTTATTAAACCTATCCCACTCTCTAGATACCCCTTAGCACGTAAAGGAATATTATTTGGGGGTCCAGCCATGGAGAAGAGTTTAGACACTAGGATAAGATAAGGAACACACCCATTATAAAGAAATCACATTAGGATTCTCTTTTTAAGCTGTTCCTTAAAACACTAGTGCTTAGGAAATCTATTGGAGGCAGAAGCAGTCAAGGGTAGCCAAGGGTTAGGGTTAGGCTTAGGGTTAGGCTTAGGGTACGGCTTAGGGTACGGGTTTGGGGAGGGGTTCGGGAACGGCGTAGGGTTTGGGTTAGGGTTAGGGTTAGGGTTAGTGTTAGGGTTAGGGCTCGGTTTAGGGTACGGGTTAGGATTAGGGTACATGTTAGGGTTAGGGTAGGGGTTAGGGTTAGGGTACGCTTTAGTGTTAGGGTAGTTATTAAACCTATCCCACTCTCTAGATACCCCTTAGCACATCAAGGAATATTATTTGGAGGTCCAGCCATGGAGAAGAGTTTAGACACTAGGATAAGATAAGGAACACACCCATTATAAAGAAATCACATTAGGATTCTCTTTTTAAGCTGTTCCTTAAAACACTAGTGCTTAGGAAATCTATTGGAGGCAGAAGCAGTCAAGGGTAGCCTAGGGTTAGGGTTAGGCTTGGGGTTAGGCTTAGAGTACGGCTTAGGGTACGGGTTCGGGGAGGGCTTCGGGTACGGCGTAGGGTATGGGTTAGGGTTAGGGTTAGGGTTAGTGTTAGGGTTAGGGCTCGGTTTAGGGTACGGGTTAGGATTAGGGTACGTGTTAGGGTTAGGGTAGGGGTTAGGGTTAGGGTACGCGTTAGGGTTAGGGTAGTTATTAAACCTATCCCACTCTCTAGATACCCCTTAGCACGTAAAGGAATATTATTTGGGGGTCCAGCCATGGAGAAGAGTTTAGACACTAGGATAAGATAAGGAACACACCCATTATAAAGAAATCACATTAGGATTCTCTTTTTAAGCTGTTCCTTAAAACACTAGTGCTTAGGAAATCTATTGGAGGCAGAAGCAGTCAAGGGTAGCCTAGGGTTAGGGTTAGGCTTAGGGTTAGGCTTAGGGTACGGCTTAGGGTACGGGTTTGGGGAGGGGTTCGGGAACAGCGTAGGGTTTGGGTTAGGGTTAGGGTTAGGGTTAGTGTTAGGGTTAGGGCTCGGTTTAGGGTACGGGTTAGGATTAGGGTACATGTTAGGGTTAGGGTAGGGGTTAGGGTTAGGGTACGCGTTAGGGTTAGGGTAGTTATTAAACCTATCCCACTCTCTAGATACACCTTAGCACGTAAAGGAATATTATTTGGGGGTCCAGCCATCAAGAAGAGTTTAGACACTAGGATAAGATAAGGAACACACCCATTATAAAGAAATCACATTAGGATTCTCTTTTTAAGCTGTTCCTTAAAACACTAGTGCTTAGGAAATCTATTGGAGGCAGAAGCAGTCAAGGGTAGCCTAGGGTTAGGGTTAGGCTTAGGGTACCGCTTAGGGTACGGCTTACGGTACGGGTTCGGGGAGGGTTTCGGGTACGGCGTAGGGTATGGGTTAGGGTTAGTGTTAGTGTTAGGGTTAGGGCTCGGTTTTCGGTATTGGTTAGGATTAGGGTACGTGTTAGGGTTAGGGTAGGGGTTAGGGTTAGGGTACGCGTTAATGTTAGGGTAGTTATTAAAGCTATCCCACTCTCTAGATACCCCTTAGCACGTAAAGGAATATTATTTGGAGGTCCAGCCATGGAGAAGAGTTTAGACACTAGGATAAGATTAGGAACACACCCATTATAAAGAAATCACATTAGGATTCTCTTTTTAAGCTGTTCCTTAAAACACTAGTGCTTAGGAAATCTATTGGACCAGAAGCAGTCAAGGGTAGCCTAGGGTTAGGGTTAGGCTTAGGGTACGGCTTAGGGTACGGCTTAGGGTACGGGTTCGTGGAGGGCTTCGGGTACGGCGTAGGGTATGGGTTATGGTTAGGGTTAGGGTTAGTGTTAGGGTTAGGGCTCGGTTTAGGGTATTGGTTAGGATTAGGGTACGTGTTATGGTTAGGGTGGGGGTTAGGCTTAGGGTACGCTTTAGTGTTAGGGTAGTTATTAAACCTATCCCACTCTCTAGATACCCCTTAGCACATAAAGGAATATTATTTGGAGGTCCAGCCATGGAGAAGAGTTTAGACACTAGGATAAGATAAGGAACACACCCATTATAAAGAAATCACATTAGGATTCTCTTTTTAAGCTGTTCCTTAAAATACTAGTGCTTAGGAAATCTATTGGAGGCAGAAGCAGTCAAGGGTAACCAAGGGTTAGGGTTAGGCTTGGGGTTAGGCTTAGGGTACGGCTTAGGGTACGGGTTCGGGGAGGGCTTCGGGTACGGCGTAGGGTATGGGTTAGGGTTAGGGTTAGGGTTAGTGTTAGGGTTAGGGCTCGGTTTAGGGTATTGGTTAGGATTAGGGTACGTGTTAGTGTTAGGGTAGGGGTTAGGGTTAGGGTACGCGTTAGTGTTAGGGTAGTTATTAAACCTATCCCACTCTCTAGATACCCCTTAGCACGTAAAGCAATATTATTTGGGGGTCCAGCCATGGAGAAGAGTTTAGACACTAGGATAAGATAAGGAACACACCCATTATAAAGAAATCACATTACGATTCTCTTTTTAAGCTGTTCCTTAAAACACTAGTGCTTAGGAAATCTATTGGAGGCAGAAGCAGTCAAGGGTAGCCTAGGGTTAGGGTTAGGCTTAGGGTACGGCTTAGGGTACGGCTTAGGGTACGGATTTGGGGAGGGCTTCGGGTACAGCGTAGAGTATGGGTTAGGGTTAGGGTTAGGGTTAGTGTTAGTGTTAGGGCTCGTTTTAGGGTATTGGTTAGGATTAGGGTACGTGTTAATGTTAGGGTAGGGGTTAGGGTTAGGGTACGCGTTAGTGTTAGGGTAGTTATTAAACCTATCCCACTCTCTAGATACCCCTTAGCACGTAAAGGAATATTATTTTGAGGTCCAGCCATGGAGAAGAATTTAGACACTAGGATAAGATAAGGAACACACCCATTATAAAGAAATCACATTAGGATTCTCTTTTTAAGCTGTTCCTTAAAACACTAGTGCTTAGGAAATCTATTGGAGGCAGAAGCAGTCAAGGGTAGCCTAGGGTTAGGGTTAGGCATAGGGTACGGCTTAGGATACGGGTTCGGTGAGGGCTTCGGGTACGGCGTAGGGTATGGGTTAGGGTTAGGGTTAGGGTTAGTGTTAGGGTTAGGGCTCGGTTTAGGGTACGGGTTAGGATTAGGGTACGTGTTAGGGTTAGGGTAGGGGTTAGGGTTAGGGTACGCGTTAGGGTTAGGGTAGTTATTAAACCTATCCCACTCTCTAGATACCCCTTAGCACGTAAAGGAATATTATTTGGAGGTCCAGCCATGGAGAAGAGTTTAGACACTAGGATAAGATAAGGAACACACCCATTATAAAGAAATCACATTAGGATTCTCTTTTTAAGCTGTTCCTTAAAACACTAGTGCTTAGGAAATCTATTGGAGGCAGAAGCAGTCAAGGGTAGCCTAGGGTTAGGGTTAGGCTTGGGGTTAGGCTTAGGGTACGGCTTAGGGTACGGGTTCGGGGAGGGGTTCGGGTACGGCGTAAGCTATGGGTTAGGGTTAGTGTTAGGGTTAGGGCTCCGTTTAGGGTGCGGGTTAGGATTCGGTTACATGTTAGGGTTAGGGTAGGGGTTAGGGTTAGGGTACGCATTAGGGTTAGGGTTGTTATTAAACCTATCCCACTCTCTAGATACCCCTTAGCACGTAAAGGAATATTATTTGGGGGTCCAGCCATGGAGAAGAGTTTAGACACAAGGATAAGTTAAGGAACACACCCATTATAAAGAAATCACATTAGGATTCTCTTTTTAAGCTGTTCCTTAAAACACTAGTGCTTAGGAAATCTATTGGAGGCAGAAGCAGTCAAGGGTAGCCTAAAGTTAGGGTTAGGCTTAGGGTACGGCTTAGGGTACGGCTTAGGGTACGGGTTCGGGAAGGGCTTCGGGTACGGCGTAGGGTATGGGTTAGGGTTAGGGTTAGGGTTTGTGTTAGCGTTAGGGCTCGGTTTAGGGTATTGGTTAGGATTACGGTACGTGTTAGGGTTAGGGTAGGGGTTAGGGTTAGGGTACGCGTTAGTGTTAGGGTAGTTATTAAAGCTATCCCACTCTCTAGATACCCCTTAGCACGTAAAGGAATATTATTTGGAGGTCCAGCCATGGAGAAGAGTTTAGACACTAGGATAAGATAAGGAACACACCCATTATAAAGAAATCACATTAGGATTCTCTTTTTAAGCTGTTCCTTAAAACACTAGTGCTTAGGAAATCTATTGGAGGCAGAAGCAGTCAAGGGTAGCCTAGGGTTAGGGTTAGGCTTGGGGTTAGGCTTAGAGTACGGCTTAGGGTACGGGTTCGGGGAGGGCTTCGGGTACGGCGTAGGGTATGGGTTAGGGTTAGGGTTAGGGTTAGTGTTAGGGTTAGGGCTCGGTTTAGGGTACGGGTTAGGATTAGGGTACGTGTTAGGGTTAGGGTAGGGGTTAGGGTTAGGGTACGCGTTAGGGTTAGGGTAGTTATTAAACCTATCCCACTCTCTAGATACCCCTTAGCACGTAAAGGAATATTATTTGGGGGTCCAGCCATGGAGAAGAGTTTAGACACTAGGATAAGATAAGGAACACACCCATTATAAAGAAATCACATTAGGATTCTCTTTTTAAGCTGTTCCTTAAAACACTAGTGCTTAGGAAATCTATTGGAGGCAGAAGCAGTCAAGGGTAGCCTAGGGTTAGGGTTAGGCTTAGGGTTAGGCTTAGGGTACGGCTTAGGGTACGGGTTTGGGGAGGGTTTCCGGTACGGCGTAGGGTATGGGTTAGGGTTAGTGTTAGTGTTAGGGTTAGGGCTCGGTTTTCGGTATTGGTTAGGATTAGGGTACGTGTTAGGGTTAGGGTAGGGGTTAGGGTTAGGGTACGCGTTAATGTTAGGGTAGTTATTAAAGCTATCCCACTCTCTAGATACCCCTTAGCACATAAAGGAATATTATTTGGAGGTCCAGCCATGGAGAAGAGTTTAGACACTAGGATAAGATAAGGAACACACCCATTATAAAGAAATCACATTAGGATTCTCTTTTTAAGCTGTTCCTTAAAACACTAGTGCTTAGGAAATCTATTGGAGGCAGAAGCAGTCAAGGGTAGCCTAGGGTTAGGGTTAGGCTTAGGGTACCGCTTAGGGTACGGCTTACGGTACGGGTTCGGGGAGGGTTTCGGGTACGGCGTAGGATATGGGTTAGGGTTAGTTTTAGTGTTAGGGTTAGGGCTCGGTTTTCGGTATTGGTTAGGATTAGGGTACGTGTTAGGGTTAGGGTAGGGGTTAGGGTTAGGGTACGCATTAATGTTAGGGTAGTTATTAAAGCTATCCCACTCTCTAGATACCCCTTAGCACGTAAAGGAATATTATTTGGAGGTCCAGCCATGGAGAAAAGTTTAGACACTAGGATAAGATTAGGAACACACCCATTATAAAGAAATCACATTAGGATTCTCTTTTTAAGCTGTTCCTTAAAACACTAGTGCTTAGGAAATCTATTGGACCAGAAGCAGTCAAGGGTAGCCTAGGGTTAGGGTTAGGCTTAGGGTACGGCTTAGGGTACGGCTTAGGGTACGGGTTCGTGGAGGGCTTCGGGTACGGCGTAGGGTATGGGTTATGGTTAGGGTTAGGGTTAGTGTTAGGGTTAGGGCTCGGTTTAGGGTATTGGTTAGGATTAGGGTACGTGTTATGGTTAGGGTAGGGGTTAGGGTTAGGGTACGCTTTAGTGTTAGGGTAGTTATTAAACCTATCCCACTCTCTAGATACCCCTTAGCACATAAAGGAATATTATTTGGAGGTCCAGCCATGGAGAAGAGTTTAGACACTAGGATAAGATAAGGAACACACCCATTATAAAGAAATCACATTAGGATTCTCTTTTTAAGCTGTTCCTTAAAATACTAGTGCTTAGGAAATCTATTGGAGGCAGAAGCAGTCAAGGGTAACCAAGGGTTAGGGTTAGGCTTGGGGTTAGGCTTAGGGTACGGCTTAGGGTACGGGTTCGGGGAGGGCTTCGGGTACGGCGTAGGGTATGGGTTAGGGTTAGGGTTAGGGTTAGTGTTAGGGTTAGGGCTCGGTTTAGGGTATTGGTTAGGATTAGGGTACGAGTTAGTGTTAGGGTAGGGGTTAGGGTTAGGGTACGCGTTAGGGTTAGGGTAGTTATTAAACCTATCCCACTCTCTAGATACCCCTTAGCACGTAAAGGAATATTATTTGGAGGTCCAGCCATGGAGAAGAGTATAGACACTAGGATAAGATAAGGAACGCACCCATTATAAAGAAATCACATTAGGATTCTCTTTTTAAGCTGTTCCTTAAAACACTAGTGCTTAGGAAATCTATTGGAGGCAGAAGCAGTCAAGGGTAGCCTAGGGTTAGGGTTAGGCTTAGGGTACGGCCTAGGGTACGGCTTACGGTACGGGTTTGGGGAGGGTTTCCGGTACGGCGTAGGGTATGGGTTAGGGTTAGTGTTAGTGTTAGGGTTAGGGCTCGGTTTTCGGTATTGGTTAGGATTAGGGTACGTGTTAGGGTTAGGGTAGGGGTTAGGGTTAGGGTACGCGTTAATGTTAGGGTAGTTATTAAAGCTATCCCACTCTCTAGATACCCCTTAGCACATAAAGGAATATTATTTGGAGGTCCAGCCATGGAGAAGAGTTTAGACACTAGGATAAGATAAGGAACACACCCATTATAAAGAAATCACATTAGGATTCTCTTTTTAAGCTGTTCCTTAAAACACTAGTGCTTAGGAAATCTATTGGAGGCAGAAGCAGTCAAGGGTAGCCTAGGGTTAGGGTTAGGCATAGGGTACGGCTTAGGGTACGGCTTAGGGTACGGGTTCGGGGAGGGCTTCGGGTACGGCGTAGGGTATGGGTTAGGGTTAGGGTTAGGGTTAGTGTTAGGGTTAGGGCTCGGTTTAGGGTATTGTTTAGGATTAGGGTACGAGTTAGTGTTAGGGTAGGGGTTAGGGTTAGGATACGTGTTAGTGTTAGGGTAGTTATTAAACCTATCCCACTCTCTAGATACCCCTCAGCACGTAAAGGAATATTATTTGGAGGTCCAGCCATGGAGAAGAGTTTAGACACTAGGATAAGATAAGGAACACACAGATTATAAAGAAATGACATTAGGATTCTCTTTTTAAGTTGTTCCTTAAAACACTAGTGCTTAGAAAATCTATTGGAGGCAGAAGCAGTCAAGGGTAGCCTAGGGGTAGGGTTAGCCTTAGGGTTAGGCTTAGCGTACGGCTTAGGGTACGGGTTCGGTGAGGGATTCGGGTACGGCGTAGGGTATGGCTTAGGGTTAGTGTTAGGGTTAGTGTTAGGGTTAGGGTTCGGTTTAGGGTACGGGTTAGGATTAGGGTACGTGTTAGGGTTAGGGTAGGGGTTAGGGTTAGGGTACGCGTTAGGGTTAGGGTAGTTAGTAAACCTATCCCACTCTCTAGATACACCTTAGCACGTAAAGGAATATTATTTCGGGGTCCAGCCATGGAGAAGAGTTTAGACACTAGGATAAGATAAGGAACACACCCATTATAAAGAAATCACATTAGGATTCTCTTTTTAAGCTGTTCCTTAAAACACTAGTGCTTAGGAAATCTATTGGAGGCAGAAGCAGTCAAGGGTAGCCTAGGGTTAGTGTTAGGCTTAGGGTACGGCTTAGGGTACGGCTTAGGGTACGGGTTCGGGGAGGGCTTCGGGTACGGCGTAGGGTATGGGTTAGGGTTAGGGTTAGGGTTAGTGTTAGGGTTAGGGCTCGGTTTAGGGTATTGGTTAGGATTAGGGTACGTGTTAGGGTTAGGGTAGGGGTTAGGGTTAGTGTACGCGTTAGTGTTAGGGTAGTTATTAAACCTATCCCACTCTCTAGATACCCCTTAGCACGTAAAGGAATATTATTTGGAGGTGCAGCCATGGAGAAGAGTTTAGACACTAGGATAAGATAAGGAACACACCCATTATAAAGAAATCACATTAGGATTCTCTTTTTAAGCTGTTCCTTAAAACACTAGTGCTTAGGAAATCTATTGGAGGCAGAAGCAGTCAAGGGTAGCCTAGGGTTAGGGTTAGGCTTAGGGTTAGGCTTAGGGTACGGCTTAGGGTACGGGTTCGGTGAGGGCTTCGGGTACGGCGTAGGGTATGGGTTAGGGTTAGGGTTAGGGTTAGTGTTAGGGTTAGGGCTCGGTTTAGGGTACGGGTTAGGATTAGGGTACGTGTTAGGGTTAGGGTAGGGGTTAGGGTGAGGGTACGCGTTAGGGTTAGGGTAGTTATTAAACCTATCCCACTCTCTAGATACACCTTAGCACGTCAAGGAATATTATTTGGCGGTTCAGCCATGGAGAAGAGTTTAGACACTAGGATAAGATAAGGAACACACCCATTATAAAGAAATCACATTAGGATTCTCTTTTTAAGCTGTTCCTTAAAACACTAGTGCTTAGGAAATCTATTGGAGGCAGAAGCAGTCAAGGGTAGCCTAGGGTTAGGGTACGGCTTACGGTACGGCTTAGGGTACGGCTTAGGGTACGGGTTCGGGGAGGGCTTCGGGTACGGCGTAGGGTATGGGTTAGGGTTAGGGTTAGGGTTAGTGTTAGGGTTAGGGCTCGGTTTAGGGTACGGGTTAGGATTAGGGTACGAGTTAGCGAGAGGGTAGGGTTTAGGGTTAGGGTACGCGTTAGTGTTAGGGTAGTTATTAAACCTAACCCACTCTCTAGATACCCCTTAGCACGTAAAGGAATATTATTTGGAGGTCCAGCCATGGAGAAGAGTTTAGACACTAGGATAAGATAAGGAACACACCCATTATAAAGAAATCACATTAGGATTCTCTTTTTAAGCTGTTCCTTAAAACACTAGTGCTTAGGAAATCTATTGGAGGCAGAAGCAGTCAAGGGTAGCCTAGGGTTAGGGTTAGGCTTAGGGTACGGCTTAGGGTACGGCTTAGGGTACGGGTTCGGGGAGGGCTTCGGGTACGGCGTAGGGTATGGGTTAGGGTTAGGGTTAGGGTTAGTGTTAGGGTTAGGGCTCGGTATAGGGTATTGGTTAGGATTAGGGTACGTGTTAGGGTTAGGGTAGGGTTTAGGGTTAGGGTACGCGTTAGTGTTAGGGTAGTTATTAAACCTAACCCACTCTCTAGATACCCCTTAGCACGTAAAGGAATATTATTTGGAGGTCCAGCCATGGAGAAGAGTTTAGACACTAGGATAAGATAAGGAACACACCCATTATAAAGAAATCACATTAGGATTCTCTTTTTAAGTTGTTCCTTAAAACACTAGTGCTTAGAAAATCTATTGGAGGCAGAAGCAGTCAAGGGTAGCCTAGGGTTAGGGTTAGGCTTAGGGTACGGCTTAGGGTACCGGTTCGGGGAGGGCTTCGGGTACGGCGTAGGGTATGGGTTAGGGTTAGGGTTAGGGTTAGTGTTAGGGTTAGGGCTCGGTTTAGGGTATTGGTTAGGATTAGGGTACGTGTTAGGGTTAGGGTAGGGGTTAGGGTTAGGGTACGCGTTAGGGTTAGGGTAGTTATTAAACCTATCCCAGTCTCTAGATACCCCTTAGCACGTAAAGGAATATTATTTGGAGGTGCAGCCATGGAGAAGATTTTAGACACTAGGATAAGATAAGGAACACACCCATTATAAAGAAATCACATTAGGATTCTCTTTTTAAGCTGTTCCTTAAAACACTAGTGCTTAGGAAATCTATTGGAGGCAGAAGCAGTCAAGGGTAGCCTAGGGTTAGGGTTAGGCTTAGGGTTAGGCTTAGGGTACGGCTTAGGGTACGGGTTCGGTGAGGGCTTCGGGTACGGCGTAGGGTATGGGTTAGGGTTAGGGTTAGGGTTAGTGTTAGGGTTAGGGCTCGGTTTAGGGTACGGGTTAGGATTAGGGTACGTGTTAGGGTTAGGGTAGGGGATAGGGTTAGGGTACGCGTTAGGGTTAGGGTAGTTATTAAACCTATCCCACTCTCTAGATACACCTTAGCACGTCAAGGAATATTATTTGGCGGTTCAGCCATGGAGAAGAGTTTAGACACTAGGATAAGATAAGGAACACACCCATTATAAAGAAATCACATTAGGATTCTCTTTTTAAGCTGTTCCTTAAAACACTAGTGCTTAGGAAATCTATTGGAGGCAGAAGCAGTCAAGGGTAGCCTAGGGTTAGGGTTAGGCTTAGGGTACGGCTTAGGGTACGGCTTAGGGTACGGGTTCGGGGAGGGCTTCGGGTACGGCGTAGTGTATGGGTTAGGGTTAGGGTTAGGGTTAGTGTTAGGGTTAGGGCTCGGTTTAGGGTACGGGTTAGGATTAGGGTACGAGTTAGCGATAGGGTAGGGTTTAGGGTTAGGGTACGCGTTAGTGTTAGGGTAGTTATTAAACCTAACCCACTCTCTAGATACCCCTTAGCACGTAAAGGAATATTATTTGGAGGTCCAGCCATGGAGAAGAGTTTAGACACTAGGATAAGATAAGGAACACACCCATTATAAAGAAATCACATTAGGATTCTCTTTTTAAGCTGTTCCTTAAAACACTAGTGCTTAGGAAATCTATTGGAGGCAGAAGCAGTCAAGGGTAGCCTAGGGTTAGGGTTAGGCTTAGGGTTAGGCTTAGGGTATGGCTTAGGGTACGGGTTCGTGGAGGGCTTCTGGTACGGCGTAGGGTATGGGTTAGGGTTAGGGTTAGGGTTAGTGTTAGGGTTAGGGCTCGGTATAGGGTATTGGTTAGGATTAGGGTACGTGTTAGGGTTAGGGTAGGGTTTAGGGTTAGGGTACGCGTTAGTGTTAGGGTAGTTATTAAACCTAACCCACTCTCTAGATACCCCTTAGCACGTAAAGGAATATTATTTGGAGGTCCAGCCATGGAGAAGAGTTTAGACACTAGGATAAGATAAGGAACACACCCATTATAAAGAAATCACATTAGGATTCTCTTTTTAAGTTGTTCCTTAAAACACTAGTGCTTAGAAAATCTATTGGAGGCAGAAGCAGTCAAGGGTAGCCTAGGGTTAGGGTTAGGCTTAGGGTACGGCTTAGGGTACGGCTTAGGGTACCGGTTCGGGGAGGGCTTCGGGTACGGCGTAGGGTATGGGTTAGGGTTAGGGTTAGGGTTAGTGTTAGGGTTAGGGCTCGGTTTAGGGTATTGGTTAGGATTAGGGTACGTGTTAGGGTTAGGGTAGGGGTTAGGGTTAGGGTACGCGTTAGTGTTAGGGGAGTTATTAAACCTATCCCAGTCTCTAGATACCCCTTAGCACGTAAAGGAATATTATTTGGAGGTCCAGCCATGGAGAAGAGTTTAGACACTAGGATAAGATAAGGAACTCACCCATTATAAAGAAATCACATTAGGATTCTCTTTTTAAGCTGTTCCTTAAAACACTAGTGCTTAGGAAATCTATTGGAGGCAGAAGCAGTCAAGGGTAGCCTAGGGTTAGGGTTAGGCTTAGGGTACGGCTTAGGGTACGGCTTAGGGTACGGGTTTGGGGAGGGCTTCGGGTACGGCGTAGGGTATGGGTTAGGGTTAGGGTTAGGGTTAGTGTTAGGGTTAGGGCTCGGTTTAGGGTATTGGTTAGGATTAAGGTACGTGTTATGGTTAGGGTAGGGGTTAGGGTTAGGGTACGCGTTAGTGTTAGGGTAGTTATTAAACCTATCCCATTCTCTAGATACCCCTTAGCACATAAAGGAATATTATTTGGAGGTCCAGCCATGGAGAAGAGTTTAGACACTAGGATAAGATAAGGAACACACCCATTATAAAGAAATCACATTAGGATTCTCTTTTTAAGCTGTTCCTTAAAACACTAGTGCTTAGGAAATCTATTGGAGGCAGAAGCATCCAAGGGTAGCCTAGGGTTAGGGTTAGGCTTAGGGTTAGGCTTAGGATACGGCTTAGGGTACGGGTTCGGGGAGGGCTTCTGGTACGGCGTAGTGTATGGGTTAGGGTTAGGGTTAGGGTTAGTGTTAGGGTTAGGGCTCGGTATAGGGTATTGGTTAGGATTAGGGTACGTGTTACGGTTAGGGTAGGGTTTAGGGTTAGGGTACGCGTTAGTGTTAGGGTAGTTATTAAACCTAACCCACTCTCTAGATACCCCTTAGCACGTAAAGGAATATTATTTGGAGGTTCAGCCATGGAGAAGAGTTTAGACACTAGGATAAGATAAGGAACACACCCATTATGAAGAAATCACATTAGGATTCTCTTTTTAAGCTGTTCCTTAAAACACTAGTGCTTAGGAAATCTATTGGAGGCAGAAGCAGTCAAGGGTAGCCTAGGGTTAGGGTTAGGCTTAGGGTACGGCTTAGGTTACGGCTTAGGGTACCGGTTCGGGGAGGGCTTCGGGTACGGCATAGGGTATGGGTTAGGGTTCGGGTTAGGGTTAGTGTTAGGGTTAGGGCTCGGTTTAGGGTATTGGTTAGGATTAGGGTACGTGTTAGGGTTAGGGTAGGGGTTAGGGTTAGGGTAGGCGTTAGTGTTAGGGTAGTTATTAAACCTATCCCACTCTCTAGATACCCTTTAGCACGTAAAGGAATATTATTTGGAGGTCCAGCCATGGAGAAGAGTTTAGACACTAGGATAAGATAAGGAACACACCCATTATAAAGAAATCACATTAGGATTCTCTTTTTAAGCTGTTCCTTAAAACACTACTGCTTAGGAAATCTATTGGAGGCAGAAGGATTCAAGGGTAGCCTACGTTTAGGGTTAGGCTTAGGGTTAGGCTTAGGGTACGGCTTAGGGTACGGGTTCGGGGAGGGCTTCTGGTACGGCGTAGGGTATGGGTTAGGGTTAGGGTTAGTGTTAGGGTTAGGGCTAGGTTTAGGGTATTGGTTAGGATTAGGGTACGTGTTAGCGATAGGGTAGGGGTTAGGGTTAGGGTACGCATTAGTGTTAGGGTAGTTATTAAACCTAACCCACTCTCTAGATACCCCTTAGCACGTAAAGGAATATTATTTGGAGGTCCAGCCATGGTGAAGAGTTTACACACTAGGATAAGATAAGGAACACACCCATTATAAAGAAATCACATTGGGATTCTCTTTTTAAGCTGTTCCTTAAAACACTAGTGCTTAGGAAATCTATTGGAGGCAGAAGCAGTCAAGGGTAGCCTAGGGTTAGTGTTAGGCTTAGGGTACGGCTTAGGGTACGGGTTCGGGGAGGGCTTCGGGTACGGCGTAGGGTATGGGTTAGGGTTAGTGTTAGGGTTAGTGTTAGGGTTAGGGCTCGGTTTAGGGTATTGTTTAGGATTAGGGTACGAGTTAGTGTTAGGGTAGGGGTTAGGGTTAGGGTACGCGTTAGTGTTAGGGTAGTTATTAAACCTATCCCACTCTCTAGATACCCCTCAGCACGTAAAGGAATATTATTTGGAGGTCCAGCCATGGAGAAGAGTTTAGACACTAGGATAAGATAAGGAACACACACATTATAAAGAAATCACATTAGGATTCTCTTTTTAAGCTGTTCCTTAAAACACTAGTGCTTAGGAAATCTATTGGAGGCAGAAGCAGTCAAGGGTAGCCTAGGGTTAGGGTTAGGCTTAGGGTTAGGCTTAGGGTACGGCTTAGGGTACGGGTTCGGTGAGGGATTCGGGTACGGCGTAGGGTATGGCTTAGGGTTAGTGTTAGGGTTAGTGTTAGGGTTAGGGTTCGGTTTAGGGTACGGGTTAGGATTAGGGTACGTGTTAGGGTTAGGGTAGGGGTTAGGGTTAGGGTACGCGTTAGGGTTAGGGTAGTTAGTAAAACTATCCCACTCTCTAGATACACCTTAGCACGTAAAGGAATATTATTTCGGGGTCCAGCCATGGAGAAGAGTTTAGACACTAGGATAAGATAAGGAACACACCCATTATAAAGAAATCACATTAGGATTCTCTTTTTAAGCTGTTCCTTAAAACACTAGTGCTTAGGAAATCTATTGGAGGCAGAAGCAGTCAAGGGTAGCCTAGGGTTAGGGTTAGGCTTAGCGTACGGCTTAGGGTACGGCTTAGGGTACGGGTTCGGGGAGGGCTTCGGGTACGGTGTAGGGTATGGGTTAGGGTTAGGGTTAGGGTTAGGGTTAGGGTTAGGGCTCGGTTTAGGGTATTGGTTAGGATTAGGGTACGTGTTAGGGTTAGGGTAGGGGTTAGGGTTAGGGTACGCGTTAGTGTTAGTGTAGTTATTAAACCTATCCCACTCTCTAGATACCCCTTAGCACGTAAAGGAATAATATTTGGAGGTGCAGCCATGGAGAAGAGTTTAGACACTAGGATAAGATAAGGAACACACCCATTATAAAGAAATCACATTAGGATTCTCTTTTTAAGTTGTTCCTTAAAACACTAGTGCTTAGGAAATCTACTGGAGGCAGAAGCAGTCAAGGGTAGCCTAGGTTTAGGGTTAGGCTTAGGGTTAGGCTTAGGGTACGGCTTAGGGTACGGGTTCGGTGAGGGCTTCGGGTACGGCGTAGGGTATGGGTTAGGGTTAGGGTTAGGGTTAGTGTTAGGGTTAGGGCTCGGTTTAGGGTACGGGTTAGGATTAGGGTACGTGTTAGGGTTAGGGTAGGGGTTAGGGTTAGGGTACGCGTTAGGGTTAGGGTAGTTATTAAACCTATCCCACTCTCTAGATACACCTTAGCACGTCAAGGAATATTATTTGGCGGTTCAGCCATGGAGAAGAGTTTAGACACTAGGATAAGATAAGGAACACACCCATTATAAAGAAATCACATTAGGATTCTCTTTTTAAGCTGTTCCTTAAAACACTAGTGCTTAGGAAATCTATTGGAGGCAGAAGCAGTCAAGGGTAGCCTAGGGTTAGGGTTAGGCTTAGGGTACGGCTTAGGGTACGGCTTAGGGTACGGGTTCGGGGAGGGCTTCGGGTACGGCGTAGGGTATGGGTTAGGGTTAGGGTTAGGGTTAGTGTTAGGGTTAGGGCTCTGTTTAGGGTACGGGTTAGGATTAGGGTACGAGTTAGCGATAGGGTAGGGTTTAGGGTTAGGGTACGCGTTAGTGTTAGGGTAGTTATTAAACCTAACCCACGCTCTAGATACCCCTTAGCACGTAAAGGAATATTATTTGGAGGTCCAGCCATGGAGAAGAGTTTAGACACTAGGATAAGATAAGGAACACACCCATTATAAAGAAATCACATTAGGATTCTCTTTTTAAGCTGTTCCTTAAAACACTAGTGCTTAGGAAATCTATTGGAGGCAGAAGCAGTCAAGGGTAGCCTAGGGTTAGGGTTAGGCTTAGGGTTAGGCTTAGGGTTCGGCTTAGGGTACGGGTTCGTGGAGGGCTTCTGGTACGGCGTAGGGTATGGGTTAGGGTTAGGGTTAGGGTTAGTGTTAGGGTTAGGGCTCGGTTTAGGGTATTGGTTAGGATTAGGGTACGTGTTAGGGTTAGGGTAGGGGTTAGGGTTAGGGTACGCGTTAGTGTTAGGGTAGTTATTAAACCTATCCCAGTCTCTAGATACCCCTTAGCACGTAAAGGAATATTATTTGGAGGTCCAGCCATGGAGAAGAGTTTAGACACTAGGATAAGATAAGGAACACACCCATTGTAAAGAAATCACATTAGGATTCTCTTTTTAAGCTGTTCCTTAAAACACTAGTGCTTAGGAAATCTATTGGAGGCAGAAGCAGTCAAGGGTAGCCTAGGGTTAGGGTTAGGCTTAGGTTATGGCTTAGGGTACGGCTTAGGGTACGGGTTCGGGGATGGCTTCGGGTACGGCGTAGGGTATGGGTTAGGGTTAGGGTTAGGTTTAGTGTTAGGGTTAGGGCTCGGTTTAGGGTTTTGGTTAGGATTAAGGTACGTGTTAGGGTTAGGGTAGGGGTTAGGGTTAGGGTACGCGTTAGTGTTAGGGTAGTTATTAAAGCTATCCCACTCTCTAGATACCCCTTAGCACGTAAAGGAATATTATTTGGAGGTCCAGCCATGGAGAAGAATTTAGACACTAGGATAAGATAAGGAACACACCCATTATAAAGAAATCACATTAGGATTCTCTTTTTAAGTTGTTCCTTAAAACACTAGTGCTTAGGAAATCTATTGGAGGCAGAAGCAGTCAAGGGTAGCCTAGGGTTAGGGTTAGGCTTAGGGTTAGGCTTAGGGTACGGCTTAGGGTACGGGTTCGGGGAGGGATTCGGGTACGGCGTAGGGTATGGCTTAGGGTTAGTGTTAGGGTTAGTGTTAGGGTTAGGGTTCGGTTTAGGGTACGGGTTAGGATTAGGGTACGTGTTAGGGTTAGGGTAGGGGTTAGGGTTAGGGTACGCGTTAGGGTTAGGGTAGTTAGTAAACCTATCCCACTCTCTAGATACACCTTAGCACGTAAAGGAATATTATTTCGGGGTCCAGCCATGGAGAAGAGTTTAGACACTAGGATAAGATAAGGAACACACCCATTATAAAGAAATCACATTAGGATTCTCTTTTTAAGCTGTTCCTTAAAACACTAGTGCTTAGGAAATCTATTGGAGGCAGAAGCAGTCAAGGGTAGCCTAGGGTTAGGGTTAGGCTTAGCGTACGGCTTAGGGTACGGCTTAGGGTACGGGTTCGGGGAGGGCTTCGGGTACGGCGTAGGGTATGGGTTAGGGTTAGGGTTAGGGTTAGTGTTAGGGTTAGGGCTCGGTTTAGGGTATTGGTTAGGATTAGGGTACGTGTTAGGGTTAGGGTAGGGGTTAGGGTTAGGGTACGCGTTAGTGTTAGGGTAGTTATTAAACCTATCCCACTCTCTAGATACACCTTAGCACGTCAAGGAATATTATTTGGCGGTTCAGCCATGGAGAAGAGTTTAGACACTAGGATAAGATAAGGAACACACCCATTATAAAGAAATCACATTAGGATTCTCTTTTTAAGCTGTTCCTTAAAACACTAGTGCTTAGGAAATCTATTGGAGGCAGAAGCAGTCAAGGGTAGCCTAGGGTTAGGGTTAGGCTTAGGGTACGGCTTAGGGTACGGCTTAGGGTACGGGTTCGGGGAGGGCTTCGGGTACGGCGTAGGGTATGGGTTAGGGTTAGGGTTAGGGTTAGTGTTAGGGTTAGGGCTCGGTTTAGGGTATTGGTTAGGATTAGGGTACGTGTTAGGGTTAGGGTAGGGGTTAGGGTTAGGGTACGCATTAGTGTTAGGGTAGTTATTAAACCTATCCCAGTCTCTAGACACCCCTTCGCACGTAAAGGAATATTATTTGGAGGTCCAGCCATGGAGAAGAGTTTAGACACTAGGATACGATAAGGAACACACCCATTATAAAGAAATCACATTAGGATTCTCTTTTTAAGCTGTTCCTTAAAACACTAGTGCTTAGGAAATCTATTGGAGGCAGAAGCAGTCAAGGGTAGCCTAGGGTTAGGGTTAGGCTTCGGGTTAGGCTTAGGGTATGGCTTAGGGTACGGGTTCGGTGAGGGCTTCGGGTACGGCGTAGGGTATGGGTTAGGGTTAGGGTTAGGGTTAGTGTTAGGGTTAGGGCTCGGTTTAGGGTACGGGTTAGGATTAGGGTACGTGTTAGGGTTAGGGTAGGGGTTAGGGTTAGGGTACGCGTTAGGGTTAGGGTAGTTATTAAACCTATCCCACTCTCTAGATACACCTTAGCACGTCAAGGAATATTATTTGGCGGTCCAGCCATGGAGAAGAGTTTAGACACTAGGATAAGATAAGGAACACACCCATTATAAAGAAATCACATTAGGATTCTCTGTTTAAGCTGTTCCTTAAAACACTAGTGCTTAGGAAATCTATTGGAGGCAGAAGAAGTCAAGGGTAGCCTAGGGTTAGGGTACGGCTTAGGGTACGGCTTAGGGTACGGCTTAGGGTACGGGTTCGGGGAGGGCTTCGGGTACGGCGTAGGGTATGGGTTAGGGTTAGGTTTAGGGTTAGTGTTAGGGTTAGGGCTCGGTTTAGGGTACGGGTTAGGATTAGGGTACATGTTAGGGTTAGGGTAGGGGTTAGGGTTAGGGTACGCGTTAGGGTTAGGGTAGTTATTAAACCTATCCCACTCTCTAGATACACCTTAGCACGTAAAGGAATATTATTTGGGGGACCAGCCATCGAGAAGAGTTTAGGCACTAGGATAAGATAAGGAACACACCCATTATAAAGAAATCACATTAGGATTCTCTTTTTAAGCTGTTCCTTAAAACACTAGTGCTTAGGAAATCTATTGGAGGCAGAAGCAGTCAAGGGTAGCCTAGGGTTAGGCTTAGGCTTAGGGTACGGCTTTGGGTACGGCTTAGCGTACGGGTTCGGGGAGGACTTCGGGTACGGCGTAGGGTATGGGTTAGGGTTAGGGTTAGGGTTAGTGTTAGTGTTAGGGCTCGTTTTAGGGTATTGGTTAGGATTAGGGTACGTGTTAGTGTTAGGGTAGGGGTTAGGGTTAGGGTACCGTTAGTGTTCGGGTAGTTATTAAACCTATCCCACTCTCTAGATACCCCTTAGCACGTAAAGGAATATTATTTGGAGGTCCAGCCATGGAGAAGAGTTTAGACACTAGGATAAGATAAGGAACACACCCATTATAAATAAATCACATTAGGATTCTCTTTTTAAGCTGTTCCTTAAAACACTAGTGCTTAGGAAATCTATTGGAGGCAGAAGCAGTCAAGGGTAGCCTAGGGTTAGGGTTAGGCTTGGGGTTAGGCTTAGGGTACGGCTTAGGGTACGGGTTCGGGGAGGGGTTCGGGTACGGCGTAGGGTATGTGTTAGGGTTAGGGTTAGGGTTAGTGTTAGGGTTAGGGCTCCGTTTAGGGTACGGGTTAGGATTCGGTTACGTGTTAGGGTTAGGGTAGGGGTTAGGGTTAGGGTACGCATTAGGTTTAGGGTAGTTATTAAACCTATCCCACTCTCTAGATACCCCTTAGCACGTAAAGGAATATTATTTGGGGGTCCAGCCATGGAGAAGAGTTTAGACACTAGGATAAGTTAAGGAACACACCCATTATAAAGAAATCACATTAGGATTCTCTTTTTAAGCTGTTCCTTAAAACACTAGTGCTTAGGAAATCTATTGGAGGCAGAAGCAGTCAAGGGTAGCCTAAAGTTAGGGTTAGGCTTAGGGTACGGCTTAGGGTACGGGTTCGGGAAGGGCTTCGGGTACGGCGTAGGGTATGGGTTAGGGTTAGGGTTAGGGTTAGTGTTAGCGTTAGGGCTCGGTTTAGGGTATTGGTTAGGATTAGGGTACGTGTTAGGGTTAGGGTAGGGGTTAGGGTTAGGGTACGCGTTAGTGTTAGGGTAGTTATTAAACCTATCCCACTCTCTAGATACCCCTTAGCACGTAAAGGAATATTATTTGGAGGTCCAGCCATGGAGAAGAGTTTAGACACTAGGATAAGATAAGGAACACACCCATTATAAAGAAATCACATTAGGATTCTCTTTTTAAGCTGTTCCTTAAAACACTAGTGCTTAGGAAATCTATTGGAGGCAGAAGCAGTCAAGGGTAGCCTAGGGTTAGGGTTAGGCTTGGGGTGAGGCTTAGAGTACGGCTTAGGGTACGGGTTCGGGGAGGGCTTGGGGTACGGCGTAGGGTATGGGTTAGGGTTAGGGTTAGGGTTAGTGTTAGGGTTAGGGCTCGGTTTAGGGTACGGGTTAGGATTAGGGTACATGTTAGGGTTAGGGTAGGGGTTAGGGTTAGGGTACGCGTTAGGGTTAGGGTAGTTATTAAACCTATTCCACTCTCTAGATACACCTTAGCATGTAAAGGAATATTATTTGGGGGTCCAGCCATGGAGAAGAGTTTAGACACTAGGATAAGATAAGGAACACACCCATTATAAAGAAATCACATTACGATTCTCTTTTTAAGCTGTTCCTTAAAACACTAGTGCTTAGGAAATCTATTGGAGGCAGAAGCAGTCAAGGGTAGCCTAGGGTTAGGGTTAGGCTTAGGGTACGGCTTAGGGTACGGCTTAGGGTACGGATTTGGGGAGGGCTTCGGGTACAGCGTAGAGTATGGGTTAGGGTTAGGGTTAGGGTTAGTGTTAGTGTTAGGGCTCGTTTTAGGGTATTGGTTAGGATTAGGGTACGTGTTAATGTTAGGGTAGGGGTTAGGGTTAGGGTACGCGTTAGTGTTAGGGTAGTTTTTAAACCTATCCCACTCTCTAGATACCCCTTAGCACGTAAAGGAATATTATTTTGAGGTCCAGCCATGGAGAAGAGTTTAGACACTAGGATAAGATAAGGAACACACCCATTATAAAGAAATCACATTAGGATTCTCTTTTTAAGCTGTTCCTTAAAACACTAGTGCTTAGGAAATCTATTGGAGGCAGAAGCAGTCAAGGGTAGCCTAGGGTTAGGGTTAGGCATAGGGTACGGCTTAGGGTACGGCTTAGGGTACGGGTTCGGTGAGGGCTTCGGGTACGGCGTAGGGTATGGGTTAGGGTTAGGGTTAGGGTTAGTGTTAGGGTTAGGGCTCGGTTTAGGGTACGGGTTAGGATTAGGGTACGTGTTAGGGTTAGGGTAGGGGTTAGGGTTAGGGTACGCGTTAGGGTTAGGGTAGTTATTAAACCTATCCCACTCTCTAGATACCCCTTAGCACGTAAAGGAATATTATTTGGAGGTCCAGCCATGGAGAAGAGTTTAGACACTAGGATAAGATAAGGAACACACCCATTATAAAGAAATCACATTAGGATTCTCTTTTTAAGCTGTTCCTTAAAACACTAGTGCTTAGGAAATCTATTGGAGGCAGAAGCAGTCAAGGGTAGCCTAGGGTTAGGGTTAGGCTTGGGGTTAGGCTTAGGGTACGGCTTAGGGTACGGGTTCGGGGAGGGGTTCGGGTACGGCGTAAGCTATGGGTTAGGGTTAGTGTTAGGGTTAGGGCTCCGTTTAGGGTGCGGGTTAGGATTCGGTTACATGTTAGGGTTAGGGTAGGGGTTAGGGTTAGGGTACGCATTAGGGTTAGGGTTGTTATTAAACCTATCCCACTCTCTAGATACCCCTTAGCACGTAAAGGAATATTATTTGGGGGTCCAGCCATGGAGAAGAGTTTAGACACAAGGATAAGTTAAGGAACACACCCATTATAAAGAAATCACATTAGGATTCTCTTTTTAAGCTGTTCCTTAAAACACTAGTGCTTAGGAAATCTATTGGAGGCAGAAGCAGTCAAGGGTAGCCTAAAGTTAGGGTTAGGCTTAGGGTACGGCTTAGGGTACGGCTTAGGGTACGGGTTCGGGAAGGGCTTCGGGTACGGCGTAGGGTATGGGTTAGGGTTAGGGTTAGGGTTTGTGTTAGCGTTAGGGCTCGGTTTAGGGTATTGGTTAGGATTACGGTACGTGTTAGGGTTAGGGTAGGGGTTAGGGTTAGGGTACGCGTTAGTGTTAGGGTAGTTATTAAAGCTATCCCACTCTCTAGATACCCCTTAGCACGTAAAGGAATATTATTTGGAGGTCCAGCCATGGAGAAGAGTTTAGACACTAGGATAAGATAAGGAACACACCCATTATAAAGAAATCACATTAGGATTCTCTTTTTAAGCTGTTCCTTAAAACACTAGTGCTTAGGAAATCTATTGGAGGCAGAAGCAGTCAAGGGTAGCCTAGGGTTAGGGTTAGGCTTGGGGTTAGGCTTAGAGTACGGCTTAGGGTACGGGTTCGGGGAGGGCTTCGGGTACGGCGTAGGGTATGGGTTAGGGTTAGGGTTAGGGTTAGTGTTAGGGTTAGGGCTCGGTTTAGGGTACGGGTTAGGATTAGGGTACGTGTTAGGGTTAGGGTAGGGGTTAGGGTTAGGGTACGCGTTAGGGTTAGGGTAGTTATTAAACCTATCCCACTCTCTAGATACCCCTTAGCACGTAAAGGAATATTATTTGGGGGTCCAGCCATGGAGAAGAGTTTAGACACTAGGATAAGATAAGGAACACACCCATTATAAAGAAATCACATTAGGATTCTCTTTTTAAGCTGTTCCTTAAAACACTAGTGCTTAGGAAATCTATTGGAGGCAGAAGCAGTCAAGGGTAGCCTAGGGTTAGGGTTAGGCTTAGGGTTAGGCTTAGGGTACGGCTTAGGGTACGGGTTTGGGGAGGGGTTCGGGAACGGCGTAGGGTTTGGGTTAGGGTTAGGGTTAGGGTTAGTGTTAGGGTTAGGGCTCGGTTTAGGGTACGGATTAGGATTAGGGTACATGTTAGGGTTAGGGTAGGGGTTAGGGTTAGGGTACGCGTTAGGGTTAGGGTAGTTATTAAACCTATCCCACTCTCTAGATACACCTTAGCACGTAAAGGAATATTATTTGGGGGTCCAGCCATCAAGAAGAGTTTAGACACTAGGATAAGATAAGGAACACACCCATTATAAAGAAATCACATTAGGATTCTCTTTTTAAGCTGTTCCTTAAAACACTAGTGCTTAGGAAATCTATTGGAGGCAGAAGCAGTCAAGGGTAGCCTAGGGTTAGGGTTAGGCTTAGGGTACCGCTTAGGGTACGGCTTACGGTACGGGTTCGGGGAGGGTTTCGGGTACGGCGTAGGGTATGGGTTAGGGTTAGTGTTAGTGTTAGGGTTAGGGCTCGGTTTTCGGTATTGGTTAGGATTAGGGTACGTGTTAGGGTTAGGGTAGGGGTTAGGGTTAGGGTACGCGTTAATGTTAGGGTAGTTATTAAAGCTATCCCACTCTCTAGATACCCCTTAGCACGTAAAGGAATATTATTTGGAGGTCCAGCCATGGAGAAGAGTTTAGACACTAGGATAAGATTAGGAACACACCCATTATAAAGAAATCACATTAGGATTCTCTTTTTAAGCTGTTCCTTAAAACACTAGTGCTTTGGAAATCTATTGGACCAGAAGCAGTCAAGGGTAGCCTAGGGTTAGGGTTAGGCTTAGGGTACGGCTTAGGGTACGGCTTAGGGTACGGGTTCGTGGAGGGCTTCGGGTACGGCGTAGGGTATGGGTTATGGTTAGGGTTAGGGTTAGTGTTAGGGTTAGGGCTCGGTTTAGGGTATTGGTTAGGATTAGGGTACGTGTTATGGTTAGGGTAGGGTTTAGGGTTAGGGTACGCTTTAGTGTTAGGGTAGTTATTAAACCTATCCCACTCTCTAGATACCCCTTAGCACGTAAAGGAATATTATTTTGAGGTCCAGCCATGGAGAAGAGTTTAGACACTAGGATAAGATAAGGAACACACCCATTATAAAGAAATCACATTAGGATTCTCTTTTTAAGCTGTTCCTTAAAACACTAGTGCTTAGGAAATCTATTGGAGGCAGAAGCAGTCAAGGGTAGCCTAGGGTTAGGGTTAGGCATAGGGTACGGCTTAGGGTACGGCTTAGGGTACGGGTTCGGTGAGGGCTTCGGGTACGGCGTAGGGTATGGGTTAGGGTTAGGGTTAGGGTTAGTGTTAGGGTTAGGGCTCAGTTTAGGGTACGGGTTAGGATTAGGGTACGTGTTAGGGTTAGGGTAGGGGTTAGGGTTAGGGTACGCGTTAGGGTTAGGGTAGTTATTAAACCTATCCCACTCTCTAGATACCCCTTAGCACGTAAAGGAATATTATTTGGAGGTCCAGCCATGGAGAAGAGTTTAGACACTAGGATAAGATAAGGAACACACCCATTATAAAGAAATCACATTAGGATTCTCTTTTTAAGCTGTTCCTTAAAACACTAGTGCTTAGGAAATCTATTGGAGGCAGAAGCAGTCAAGGGTAGCCTAGGGTTAGGGTTAGGCTTGGGGTTAGGCTTAGGGTACGGCTTAGGGTACGGGTTCGGGGAGGGGTTCGGGTACGGCGTAAGCTATGGGTTAGGGTTAGTGTTAGGGTTAGGGCTCCGTTTAGGGTGCGGGTTAGGATTCGGTTACATGTTAGGGTTAGGGTAGGGGTTAGGGTTAGGGTACGCATTAGGGTTAGGGTTGTTATTAAACCTATCCCACTCTCTAGATACCCCTTAGCACGTAAAGGAATATTATTTGGGGGTCCAGCCATGGAGAAGAGTTTAGATACAAGGATAAGTTAAGGAACACACCCATTATAAAGAAATCACATTAGGATTCTCTTTTTAAGCTGTTCCTTAAAACACTAGTGCTTAGGAAATCTATTGGAGGCAGAAGCAGTCAAGGGTAGCCTAAAGTTAGGGTTAGGCTTAGGGTACGGCTTAGGGTACGGCTTAGGGTACGGGTTCGGGAAGGGCTTCGGGTACGGCGTAGGGTATGGGTTAGGGTTAGGGTTAGGGTTTGTGTTAGCGTTAGGGCTCGGTTTAGGGTATTGGTTAGGATTACGGTACGTGTTAGGGTTAGGGTAGGGGTTAGGGTTAGGGTACGCGTTAGTGTTAGGGTAGTTATTAAAGCTATCCCACTCTCTAGATACCCCTTAGCACGTAAAGGAATATTATTTGGAGGTCCAGCCATGGAGAAGAGTTTAGACACTAGGATAAGATAAGGAACACACCCATTATAAAGAAATCACATTAGGATTCTCTTTTTAAGCTGTTCCTTAAAACACTAGTGCTTAGGAAATCTATTGGAGGCAGAAGCAGTCAAGGGTAGCCTAGGGTTAGGGTTAGGCTTGGGGTTAGGCTTAGAGTACGGCTTAGGGTACGGGTTCGGGGAGGGCTTCGGGTACGGCGTAGGGTATGGGTTAGGGTTAGGGTTAGGGTTAGTGTTAGGGTTAGGGCTCGGTTTAGGGTACGGTTTAGGATTAGGGTACGTGTTAGGGTTAGGGTAGGGGTTAGGGTTAGGGTACGCGTTAGGGTTAGGGTAGTTATTAAACCTATCCCACTCTCTAGATACCCCTTAGCACGTAAAGGAATATTATTTGGGGGTCCAGCCATGGAGAAGAGTTTAGACACTAGGATAAGATAAGGAACACACCCATTATAAAGAAATCACATTAGGATTCTCTTTTTAAGCTGTTCCTTAAAACACTAGTGCTTAGGAAATCTATTGGAGGCAGAAGCAGTCAAGGGTAGCCTAGGGTTAGGGTTAGGCTTAGGGTTAGGCTTAGGGTACGGCTTAGGGTACGGGTTTGGGGAGGGGTTCGCGAACGGCGTAGGGTTTGGGTTAGGGTTAGGGTTAGGGTTAGTGTTAGGGTTAGGGCTCGGTTTAGGGTACGGGTTAGGATTAGGGTACATGTTAGGGTTAGGGTAGGGGTTAGGGTTAGGGTACGCGTTAGGGTTAGGGTAGTTATTAAACCTATCCCACTCTCTAGATACACCTTAGCACGTAAAGGAATATTATTTGGGGGTCCAGCCATCAAGAAGAGTTTAGACACTAGGATAAGATAAGGAACACACCCATTATAAAGAAATCACATTAGGATTCTCTTTTTAAGCTGTTCCTTAAAACACTAGTGCTTAGGAAATCTATTGGAGGCAGAAGCAGTCAAGGGTAGCCTAGGGTTAGGGTTAGGCTTAGGGTACCGCTTAGGGTACGGCTTACGGTACGGGTTCGGGGAGGGTTTCGGGTACGGCGTAGGGTATGGGTTAGGGTTAGTGTTAGTGTTAGGGTTAGGGCTCGGTTTTCGGTATTGGTTAGGATTAGGGTACGTGTTAGGGTTAGGGTAGGGGTTAGGGTTAGGGTACGCGTTAATGTTAGGGTAGTTATTAAAGCTATCCCACTCTCTAGATACCCCTTAGCACGTAAAGGAATATTATTTGGAGGTCCAGCCATGGAGAAGAGTTTAGACACTAGGATAAGATTAGGAACACACCCATTATAAAGAAATCACATTAGGATTCTCTTTTTAAGCTGTTCCTTAAAACACTAGTGCTTAGGAAATCTATTGGACCAGAAGCAGTCAAGGGTAGCCTAGGGTTAGGGTTAGGCTTAGGGTACGGCTTAGGGTACGGCTTAGGGTACGGGTTCGTGGAGGGCTTCGGGTACGGCGTAGGGTATGGGTTATGGTTAGGGTTAGGGTTAGTGTTAGGGTTAGGGCTCGGTTTAGGGTATTGGTTAGGATTAGGGTACGTGTTATGGTTAGGGTAGGGGTTAGGGTTAGGGTACGCTTTAGTGTTAGGGTAGTTATTAAACCTATCCCACTCTCTAGATACCCCTTAGCACATAAAGGAATATTATTTGGAGGTCCAGCCATGGAGAAGAGTTTAGACACTAGGATAAGATAAGGAACACACCCATTATAAAGAAATCACATTAGGATTCTCTTTTTAAGCTGTTCCTTAAAATACTAGTGCTTAGGAAATCTATTGGAGGCAGAAGCAGTCAAGGGTAACCAAGGGTTAGGGTTAGGCTTGGGGTTAGGCTTAGGGTACGGCTTAGGGTACGGGTTCGGGGAGGGCTTCGGGTACGGCGTAGGGTATGGGTTAGGGTTAGGGTTAGGGTTAGTGTTAGGGTTAGGGCTCGGTTTAGGGTATTGGTTAGGATTAGGGTACGTGTTAGTGTTAGGGTAGGGGTTAGGGTTAGGGTACGCGTTAGTGTTAGGGTAGTTATTAAACCTATCCCACTCTCTAGATACCCCTTAGCACGTAAAGGAATATTATTTGGAGGTCCAGCCATGGAGAAGAGTATAGACACTAGGATCAGATAAGGAACGCACCCATTATAAAGAAATCACATTAGGATTCTCTTTTTAAGCTGTTCCTTAAAACACTAGTGCTTAGGAAATCTATTGGAGGCAGAAGCAGTCAAGGGTAGCCTAGGGTTAGGGTTAGGCTTAGGGTACGGCTTAGGGTACGGCTTACGGTACGGGTTTGGGGAGGGTTTCGGGTACGGCGTAGGGTATGGGTTAGGGTTAGTGTTAGTGTTAGGGTTAGGGCTCGGTTTTCGGTATTGGTTAGGATTAGGGTACGTGTTAGGGTTAGGGTAGGGGTTAGGGTTAGGGTACGCGTTAATGTTAGGGTAGTTATTAAAGCTATCCCACTCTCTAGATACCCCTTAGCACATAAAGGAATATTATTTGGAGGTCCAGCCATGGAGAAGAGTTTAGACACTAGGATAAGATAAGGAACACACCCATTATAAAGAAATCACATTAGGATTCTCTTTTTAAGCTGTTCCTTAAAACACTAGTGCTTAGGAAATCTATTGGAGGCAGAAGCAGTCAAGGGTAGCCTAGGGTTAGGGTTAGGCATAGGGTACGGCTTAGGGTACGGCTTAGGGTACGGGTTCGGTGAGGACTTCGGGTACGGCGTAGGGTATGGGTTAGGGTTAGGGTTAGGGTTAGTGTTAGGGTTAGGGCTCGGTTTAGGGTACGGGTTAGGATTAGGGTACGTGTTAGGGTTAGGGTAGGGGTTAGGGTTAGGGTACGCGTTAGGGTTAGGGTAGTTATTAAACCTATCCCACTCTGTAGATACCCCTTAGCACGTAAAGGAATATTATTTGGAGGTCCAGCCATGGAGAAGAGTTTAGACACTAGGATAAGATAAGGAACACACCCATTATAAAGAAATCACATTAGGATTCTCTTTTTAAGCTGTTCCTTAAAACACTAGTGCTTAGGAAATCTATTGGAGGCAGAAGCAGTCAAGGGTAGCCTAGAGTTAGGGTTAGGCTTGGGGTTAGGCTTAGGGTACGGCTTAGGGTACGGGTTCGGGGAGGGGTTCGGGTACGGCGTAAGCTATGGGTTAGGGTTTGTGTTAGGGTTAGGGCTCCGTTTAGGGTGCGGGTTAGGATTCGGTTACATGTTAGGGTTAGGGTAGGGGTTAGGGTTAGGGTACGCATTAGGGTTAGGGTTGTTATTAAACCTATCCCACTCTCTAGATACCCCTTAGCACGTAAAGGAATATTATTTGGGGGTCCAGCCATGGAGAAGAGTTTAGACACAAGGATAAGTTAAGGAACACACCCATTATAAAGAAATCACATTAGGATTCTCTTTTTAAGCTGTTCCTTAAAACACTAGTGCTTAGGAAATCTATTGGAGGCAGAAGCAGTCAACGGTAGCCTAAAGTTAGGGTTAGGCTTAGGGTACGGCTTAGGGTACGGCTTAGGGTAGGGGTTCGGGAAGGGCTTCGGGTACGGTGTAGGGTATGGGTTAGGGTTAGGGTTAGGGTTTGTGTTAGCGTTAGGGCTCGGTTTAGGGTATTGGTTAGGATTACGGTACGTGTTAGGGTTAGGGTAGGGGTTAGGGTTAGGGTACGCGTTAGTGTTAGGGTAGTTATTAAAGCTATCCCACTCTCTAGATACCCCTTAGCACGTAAAGGAATATTATTTGGAGGTCCAGCCATGGAGAAGAGTTTAGACACTAGGATAAGATAAGGAACACACCCATTATAAAGAAATCACATTAGGATTCTCTTTTTAAGCTGTTCCTTAAAACACTAGTGCTTAGGAAATCTATTGGAGGCAGAAGCAGTCAAGGGTAGCCTAGGGTTAGGGTTAGGCTTGGGGTTAGGCTTAGAGTACGGCTTAGGGTACGGGTTCGGGGAGGGCTTCGGGTACGGCGTAGGGTATGGGTTAGGGTTAGGGTTAGGGTTAGTGTTAGGGTTAGGGCTCGGTTTAGGGTACGGGTTAGGATTAGGGTACGTGTTAGGGTTAGGGTAGGGGTTAGGGTTAGGGTACGCGTTAGGGTTAGGGTAGTTATTAAACCTATCCCACTCTCTAGATACCCCTTAGCACGTAAAGGAATATTATTTGGGGGTCCAGCCATGGAGAAGAGTTTAGACACTAGGATAAGATAAGGAACACACCCATTATAAAGAAATCACATTAGGATTCTCTTTTTAAGCTGTTCCTTAAAACACTAGTGCTTAGGAAATCTATTGGAGGCAGAAGCAGTCAAGGGTAGCCTAGGGTTAGGGTTAGGCTTAGGGTTAGGCTTAGGGTACGGCTTAGGGTACGGGTTTGGGGAGGGGTTCGGGAACGGCGTAGGGTTTGGGTTAGGGTTAGGGTTAGGGTTAGTGTTAGGGTTAGGGCTCGGTTTAGGGTACGGATTAGGATTAGGGTACATGTTAGGGTTAGGGTAGGGGTTAGGGTTAGGGTACGCGTTAGGGTTAGGGTAGTTATTAAACCTATCCCACTCTCTAGATACACCTTAGCACGTAAAGGAATATTATTTGGGGGTCCAGCCATCAAGAAGAGTTTAGACACTAGGATAAGATAAGGAACACACCCATTATAAAGAAATCACATTAGGATTCTCTTTTTAAGCTGTTCCTTAAAACACTAGTGCTTAGGAAATCTATTGGAGGCAGAAGCAGTCAAGGGTAGCCTAGGGTTAGGGTTAGGCTTAGGGTACCGCTTAGGGTACGGCTTACGGTACGGGTTCGGGGAGGGTTTCGGGTACGGCGTAGGGTATGGGTTAGGGTTAGTGTTAGTGTTAGGGTTAGGGCTCGGTTTTCGGTATTGGTTAGGATTAGGGTACGTGTTAGGGTTAGGGTAGGGGTTAGGGTTAGGGTACGCGTTAATGTTAGGGTAGTTATTAAAGCTATCCCACTCTCTAGATACCCCTTAGCACGTAAAGGAATATTATTTGGAGGTCCAGCCATGGAGAAGAGTTTAGACACTAGGATAAGATTAGGAACACACCCATTATAAAGAAATCACATTAGGATTCTCTTTTTAAGCTGTTCCTTAAAACACTAGTGCTTTGGAAATCTATTGGACCAGAAGCAGTCAAGGGTAGCCTAGGGTTAGGGTTAGGCTTAGGGTACGGCTTAGGGTACGGCTTAGGGTACGGGTTCGTGGAGGGCTTCGGGTACGGCGTAGGGTATGGGTTATGGTTAGGGTTAGGGTTAGTGTTAGGGTTAGGGCTCGGTTTAGGGTATTGGTTAGGATTAGGGTACGTGTTATGGTTAGGGTAGGGGTTAGGGTTAGGGTACGCTTTAGTGTTAGGGTAGTTATTAAACCTATCCCACTCTCTAGATACCCCTTAGCACGTAAAGGAATATTATTTTGAGGTCCAGCCATGGAGAAGAGTTTAGACACTAGGATAAGATAAGGAACACACCCATTATAAAGAAATCACATTAGGATTCTCTTTTTAAGCTGTTCCTTAAAACACTAGTGCTTAGGAAATCTATTGGAGGCAGAAGCAGTCAAGGGTAGCCTAGGGTTAGGGTTAGGCATAGGGTACGGCTTAGGGTACGGCTTAGGGTACGGGTTCGGTGAGGGCTTCGGGTACGGCGTAGGGTATGGGTTAGGGTTAGGGTTAGGGTTAGTGTTAGGGTTAGGGCTCAGTTTAGGGTACGGGTTAGGATTAGGGTACGTGTTAGGGTTAGGGTAGGGGTTAGGGTTAGGGTACGCGTTAGGGTTAGGGTAGTTATTAAACCTATCCCACTCTCTAGATACCCCTTAGCACGTAAAGGAATATTATTTGGAGGTCCAGCCATGGAGAAGAGTTTAGACACTAGGATAAGATAAGGAACACACCCATTATAAAGAAATCACATTAGGATTCTCTTTTTAAGCTGTTCCTTAAAACACTAGTGCTTAGGAAATCTATTGGAGGCAGAAGCAGTCAAGGGTAGCCTAGGGTTAGGGTTAGGCTTGGGGTTAGGCTTAGGGTACGGCTTAGGGTACGGGTTCGGGGAGGGGTTCGGGTACGGCGTAAGCTATGGGTTAGGGTTAGTGTTAGGGTTAGGGCTCCGTTTAGGGTGCGGGTTAGGATTCGGTTACATGTTAGGGTTAGGGTAGGGGTTAGGGTTAGGGTACGCATTAGGGTTAGGGTTGTTATTAAACCTATCCCACTCTCTAGATACCCCTTAGCACGTAAAGGAATATTATTTGGGGGTCCAGCCATGGAGAAGAGTTTAGATACAAGGATAAGTTAAGGAACACACCCATTATAAAGAAATCACATTAGGATTCTCTTTTTAAGCTGTTCCTTAAAACACTAGTGCTTAGGAAATCTATTGGAGGCAGAAGCAGTCAAGGGTAGCCTAAAGTTAGGGTTAGGCTTAGGGTACGGCTTAGGGTACGGCTTAGGGTACGGGTTCGGGAAGGGCTTCGGGTACGGCGTAGGGTATGGGTTAGGGTTAGGGTTAGGGTTTGTGTTAGCGTTAGGGCTCGGTTTAGGGTATTGGTTAGGATTACGGTACGTGTTAGGGTTAGGGTAGGGGTTAGGGTTAGGGTACGCGTTAGTGTTAGGGTAGTTATTAAAGCTATCCCACTCTCTAGATACCCCTTAGCACGTAAAGGAATATTATTTGGAGGTCCAGCCATGGAGAAGAGTTTAGACACTAGGATAAGATAAGGAACACACCCATTATAAAGAAATCACATTAGGATTCTCTTTTTAAGCTGTTCCTTAAAACACTAGTGCTTAGGAAATCTATTGGAGGCAGAAGCAGTCAAGGGTAGCCTAGGGTTAGGGTTAGGCTTGGGGTTAGGCTTAGAGTACGGCTTAGGGTACGGGTTCGGGGAGGGCTTCGGGTACGGCGTAGGGTATGGGTTAGGGTTAGGGTTAGGGTTAGTGTTAGGGTTAGGGCTCGGTTTAGGGTACGGTTTAGGATTAGGGTACGTGTTAGGGTTAGGGTAGGGGTTAGGGTTAGGGTACGCGTTAGGGTTAGGGTAGTTATTAAACCTATCCCACTCTCTAGATACCCCTTAGCACGTAAAGGAATATTATTTGGGGGTCCAGCCATGGAGAAGAGTTTAGACACTAGGATAAGATAAGGAACACACCCATTATAAAGAAATCACATTAGGATTCTCTTTTTAAGCTGTTCCTTAAAACACTAGTGCTTAGGAAATCTATTGGAGGCAGAAGCAGTCAAGGGTAGCCTAGGGTTAGGGTTAGGCTTAGGGTTAGGCTTAGGGTACGGCTTAGGGTACGGGTTTGGGGAGGGGTTCGCGAACGGCGTAGGGTTTGGGTTAGGGTTAGGGTTAGGGTTAGTGTTAGGGTTAGGGCTCGGTTTAGGGTACGGGTTAGGATTAGGGTACATGTTAGGGTTAGGGTAGGGGTTAGGGTTAGGGTACGCGTTAGGGTTAGGGTAGTTATTAAACCTATCCCACTCTCTAGATACACCTTAGCACGTAAAGGAATATTATTTGGGGGTCCAGCCATCAAGAAGAGTTTAGACACTAGGATAAGATAAGGAACACACCCATTATAAAGAAATCACATTAGGATTCTCTTTTTAAGCTGTTCCTTAAAACACTAGTGCTTAGGAAATCTATTGGAGGCAGAAGCAGTCAAGGGTAGCCTAGGGTTAGGGTTAGGCTTAGGGTACCGCTTAGGGTACGGCTTACGGTACGGGTTCGGGGAGGGTTTCGGGTACGGCGTAGGGTATGGGTTAGGGTTAGTGTTAGTGTTAGGGTTAGGGCTCGGTTTTCGGTATTGGTTAGGATTAGGGTACGTGTTAGGGTTAGGGTAGGGGTTAGGGTTAGGGTACGCGTTAATGTTAGGGTAGTTATTAAAGCTATCCCACTCTCTAGATACCCCTTAGCACGTAAAGGAATATTATTTGGAGGTCCAGCCATGGAGAAGAGTTTAGACACTAGGATAAGATTAGGAACACACCCATTATAAAGAAATCACATTAGGATTCTCTTTTTAAGCTGTTCCTTAAAACACTAGTGCTTAGGAAATCTATTGGACCAGAAGCAGTCAAGGGTAGCCTAGGGTTAGGGTTAGGCTTAGGGTACGGCTTAGGGTACGGCTTAGGGTACGGGTTCGTGGAGGGCTTCGGGTACGGCGTAGGGTATGGGTTATGGTTAGGGTTAGGGTTAGTGTTAGGGTTAGGGCTCGGTTTAGGGTATTGGTTAGGATTAGGGTACGTGTTATGGTTAGGGTAGGGGTTAGGGTTAGGGTACGCTTTAGTGTTAGGGTAGTTATTAAACCTATCCCACTCTCTAGATACCCCTTAGCACATAAAGGAATATTATTTGGAGGTCCAGCCATGGAGAAGAGTTTAGACACTAGGATAAGATAAGGAACACACCCATTATAAAGAAATCACATTAGGATTCTCTTTTTAAGCTGTTCCTTAAAATACTAGTGCTTAGGAAATCTATTGGAGGCAGAAGCAGTCAAGGGTAACCAAGGGTTAGGGTTAGGCTTGGGGTTAGGCTTAGGGTACGGCTTAGGGTACGGGTTCGGGGAGGGCTTCGGGTACGGCGTAGGGTATGGGTTAGGGTTAGGGTTAGGGTTAGTGTTAGGGTTAGGGCTCGGTTTAGGGTATTGGTTAGGATTAGGGTACGTGTTAGTGTTAGGGTAGGGGTTAGGGTTAGGGTACGCGTTAGTGTTAGGGTAGTTATTAAACCTATCCCACTCTCTAGATACCCCTTAGCACGTAAAGGAATATTATTTGGAGGTCCAGCCATGGAGAAGAGTATAGACACTAGGATCAGATAAGGAACGCACCCATTATAAAGAAATCACATTAGGATTCTCTTTTTAAGCTGTTCCTTAAAACACTAGTGCTTAGGAAATCTATTGGAGGCAGAAGCAGTCAAGGGTAGCCTAGGGTTAGGGTTAGGCTTAGGGTACGGCTTAGGGTACGGCTTACGGTACGGGTTTGGGGAGGGTTTCGGGTACGGCGTAGGGTATGGGTTAGGGTTAGTGTTAGTGTTAGGGTTAGGGCTCGGTTTTCGGTATTGGTTAGGATTAGGGTACGTGTTAGGGTTAGGGTAGGGGTTAGGGTTAGGGTACGCGTTAATGTTAGGGTAGTTATTAAAGCTATCCCACTCTCTAGATACCCCTTAGCACATAAAGGAATATTATTTGGAGGTCCAGCCATGGAGAAGAGTTTAGACACTAGGATAAGATAAGGAACACACCCATTATAAAGAAATCACATTAGGATTCTCTTTTTAAGCTGTTCCTTAAAACACTAGTGCTTAGGAAATCTATTGGAGGCAGAAGCAGTCAAGGGTAGCCTAGGGTTAGGGTTAGGCATAGGGTACGGCTTAGGGTACGGCTTAGGGTACGGGTTCGGTGAGGACTTCGGGTACGGCGTAGGGTATGGGTTAGGGTTAGGGTTAGGGTTAGTGTTAGGGTTAGGGCTCGGTTTAGGGTACGGGTTAGGATTAGGGTACGTGTTAGGGTTAGGGTAGGGGTTAGGGTTAGGGTACGCGTTAGGGTTAGGGTAGTTATTAAACCTATCCCACTCTGTAGATACCCCTTAGCACGTAAAGGAATATTATTTGGAGGTCCAGCCATGGAGAAGAGTTTAGACACTAGGATAAGATAAGGAACACACCCATTATAAAGAAATCACATTAGGATTCTCTTTTTAAGCTGTTCCTTAAAACACTAGTGCTTAGGAAATCTATTGGAGGCAGAAGCAGTCAAGGGTAGCCTAGAGTTAGGGTTAGGCTTGGGGTTAGGCTTAGGGTACGGCTTAGGGTACGGGTTCGGGGAGGGGTTCGGGTACGGCGTAAGCTATGGGTTAGGGTTTGTGTTAGGGTTAGGGCTCCGTTTAGGGTGCGGGTTAGGATTCGGTTACATGTTAGGGTTAGGGTAGGGGTTAGGGTTAGGGTACGCATTAGGGTTAGGGTTGTTATTAAACCTATCCCACTCTCTAGATACCCCTTAGCACGTAAAGGAATATTATTTGGGGGTCCAGCCATGGAGAAGAGTTTAGACACAAGGATAAGTTAAGGAACACACCCATTATAAAGAAATCACATTAGGATTCTCTTTTTAAGCTGTTCCTTAAAACACTAGTGCTTAGGAAATCTATTGGAGGCAGAAGCAGTCAACGGTAGCCTAAAGTTAGGGTTAGGCTTAGGGTACGGCTTAGGGTACGGCTTAGGGTAGGGGTTCGGGAAGGGCTTCGGGTACGGTGTAGGGTATGGGTTAGGGTTAGGGTTAGGGTTTGTGTTAGCGTTAGGGCTCGGTTTAGGGTATTGGTTAGGATTACGGTACGTGTTAGGGTTAGGGTAGGGGTTAGGGTTAGGGTACGCGTTAGTGTTAGGGTAGTTATTAAAGCTATCCCACTCTCTAGATACCCCTTAGCACGTAAAGGAATATTATTTGGAGGTCCAGCCATGGAGAAGAGTTTAGACACTAGGATAAGATAAGGAACACACCCATTATAAAGAAATCACATTAGGATTCTCTTTTTAAGCTGTTCCTTAAAACACTAGTGCTTAGGAAATCTATTGGAGGCAGAAGCAGTCAAGGGTAGCCTAGGGTTAGGGTTAGGCTTGGGGTTAGGCTTAGAGTACGGCTTAGGGTACGGGTTCGGGGAGGGCTTCGGGTACTGCGTAGGGTATGGGTTAGGGTTAGGGTTAGGGTTAGTGTTAGGGTTAGGGCTCGGTTTAGGGTACGGGTTAGGATTAGGGTACGTGTTAGGGTTAGGGTAGGGGTTAGGGTTAGGGTACGCGTTAGGGTTAGGGTAGTTATTAAACCTATCCCACTCTCTAGATACCCCTTAGCACGTAAAGGAATATTATTTGGGGGTCCAGCCATGGAGAAGAGTTTAGACACTAGGATAAGATAAGGAACACACCCATTATAAAGAAATCACATTAGGATTCTCTTTTTAAGCTGTTCCTTAAAACACTAGTGCTTAGGAAATCTATTGGAGGCAGAAGCAGTCAAGGGTAGCCTAGGGTTAGGGTTAGGCTTAGGGTTAGGCTTAGGGTACGGCTTAGGGTACGGGTTTGGGGAGGGGTTCGGGAACGGCGTAGGGTTTGGGTTAGGGTTAGGGTTAGTGTTAGGGTTAGGGCTCGGTTTTCGGTATTGGTTAGGATTAGGGTACGTGTTAGGGTTAGGGTAGGGGTTAGGGTTAGGGTACGGGTTAATGTTAGGGTAGTTATTAAAGCTATCCCACTCTCTAGATACCCCTTAGCACGTAAAGGAATATTATTTGGAGGTCCAGCCATGGAGAAGAGTTTAGACACTAGGATAAGATTAGGAACACACCCATTATAAAGAAATCACATTAGGATTCTCTTTTTAAGCTGTTCCTTAAAACACTAGTGCTTAGGAAATCTATTGGACCAGAAGCAGTCAAGGGTAGCCTAGGGTTAGGGTTAGGCTTAGGGTACGGCTTAGGGTACGGCTTAGGGTACGGGTTCGTGGAGGGCTTCGGGTACGGCGTAGGGTATGGGTTATGGTTAGGGTTAGGGTTAGTGTTAGGGTTAGGGCTCGGTTTAGGGTATTGGTTAGGATTAGGGTACGTGTTATGGTTAGGGTAGGGGTTAGGGTTAGGGTACGCTTTAGTGTTAGGGTAGTTATTAAACCTATCCCACTCTCTAGATACCCCTTAGCACATAAAGGAATATTATTTGGAGGTCCAGCCATGGAGAAGAGTTTAGACACTAGGATAAGATAAGGAACACACCCATTATAAAGAAATCACATTAGGATTCTCTTTTTAAGCTGTTCCTTAAAATACTAGTGCTTAGGAAATCTATTGGAGGCAGAAGCAGTCAAGGGTAACCAAGGGTTAGGTTTAGGCTTGGGGTTAGGCTTAGGGTACGGCTTAGGGTACGGGTTCGGGGAGGGCTTCGGGTACGGCGTAGGGTATGGGTTAGGGTTAGGGTTAGGGTTAGGGCTCGGTTTAGGGTATTGGTTAGGATTAGGGTACGTGTTAGTGTTAGGGTAGGGGTTAGGGATAGGGTACGCGTTAGTGTTAGGGTAGTTATTAAACCTATCCCACTCTCTAGATACCCCTTAGCACGTAAAGGAATATTATTTGGAGGTCCAGCCATGGAGAAGAGTATAGACACTAGGATAAGATAAGGAACGCACCCATTATAAAGAAATCACATTAGGATTCTCTTTTTAAGCTGTTCCTTAAAACACTAGTGCTTAGGAAATCTATTGGAGGCAGAAGCAGTCAAGGGTAGCCTAGGGTTAGGGTTAGGCTTAGGGTTAGGCTTAGGGTACGGCTTAGGGTACGGGTTTGGGGAGGGGTTCGGGAACGGCGTAGGGTTTGGGTTAGGGTTAGGGTTAGGGTTAGTGTTAGGGTTAGGGCTCGGTTTAGGGTACGGGTTAGGATTAGGGTACATGTTAGGGTTAGGGTAGGGGTTAGGGTTAGGGTACGCGTTAGGGATAGGGTAGTTATTAAACCTATCCCACTCTCTAGATACACCTTAGCATGTAAAGGAATATTATTTGGGGGTCCAGCCATCAAGAAGAGTTTAGACACTAGGATAAGATAAGGAACACACCCATTATAAAGAAATCACATTAGGATTCTCTTTTTAAGCTGTTCCTTAAAACACTAGTGCTTAGGAAATCTATTGGAGGCAGAAGCAGTCAAGGGTAGCCTAGGGTTAGGGTTAGGCTTAGGGTACGGCTTAGGGTACGGCTTACGGTACGGGTTCGGGGAGGGTTTCGGGTACGGCGTAGGGTATGGGTTAGGGTTAGTGTTAGTGTTAGGGTTAGGGCTCGGTTTTCGGTATTGGTTAGGATTAGGGTACGTGTTAGGGTTAGGGTTGGGGTTAGGGTTAGGGTACGCTTTAGTGTTAGGGTAGTTATTAAAACTATCCCACTCTCTAGATACCCCTTAGCACATAAAGGAATATTATTTGGAGGTCCAGCCATGGAGAAGAGTTTAGACACTAGGATAAGATAAGGAACACACCCATTATAAAGAAATCACATTAGGATTCCCTTTTTAAGCTGTTCCTTAAAACACTAGTGCTTAGGAAATCTATTGGAGGCAGAAGCAGTCAAGGGTAGCCTAGGGTTAGGGTTAGGCATAGGGTACGGCTTAGGGTACGGCTTAGGGTACGGGTTCGGTGAGGGCTTCGGGTACGGCGTAGGGTATGGGTTAGGGTTAGGGTTAGGGTTAGTGTTAGGGTTAGGGCTCGGTTTAGGGTACGGGTTAGGATTAGGGTACGTGTTAGGGTTAGGGTAGGGGTTAGGGTTAGGGTACGCGTTAGGGTTAGGGTAGTTATTAAACCTATCCCACTCTCTAGATACCCCTTAGCACGTAAAGGAATATTATTTGGAGGTCCAGCCATGGAGAAGAGTTTAGACACTAGGATAAGATAAGGAACGCACCCATTATAAAGAAATCACATTAGGATTCTCTTTTTAAGCTGTTCCTTAAAACACTAGTGCTTAGGAAATCTATTGGAGGCAGAAGCAGTCAAGGGTAGCCTAGGGTTAGGGTTAGGCTTAGGGTACGGCTTAGGGTACGGGTTCGGGGAGGGCTTCGGGTACGTCGTAGGGTATGGGTTAGGGTTAGGGTTAGGGTTAGTGTTAGGGTTAGGGCTCGGTTTAGGGTACGGGTTAGGATTAGGTTACGTGTTAGGGTTAGGTTAGGGGTTAGGGTTAGGGTACGCGTTAGTGTTAGGGTAGTTATTAAACCTATCCCACTCTCTAGATACACCTTAGCACGTCAAGGAATATTATTTGGCGGTCCAGCCATGGAGAAGAGTTTAGACACTAGGATTAGATAAGGAACACACCCATTATAAAGAAATCACATTAGGATTCTCTTTTTAAGCTGTTCCTTAAAACACTAGTGCTTAGGAAATCTATTGGAGGCAGAAGCAGTCAAGGGTAGCCTAGGGTTAGGGTTAGGCTTAGGGTTAGGCTTAGGGTACGGGTTCGGGGAGGGCTTCTGGTACGGCGTAGGGTATGGGTTAGGGTTAGGGTTAGGGTTAGTGTTAGGGTTAGGGCTCGGTTTAGGGTATTGGTTAGGATTAGGGTACGTGTTAGCGATAGGGTAGGGGTTAGGGTTAGGGTACGCGTTAGTGTTAGGGTAGTTATTAAACCTAACCCACTCTCTAGATACCACTTAGCACGTAAAGGAATATTATTTGGAGGTCCAGCCATGGAGAAGAATTTAGAAACTAGGATAAGATAAGGAACACACCCATTATAAAGAGGTCACATTAGGATTCTCTTTTTAAGCTGTTCCTTAAAACACTAGTGCTTAGGAAATCTATTGGAGGCAGAAGCAGTCAAGGGTAGCCTAGGGTTAGGGTTAGGCTTAGGGTACGGCTTAGGGTACGGCTTAGGGTACGGGTTCGGTGAGGGCTTCGGGTACGGCGTAGGGTATGGGTTAGGGTTAGGGTTAGGGTTAGTGTTAGGGTTAGGGCTCGGTTTAGGGTACGGGTTAGGATTATGGTACGTGTTAGGGTTAGGGTAGGGGATAGGGTTAGGGTACGCGTTATGGTTAGGGTAGTTATTAAACATATCCCACTCTCTAGATACCCCTTAGCACGTAAAGGAATATTATTTGGGGGTCCAGCCATGGAGAAGAGTTTAGACACTAGGATAAGATAAGGAACACACCCATTATAAAGAAATCACATTAGGATTCTCTTTTTAAGCTGTTCCTTAAAACACTAGTGCTTAGGAAATCTATTGGAGGCAGACGCAGTCAAGGGTAGCCTAGGGTTAGGGTTAGGCTTAGGGTTAGGCTTAGGGTACGGCTTAGGGTACGGGTTCGGGGAGGGCTTCTGGTACGGCGTAGGGTATGGGTTAGGGATAGGGTTAGGGTTAGGGTTAGGGCTCGGTATAGGGTATTGGTTAGGATTAGGGTACGTGTTAGGGTTAGGGTAAGGTTTAGGGTTAGGGTACGCGTTAGTGTTAGGGTAGTTATTAAACCTAACCCACTCTCTAGATACCCCTTAGCACGTAAAGGAATATTATTTGGAGGTTCAGCCATGGAGAAGAGTTTAGACACTAGGATAAGATAAGGAACACACCCATTATAAAGAAATCACATTAGGATTCTCTTTTTAAGCTGTTCCTTAAAACACTAGTGCTTAGAAAATCTATTGGAGGCAGAAGCAGTCAAGGGTAGCCTAGGGTTAGGGTTAGGCTTAGGTTACGGCTTAGGGTACGGCTTAGGTTACCGGTTTGGGGAGGGCTTCGGGTACGGCGTAGGGTATGGGTTAGGGTTACGATTAGGGTTAGTGTTAGGGTTAGGGCTCGGTTTAGGGTATTGGTTAGGATTAGGGTACGTGTTAGGGTTAGGGTAGGGGTTAGGGTTAGGGTACGCGTTTGTGTTAGGGTAGTTATTAAACCTATCCCAGTCTCTAGATACCCCTTAGCACGTAAAGGAATATTATTTGGAGGTCCAGCCATGGAGAAGAGTTTAGACACTAGGATAAGATAAGGAACACACCCATTGTAAAGAAATCACATTAGGATTCACTTTTTAAGCTGTTCCTTAAAACACTAGTGCTTAGGAAATCTATTGGAGGCAGAAGCTCTCAAGGGTAGCCTAGGGTTAAGTTTAGGCTTAGGGTACGGCTTAGGGTACGGCTTAGGGTACGGGTTCGGGGAGGGCTTCGGGTACGGCGTAGGGTATGGGTTAGGGTTAGGGTTAGGGTTAGTGTTTGGGTTAGGGCTCGGTTTAGGGTATTGGTTAGGATTAGGGTACGAGTTAGTGTTAGGGTAGGGGTTAGGGTTAGGTTACGCGTTAGTGTTAGGGTAGTTATTAAACCTATCCCAATCTCTAGATACCCCTCAGCACGTAAAGGAATATTATTTGGAGGTCCAGCCATGGAGAAGAGTTTAGACACTAGGATAAGATAAGGCACACACACATTATAAAGAAATGACATTAGGATTCTCTTTTTAAGTTGTTCCTTAAAACACTAGTGCTTAGGAAATCTATTGGAGGCAGAAGCAGTCAAGGGTAGCCTAGGGATAGGTTTAGGCTTAGAGTACGGCTTAGGGTACAGCTTAGGGTACGTGTTCGGGGAGGGCTTCGGGTATGGCGTAGGGTATGGGTTAGGGTTAGGTTTAGGGTTAGTGTTAGGGTTAGGGCTCGGTTTAGGGTATTGGTTAGGATTAGGGTACGTGTTAGGGTTAGGGTAGGGGTTAGGGTTAGGGTACGCGTTAGTGTTAGGGTAGTTATTAAACCTATCCCAGTCTCTAGATACCCCTTAGCACGTAAAGGAATATTATTTGGAGGTCCAGCCATGGAGAAGAGTTTAGACACTAGGATAAGATTAGGAACACACCCATTATAAAGAAATCACATTAGGATTCTCTTTTTAAGCTGTTCCTTAAAACACTAGTGCTTAGGAAATCTATTGGACCAGAAGCAGTCAAGTGTAGCCTAGGGTTAGGGTTAGGCTTAGGGTACGGCTTAGGGTACGGCTTAGGGTACGGGTTCGTGGAGGGCTTCGGGTACGGCGTAGGGTATGGGTTATGGTTAGGGTTAGGGTTAGTGTTAGGGTTAGGGCTCGGTTTAGGGTATTGGTTAGGATTAGGGTACGTGTTATGGTTAGGGTTGGGGTTAGGGTTAGGGTACGCTTTAGTGTTAGGGTAGTTATTAAAACTATCCCACTCTCTAGATACCCCTTAGCACATAAAGGAATATTATTTGGAGGTCCAGCCATGGAGAAGAGTTTAGACACTAGGATAAGATAAGGAACACACCCATTATAAAGAAATCACATTAGGATTCTCTTTTTAAGCTGTTCCTTAAAACACTAGTGCTTAGGAAATCTATTGGAGGCAGAAGCAGTCAAGGGTAGCCTAGGGTTAGGGTTAGGCATAGGGTACGGCTTAGGGTACGGCTTAGGGTACGGGTTCGGGTACGGCGTAGGGTATGGGTTAGGGTTAGGGTTAGGGTTAGTGTTAGGGTTAGGGCTCGGTTTAGGGTACGGGTTAGGATTAGGGTACGTGTTAGGGTTAGGGTAGGGGTTAGGGTTAGGGTACGCGTTAGGGTTAGGGTAGTTATTAAACCTATCCCACTCTCTAGATACCCCTTAGCACGTAAAGGAATATTATTTGGAGGTCCAGCCATGGAGAAGAGTTTAGACACTAGGATAAGATAAGGAACGCACCCATTATAAAGAAATCACATTAGGATTCTCTTTTTAAGCTGTTCCTTAAAACACTAGTGCTTAGGAAATCTATTGGAGGCAGAAGCAGTCAAGGGTAGCCTAGGGTTAGGGTTAGGCTTAGGGTTAGGCTTAGGGTACGGCTTAGGGTACGGGTTCGGGGAGGGCTTCGGGTACGTCGTAGGGTATGGGTTAGGGTTAGGGTTAGGGTTAGTGTTAGGGTTAGGGCTCGGTTTAGGGTACGGGTTAGGATTAGGTTACGTGTTAGGGTTAGGTTAGGGGTTAGGGTTAGGGTACGCGTTAGTGTTAGGGTAGTTATTAAACCTATCCCACTCTCTAGATACACCTTAGCACGTCAAGGAATATTATTTGGCGGTCCAGCCATGGAGAAGAGTTTAGACACTAGGATTAGATAAGGAACACACCCATTATAAAGAAATCACATTAGGATTCTCTTTTTAAGCTGTTCCTTAAAACACTAGTGCTTAGGAAATCTATTGGAGGCAGAAGCAGTCAAGGGTAGCCTAGGGTTAGGGTTAGGCTTAGGGTACGGCTTAGGGTACGGGTTCGGTGAGGGCTTCGGGTACGGCGTAGGGTATGGGTTAGGGTTAGGGTTAGGGTTAGGGTTAGTGTTAGGGTTAGGGCTCGGTTTAGGGTACGGGTTAGGATTAGGGTACGTGTTAGGGTTAGGGTAGGGGTTAGGGTTAGGGTACGCGTTAGGGTTAGGGTAGTTATTAAACCTATCCCACTCTCTAGATACCCCTTAGCACGTAAAGGAATATTATTTGGAGGTCCAGCCATGGAGAAGAGTTTAGACACTAGGATAAGATAAGGAACGCACCCATTATAAAGAAATCACATTAGGATTCTCTTTTTAAGCTGTTCCTTAAAACACTAGTGCTTAGGAAATCTATTGGAGGCAGAAGCAGTCAAGGGTAGCCTAGGGTTAGGGTTAGGCTTAGGGTTAGGCTTAGGGTACGGCTTAGGGTACGGGTTCGGGGAGGGCTTCGGGTACGTCGTAGGGTATGGGTTAGGGTTAGGGTTAGGGTTAGTGTTAGGGTTAGGGCTCGGTTTAGGGTACGGGTTAGGATTAGGTTACGTGTTAGGGTTAGGTTAGGGGTTAGGGTTAGGGTACGCGTTAGTGTTAGGGTAGTTATTAAACCTATCCCACTCTCTAGATACACCTTAGCACGTCAAGGAATATTATTTGGCTGTCCAGCCATGGAGAAGAGTTTAGACACTAGGATTAGATAAGGAACACACCCATTATAAAGAAATCACATTAGGATTCTCTTTTTAAGCTGTTCCTTAAAACACTAGTGCTTAGGAAATCTATTGGAGGCAGAAGCAGTCAAGGGTAGCCTAGGGTTAGGGTTAGGCTTAGGGTACGGCTTAGGGTACGGGTTCGGGGAGGGCTTCTGGTACGGCGTAGGGTATGGGTTAGGGTTAGGGTTAGGGTTAGTGTTAGGGTTAGGGCTCGGTTTAGGGTATTGGTTAGGATTAGGGTACGTGTTAGCGATAGGGTAGGGGTTAGGGTTAGGGTACGCGTTAGTGTTAGGGTAGTTATTAAACCTAAACCACTCTCTAGATACCACTTAGCACGTAAAGGAATATTATTTGGAGGTCCAGCCATGGAGAAGAATTTAGAAACTAGGATAAGATAAGGAACACACCCATTATAAAGAGGTCACATTAGGATTCTCTTTTTAAGCTGTTCCTTAAAACACTAGTGCTTAGGAAATCTATTGGAGGCAGAAGCAGTCAAGGGTAGCCTAGGGTTAGGGTTAGGCTTAGGGTACGGCTTAGGGTACGGCTTAGGGTACGGGTTCGGTGAGGGCTTCGGGTACGGCGTAGGGTATGGGTTAGGGTTAGGGTTAGGGTTAGTGTTAGGGTTAGGGCTCGGTTTAGGGTACGGGTTAGGATTATGGTACGTGTTAGGGTTAGGGTAGGGGATAGGGTTAGGGTACGCGTTATGGTTAGGGTAGTTATTAAACCTATCCCACTCTCTAGATACCCCTTAGCACGTAAAGGAATATTATTTGGGGGTCCAGCCATGGAGAAGAGTTTAGACACTAGGATAAGATAAGGAACACACCCATTATAAAGAAATCACATTAGGATTCTCTTTTTAAGCTGTTCCTTAAAACACTAGTGCTTAGGAAATCTATTGGAGGCAGACGCAGTCAAGGGTAGCCTAGGGTTAGGGTTAGGCTTAGGGTTAGGCTTAGGGTACGGCTTAGGGTACGGGTTCGGGGAGGGCTTCTGGTACGGCGTAGGGTATGGGTTAGGGTTAGGGTTAGGGTTAGGGTTAGGGCTCGGTATAGGGTATTGGTTAGGATTAGGGTACGTGTTAGGGTTAGGGTAGGGTTTAGGGTTAGGGTACGCGTTAGTGTTAGGGTAGTTATTAAACCTAACCCACTCTCTAGATACCCCTTAGCACGTAAAGGAATATTATTTGGAGGTTCAGCCATGGAGAAGAGTTTAGACACTAGGATAAGATAAGGAACACACCCATTATAAAGAAATCACATTATGATTCTCTTTTTAAGCTGTTCCTTAAAACACTAGTGCTTAGAAAATCTATTGGAGGCAGAAGCAGTCAAGGGTAGCCTAGGGTTAGGGTTAGGCTTAGGTTACGGCTTAGGGTACGGCTTAGGTTACCGGTTTGGGGAGGGCTTCGGGTACGGCGTAGGGTATGGGTTAGGGTTACGGTTAGGGTTAGTGTTAGGGTTAGGGCTCGGTTTAGGGTATTGGTTAGGATTAGGGTACGTGTTAGGGTTAGGGTAGGGGTTAGGGTTAGGGTACGCGTTTGTGTTAGGGTAGTTATTAAACCTATCCCAGTCTCTAGATACCCCTTAGCACGTAAAGGAATATTATTTGGAGGTCCAGCCATGGAGAAGAGTTTAGACACTAGGATAAGATAAGGAACACACCCATTGTAAAGAAATCACATTAGGATTCACTTTTTAAGCTGTTCCTTAAAACACTAGTGCTTAGGAAATCTATTGGAGGCAGAAGCTCTCAAGGGTAGCCTAGGGTTAAGTTTAGGCTTAGGGTACGGCTTAGGGTACGGCTTAGGGTACGGGTTCGGGGAGGGCTTCGGGTACGGCGTAGGGTATGGGTTAGGGTTAGGGTTAGGGTTAGTGTTTGGGTTAGGGCTCGGTTTAGGGTATTGGTTAGGATTAGGGTACGAGTTAGTGTTAGGGTAGGGGTTAGGGTTAGGTTACGCGTTAGTGTTAGGGTAGTTATTAAACCTATCCCAATCTCTAGATACCCCTCAGCACGTAAAGGAATATTATTTGGAGGTCCAGCCATGGAGAAGAGTTTAGACACTAGGATAAGATAAGGCACACACACATTATAAAGAAATGACATTAGGATTCTCTTTTTAAGTTGTTCCTTAAAACACTAGTGCTTAGGAAATCTATTGGAGGCAGAAGCAGTCAAGGGTAGCCTAGGGATAGGTTTAGGCTTAGAGTACGGCTTAGGGTACAGCTTAGGGTACGTGTTCGGGGAGGGCTTCGGGTATGGCGTAGGGTATGGGTTAGGGTAAGGGTTAGGGTTAGTGTTAGGGTTAGGGCTCGGTTTAGGGTATTGGTTAGGATTAGGGTACGTGTTAGGGTTAGGGTAGGGGTTAGGGTTAGGGTACGCGTTAGTGTTAGGGTAGTTATTAAACCTATCCCAGTCTCTAGATACCCCTTAGCACGTAAAGGAATATTATTTGGAGGTCCAGCCATGGAGAAGAGTTTAGACACTAGGATAAGATTAGGAACACACCCATTATAAAGAAATCACATTAGGATTCTCTTTTTAAGCTGTTCCTTAAAACACTAGTGCTTAGGAAATCTATTGGACCAGAAGCAGTCAAGTGTAGCCTAGGGTTAGGGTTAGGCTTAGGGTACGGCTTAGGGTACGGCTTAGGGTACGGGTTCGTGGAGGGCTTCGGGTACGGCGTAGGGTATGGGTTATGGTTAGGGTTAGGGTTAGTGTTAGGGTTAGGGCTCGGTTTAGGGTATTGGTTAGGATTAGGGTACGTGTTATGGTTAGGGTTGGGGTTAGGGTTAGGGTACGCTTTAGTGTTAGGGTAGTTATTAAAACTATCCCACTCTCTAGATACCCCTTAGCACATAAAGGAATATTATTTGGAGGTCCAGCCATGGAGAAGAGTTTAGACACTAGGATAAGATAAGGAACACACCCATTATAAAGAAATCACATTAGGATTCTCTTTTTAAGCTGTTCCTTAAAACACTAGTGCTTAGGAAATCTATTGGAGGCAGAAGCAGTCAAGGGTAGCCTAGGGTTAGGGTTAGGCATAGGGTACGGCTTAGGGTACGGCTTAGGGTACGGGTTCGGTGAGGGCTTCGGGTACGGCGTAGGGTATGGGTTAGGGTTAGGGTTAGGGTTAGTGTTAGGGTTAGGGCTCGGTTTAGGGTACGGGTTAGGATTAGGGTACGTGTTAGGGTTAGGGTAGGGGTTAGGGTTAGGGTACGCGTTAGGGTTAGGGTAGTTATTAAACCTATCCCACTCTCTAGATACCCCTTAGCACGTAAAGGAATATTATTTGGAGGTCCAGCCATGGAGAAGAGTTTAGACACTAGGATAAGATAAGGAACGCACCCATTATAAAGAAATCACATTAGGATTCTCTTTTTAAGCTGTTCCTTAAAACACTAGTGCTTAGGAAATCTATTGGAGGCAGAAGCAGTCAAGGGTAGCCTAGGGTTAGGGTTAGGCTTAGGGTTAGGCTTAGGGTACGGCTTAGGGTACGGGTTCGGGGAGGGCTTCGGGTATGTCGTAGGGTATGGGTTAGGGTTAGGGTTAGGGTTAGTGTTAGGGTTAGGGCTCGGTTTAGGGTACGGGTTAGGATTAGGTTACGTGTTAGGGTTAGGTTAGGGGTTAGGGTTAGGGTACGCGTTAGTGTTAGGGTAGTTATTAAACCTATCCCACTCTCTAGATACACCTTAGCACGTCAAGGAATATTATTTGGCGGTCCAGCCATGGAGAAGAGTTTAGACACTAGGATTAGATAAGGAACACACCCATTATAAAGAAATCACATTAGGATTCTCTTTTTAAGCTGTTCCTTAAAACACTAGTGCTTAGGAAATCTATTGGAGGCAGAAGCAGTCAAGGGTAGCCTAGGGTTAGGGTTAGGCTTAGGGTACGGCTTAGGGTACGGGTTCGGGGAGGGCTTCTGGTACGGCGTAGGGTATGGGTTAGGGTTAGGGTTAGGGTTAGTGTTAGGGTTAGGGCTCGGTTTAGGGTATTGGTTAGGATTAGGGTACGTGTTAGCGATAGGGTAGGGGTTAGGGTTAGGGTACGCGTTAGTGTTAGGGTAGTTATTAAACCTAACCCACTCTCTAGATACCCCTTAGCACGTAAAGGAATATTATTTGGAGGTCCAGCCATGGAGAAGAATTTAGAAACTAGGATAAGATAAGGAACACACCCATTATAAAGAGGTCACATTAGGATTCTCTTTTTAAGCTGTTCCTTAAAACACTAGTGCTTAGGAAATCTATTGGAGGCAGAAGCAGTCAAGGGTAGCCTAGGGTTAGGGTTAGGCTTAGGGTACGGCTTAGGGTACGGCTTAGGGTACGGGTTCGGTGAGGGCTTCGGGTACGGCGTAGGGTATGGGTTAGGGTTAGGGTTAGGGTTAGTGTTAGGGTTAGGGCTCGGTTTAGGGTACGGGTTAGGATTATGGTACGTGTTAGGGTTAGGGTAGGGGATAGGGTTAGGGTACGCGTTATGGTTAGGGTAGTTATTAAACCTATCCCACTCTCTAGATACCCCTTAGCACGTAAAGGAATATTATTTGGGGGTCCAGCCATGGAGAAGAGTTTAGACACTAGGATAAGATAAGGAACACACCCATTATAAAGAAATCACATTAGGATTCTCTTTTTAAGCTGTTCCTTAAAACACTAGTGCTTAGGAAATCTATTGGAGGCAGACGCAGTCAAGGGTAGCCTAGGGTTAGGGTTAGGCTTAGGGTTAGGCTTAGGGTACGGCTTAGGGTACGGGTTCGGGGAGGGCTTCTGGTACGGCGTAGGGTATGGGTTAGGGTTAGGGTTAGGGTTAGGGTTAGGGCTCGGTATAGGGTATTGGTTAGGATTAGGGTACGTGTTAGGGTTAGGGTAGGGTTTAGGGTTAGGGTACGCGTTAGTGTTAGGGTAGTTATTAAACCTAACCCACTCTCTAGATACCCCTTAGCACGTAAAGGAATATTATTTGGAGGTTCAGCCATGGAGAAGAGTTTAGACACTAGGATAAGATAAGGAACACACCCATTATAAAGAAATCACATTAGGATTCTCTTTTTAAGCTGTTCCTTAAAACACTAGTGCTTAGAAAATCTATTGGAGGCAGAAGCAGTCAAGGGTAGCCTAGGGTTAGGGTTAGGCTTAGGTTACGGCTTAGGGTACGGCTTAGGTTACCGGTTTGGGGAGGGCTTCGGGTACGGCGTAGGGTATGGGTTAGGGTTACGGTTAGGGTTAGTGTTAGGGTTAGGGCTCGGTTTAGGGTATTGGTTAGGATTAGGGTACGTGTTAGGGTTAGGGTAGGGGTTAGGGTTAGGGTACGCGTTTGTGTTAGGGTAGTTATTAAACCTATCCCAGTCTCTAGATACCCCTTAGCACGTAAAGGAATATTATTTGGAGGTCCAGCCATGGAGAAGAGTTTAGACACTAGGATAAGATAAGGAACACACCCATTGTAAAGAAATCACATTAGGATTCACTTTTTAAGCTGTTCCTTAAAACACTAGTGCTTAGGAAATCTATTGGAGGCAGAAGCTGTCAAGGGTAGCCTAGGGTTAAGTTTAGGCTTAGGGTACGGCTTAGGGTACGGCTTAGGGTACGGGTTCGGGGAGGGCTTCGGGTACGGCGTAGGGTATGGGTTAGGGTTAGGGTTAGGGTTAGTGTTTGGGTTAGGGCTCGGTTTAGGGTATTGGTTAGGATTAGGGTACGAGTTAGTGTTAGGGTAGGGGTTAGGGTTAGGTTACGCGTTAGTGTTAGGGTAGTTATTAAACCTATCCCAATCTCTAGATACCCCTCAGCACGTAAAGGAATATTATTTGGAGGTCCAGCCATGGAGAAGAGTTTAGACACTAGGATAAGATAAGGCACACACACATTATAAAGAAATGACATTAGGATTCTCTTTTTAAGTTGTTCCTTAAAACACTAGTGCTTAGGAAATCTATTGGAGGCAGAAGCAGTCAAGGGTAGCCTAGGGATAGGTTTAGGCTTAGAGTACGGCTTAGGGTACAGCTTAGGGTACGTGTTCGGGGAGGGCTTCGGGTATGGCGTAGGGTATGGGTTAGGGTTAGGGTTAGGGTTAGTGTTAGGGTTAGGGCTCGGTTTAGGGTATTGGTTAGGATTAGGGTACGTGTTAGGGTTAGGGTAGGGGTTAGGGTTAGGGTACGCGTTAGTGTTAGGGTAGTTATTAAACCTATCCCAGTCTCTAGATACCCCTTAGCACGTAAAGGAATATTATTTGGAGGTCCAGCCATGGAGAAGAGTTTAGACACTAGGATAAGATAAGGAACACACCCATTATAAAGAAATCACATTAGGATTCTCTTTTTAAGCTGTTCCTTAAAACACTAGTGCTTAGGAAATCTATTGGAGGCAGAAGCAGTCAAGGGTAGCCTAGGGTTAGGGTTAGGCTTAGGGTTAGGCTTAGGGTACGGCTTAGGGTACGGGTTCGGTGAGGGATTCAGGTACGGCGTAGGGTATGGCTTAGGGTTTGGGTTAGGGTTAGTGTTAGGGTTAGGGCTCGGTTTAGGGTACGGGTTAGGATTAGGTTACGTGTTAGGGTTAGGGTAGGGGTTAGGGTTAGGGTACGCGTTAGGGTTAGGGTAGTTATTAAACCTATCCCACTCTCTAGATACACCTTAGCACGTAAAGGAATATTATTTCGGGGTCCAGCCATGGAGAAGAGTTTAGACACTAGGATAAGATAAGGAACACACCCATTATAAAGAAATCACATTAGGATTCTCTTTTTAAGCTGTTCCTTAAAACACTAGTGCTTAGGAAATCTATTGGAGGCAGAAGCAGTCAAGGGTAGCCTAGGGTTAGGGTTAGGCTTGGGGTTAGGCTTAGGGTACGGCTTAGGGTACGGGTTCGGGGAGGGGTTCGGGTACGGCGTAGGCTATGGGTTAGGGTTAGTGTTAGGGTTAGGGCTCCGTTTAGGGTGCGGGTTAGGATTCGGTTACATGTTAGGGTTAGGGTAGGGGTTAGGGTTAGTGTACGCATTAGGGTTAGGGTAGTTATTAAACCTATCCCACTCTCTAGATACCCCTTAGCACGTAAAGGAATATTATTTGGGGGTCCAGCCATGGAGAAGAGTTTAGACACAAGGATAAGTTAAGGAACACACCCATTATAAAGAAATCACATTAGGATTCTCTTTTTAAGCTGTTCCTTAAAACACTAGTGCTTAGGAAATCTATTGGAGGCAGAAGCAGTCAAGGGTAGCCTAAAGTTAGGGTTAGGCTTAGGGTACGGCTTAGGGTACGGCTTAGGGTACGGGTTCGGGAAGGGCTTCGGGTACGGCGTAGGGTATGGGTTAGGGTTAGGGTTAGGGTTTGTGTTAGCGTTAGGGCTCGGTTTAGGGTATTGGTTAGGATTACGGTACGTGTTAGGGTTAGGGTAGGGGTTAGGGTTAGGGTACGCGTTAGTGTTACGGTAGTTATTAAAGCTATCCCACTCTCTAGATACCCCTTAGCACGTAAAGGAATATTATTTGGAGGTCCAGCCATGGAGAAGAGTTTAGACACTAGGATAAGATAAGGAACACACCCATTATAAAGAAATCACATTAGGATTCTCTTTTTAAGCTGTTCCTTAAAACACTAGTGCTTAGGAAATCTATTGGAGGCAGAAGCAGTCAAGGGTAGCCTAGGGTTAGGGTTAGGCTTGGGGTTAGGCTTAGAGTACGGCTTAGGGTACGGGTTCGGGGAGGGCTTCGGGTACGGCGTAGGGTATGGGTTAGGGTTAGGGTTAGGGTTAGTGTTAGGGTTAGGGCTCGGTTTAGGGTACGGGTTAGGATTAGTGTACGTGTTAGGGTTAGGGTAGGGGTTAGGGTTAGGGTACGCGTTAGGGTTAGGGTAGTTATTAAACCTATCCCACTCTCTAGATACCCCTTAGCACGTAAAGGAATATTATTTGGGGGTCCAGCCATGGAGAAGAGTTTAGACACTAGGATAAGATAAGGAACACACCCATTATAAAGAAATCACATTAGGATTCTCTTTTTAAGCTGTTCCTTAAAACACTAGTGCTTAGGAAATCTATTGGAGGCAGAAGCAGTCAAGGGTAGCCTAGGGTTAGGGTTAGGCTTAGGGTTAGGCTTAGGGTACGGCTTAGGGTACGGGTTTGGGGAGGGTTTCGGGAACGGCGTAGGGTTTGGGTTAGGGTTAGGGTTAGGGTTAGTGTTAGGGTTAGGGCTCGGTTTAGGGTACGGGTTAGGTTTAGGGTACATGTTAGGGTTAGGGTAGGGGTTAGGGTTAGGGTACGCGTTAGGGTTAGGGTAGTTATTAAACCTATCCCACTCTCTAGATACACCTTAGCACGTAAAGGAATATTATTTGGGGGTCCAGCCATCAAGAAGAGTTTAGACACTAGGATAAGATAAGGAACACACCCATTATAAAAAAATCACATTAGGATTCTCTTTTTAAGCTGTTCCTTAAAACACTAGTGCTTAGGAAATCTATTGGAGGCAGAAGCAGTCAAGGGTAGCCTAGGGTTAGGGTTAGGCTTAGGGTACGGCTTAGGGTACGGCTTACGGTACGGGTTCGGGGAGGGTTTCGGGTACGGCGTAGGGTATGGGTTAGGGTTAGTGTTAGTGTTAGGGTTAGGGCTCGGTTTTCGGTATTGGGTAGGATTAGGGTACGTGTTAGGGTTAGGGTAGGGGTTAGGGTTAGGGTACGCGTTAGTGTTAGGGTAGTTATTAAACCTAACCCACTCTCTAGATACCCCTTAGCACGTAAAGGAATATTATTTGGAGGTTCAGCCATGGAGAAGAGTTTAGACACTAGGATAAGATAAGGAACACACCCATTATAAAGAAATCACATTAGGATTCTCTTTTTAAGCTGTTCCTTAAAACACTAGTGCTTAGAAAATCTATTGGAGGCAGAAGCAGTCAAGGGTAGCCTAGGGTTAGGGTTAGGCTTAGGTTACGGCTTAGGGTACGGCTTAGGTTACCGGTTTGGGGAGGGCTTCGGGTACGGCGTAGGGTATGGGTTAGGGTTACGGTTAGGGTTAGTGTTAGGGTTAGGGCTCGGTTTAGGGTATTGGTTAGGATTAGGGTACGTGTTAGGGTTAGGGTAGGGGTTAGGGTTAGGGTACGCGTTTGTGTTAGGGTAGTTATTAAACCTATCCCAGTCTCTAGATACCCCTTAGCACGTAAAGGAATATTATTTGGAGGTCCAGCCATGGAGAAGAGTTTAGACACTAGGATAAGATAAGGAACACACCCATTGTAAAGAAATCACATTAGGATTCACTTTTTAAGCTGTTCCTTAAAACACTAGTGCTTAGGAAATCTATTGGAGGCAGAAGCTGTCAAGGGTAGCCTAGGGTTAAGTTTAGGCTTAGGGTACGGCTTAGGGTACGGCTTAGGGTACGGGTTCGGGGAGGGCTTCGGGTACGGCGTAGGGTATGGGTTAGGGTTAGGGTTAGGGTTAGTGTTTGGGTTAGGGCTCGGTTTAGGGTATTGGTTAGGATTAGGGTACGAGTTAGTGTTAGGGTAGGGGTTAGGGTTAGGTTACGCGTTAGTGTTAGGGTAGTTATTAAACCTATCCCAATCTCTAGATACCCCTCAGCACGTAAAGGAATATTATTTGGAGGTCCAGCCATGGAGAAGAGTTTAGACACTAGGATAAGATAAGGCACACACACATTATAAAGAAATGACATTAGGATTCTCTTTTTAAGTTGTTCCTTAAAACACTAGTGCTTAGGAAATCTATTGGAGGCAGAAGCAGTCAAGGGTAGCCTAGGGATAGGTTTAGGCTTAGAGTACGGCTTAGGGTACAGCTTAGGGTACGTGTTCGGGGAGGGCTTCGGGTATGGCGTAGGGTATGGGTTAGGGTTAGGGTTAGGGTTAGTGTTAGGGTTAGGGCTCGGTTTAGGGTATTGGTTAGGATTAGGGTACGTGTTAGGGTTAGGGTAGGGGTTAGGGTTAGGGTACGCGTTAGTGTTAGGGTAGTTATTAAACCTATCCCAGTCTCTAGATACCCCTTAGCACGTAAAGGAATATTATTTGGAGGTCCAGCCATGGAGAAGAGTTTAGACACTAGGATAAGATAAGGAACACACCCATTATAAAGAAATCACATTAGGATTCTCTTTTTAAGCTGTTCCTTAAAACACTAGTGCTTAGGAAATCTATTGGAGGCAGAAGCAGTCAAGGGTAGCCTAGGGTTAGGGTTAGGCTTAGGGTTAGGCTTAGGGTACGGCTTAGGGTACGGGTTCGGTGAGGGATTCAGGTACGGCGTAGGGTATGGCTTAGGGTTTGGGTTAGGGTTAGTGTTAGGGTTAGGGCTCGGTTTAGGGTACGGGTTAGGATTAGGTTACGTGTTAGGGTTAGGGTAGGGGTTAGGGTTAGGGTACGCGTTAGGGTTAGGGTAGTTATTAAACCTATCCCACTCTCTAGATACACCTTAGCACGTAAAGGAATATTATTTCGGGGTCCAGCCATGGAGAAGAGTTTAGACACTAGGATAAGATAAGGAACACACCCATTATAAAGAAATCACATTAGGATTCTCTTTTTAAGCTGTTCCTTAAAACACTAGTGCTTAGGAAATCTATTGGAGGCAGAAGCAGTCAAGGGTAGCCTAGGGTTAGGGTTAGGCTTGGGGTTAGGCTTAGGGTACGGCTTAGGGTACGGGTTCGGGGAGGGGTTCGGGTACGGCGTAGGCTATGGGTTAGGGTTAGTGTTAGGGTTAGGGCTCCGTTTAGGGTGCGGGTTAGGATTCGGTTACATGTTAGGGTTAGGGTAGGGGTTAGGGTTAGTGTACGCATTAGGGTTAGGGTAGTTATTAAACCTATCCCACTCTCTAGATACCCCTTAGCACGTAAAGGAATATTATTTGGGGGTCCAGCCATGGAGAAGAGTTTAGACACAAGGATAAGTTAAGGAACACACCCATTATAAAGAAATCACATTAGGATTCTCTTTTTAAGCTGTTCCTTAAAACACTAGTGCTTAGGAAATCTATTGGAGGCAGAAGCAGTCAAGGGTAGCCTAAAGTTAGGGTTAGGCTTAGGGTACGGCTTAGGGTACGGCTTAGGGTACGGGTTCGGGAAGGGCTTCGGGTACGGCGTAGGGTATGGGTTAGGGTTAGGGTTAGGGTTTGTGTTAGCGTTAGGGCTCGGTTTAGGGTATTGGTTAGGATTACGGTACGTGTTAGGGTTAGGGTAGGGGTTAGGGTTAGGGTACGCGTTAGTGTTACGGTAGTTATTAAAGCTATCCCACTCTCTAGATACCCCTTAGCACGTAAAGGAATATTATTTGGAGGTCCAGCCATGGAGAAGAGTTTAGACACTAGGATAAGATAAGGAACACACCCATTATAAAGAAATCACATTAGGATTCTCTTTTTAAGCTGTTCCTTAAAACACTAGTGCTTAGGAAATCTATTGGAGGCAGAAGCAGTCAAGGGTAGCCTAGGGTTAGGGTTAGGCTTGGGGTTAGGCTTAGAGTACGGCTTAGGGTACGGGTTCGGGGAGGGCTTCGGGTACGGCGTAGGGTATGGGTTAGGGTTAGGGTTAGGGTTAGTGTTAGGGTTAGGGCTCGGTTTAGGGTACGGGTTAGGATTAGTGTACGTGTTAGGGTTAGGGTAGGGGTTAGGGTTAGGGTACGCGTTAGGGTTAGGGTAGTTATTAAACCTATCCCACTCTCTAGATACCCCTTAGCACGTAAAGGAATATTATTTGGGGGTCCAGCCATGGAGAAGAGTTTAGACACTAGGATAAGATAAGGAACACACCCATTATAAAGAAATCACATTAGGATTCTCTTTTTAAGCTGTTCCTTAAAACACTAGTGCTTAGGAAATCTATTGGAGGCAGAAGCAGTCAAGGGTAGCCTAGGGTTAGGGTTAGGCTTAGGGTTAGGCTTAGGGTACGGCTTAGGGTACGGGTTTGGGGAGGGTTTCGGGAACGGCGTAGGGTTTGGGTTAGGGTTAGGGTTAGGGTTAGTGTTAGGGTTAGGGCTCGGTTTAGGGTACGGGTTAGGTTTAGGGTACATGTTAGGGTTAGGGTAGGGGTTAGGGTTAGGGTACGCGTTAGGGTTAGGGTAGTTATTAAACCTATCCCACTCTCTAGATACACCTTAGCACGTAAAGGAATATTATTTGGGGGTCCAGCCATCAAGAAGAGTTTAGACACTAGGATAAGATAAGGAACACACCCATTATAAAAAAATCACATTAGGATTCTCTTTTTAAGCTGTTCCTTAAAACACTAGTGCTTAGGAAATCTATTGGAGGCAGAAGCAGTCAAGGGTAGCCTAGGGTTAGGGTTAGGCTTAGGGTACGGCTTAGGGTACGGCTTACGGTACGGGTTCGGGGAGGGTTTCGGGTACGGCGTAGGGTATGGGTTAGGGTTAGTGTTAGTGTTAGGGTTAGGGCTCGGTTTTCGGTATTGGGTAGGATTAGGGTACGTGTTAGGGTTAGGGTAGGGGTTAGGGTTAGGGTACGCGTTAGTGTTAGGGTAGTTATTAAAGCTATCCCACTCTCTAGATACCCCTTAGCACGTAAAGGAATATTATTTGGAGGTCCAGCCATGGAGAAGAGTTTAGACACTAGGATAAGATTAGGAACACACCCATTATAAAGAAATCACATTAGGATTCTCTTTTTAAGCTGTTCCTTAAAACACTAGTGCTTAGGAAATCTATTGGACCAGAAGCAGTCAAGGGTAGCCTAGGGTTAGGGTTAGGCTTAGGGTACGGTTTAGGGTACGGCTTAGGGTACGGGTTCGTGGAGGGCTTCGGGTACGGCGTAGGGTATGGGTTATGGTTAGGGTTAGGGTTAGTGTTAGGGTTAGGGCTCGGTTTAGGGTATTGGTTAGGATTAGGGTACGTGTTATGGTTAGGGTAGGGGTTAGGGTTAGGGTACGCTTTAGTGTTAGGGTAGTTATTAAACCTATCCCACTCTCTAGATACCCCTTAGCACATAAAGGAATATTATTTGGAGGTCCAGCCATGGAGAAGAGTTTAGACACTAGGATAAGATAAGGAACACACCCATTATAAAGAAATCACATTAGGATTCTCTTTTTAAGCTGTTCCTTAAAATACTAGTGCTTAGGAAATCTATTGGAGGCAGAAGCAGTCAAGGGTAAACAAGGGTTAGGGTTAGGCTTGGGGTTAGGCTTAGGGTACGGCTTAGGGTACGGGTTCGGGGAGGGCTTCGGGTACGGCGTAGGGTATGGGTTAGGGTTAGGGTTAGGGTTAGTGTTAGGGTTAGGGCTCGGTTTAGGGTATTGGTTAGGATTAGGGTACGTGTTAGTGTTAGGGTAGGGGTTAGGGTTAGGCTACGCGTTAGTGTTAGGGCAGTTATTAAACCTATCCCACTCTCTAGATACCCCTTAGCACGTAAAGGAATATTATTTGGAGGTCCAGCCATGGAGAAGAGTTTAGACACTAGGATAAGATAAGGAACGCACCCATTATAAAGAAATCACATTAGGATTCTCTTTTTAAGCTGTTCCTTAAAACACTAGTGCTTAGGAAATCTATTGGAGGCAGAAGCAGTCAAGGGAAGCCTAGGGATAGGTTTAGGCTTAGAGTACGGCTTAGGGTACAGCTTAGGGTACGTGTTCGGGGAGGGCTTCGGGTATGGCGTAGGGTATGGGTTAGGGTTAGGGTTAGGGTTAGTGTTAGGGTTAGGGCTCGGTTTAGGGTATTGGTTAGGATTAGGGTACGTGTTAGGGTTAGGGTAGGGGTTAGGGTTAGGGTACGCGTTAGTGTTAGGGTAGTTATTAAACCTATCCCAGTCTCTAGATACCCCTTAGCACGTAAAGGAATATTATTTGGAGGTCCAGCCATGGAGAAGAGTTTAGACACTAGGATAAGATAAGGAACACACCCATTATAAAGAAATCACATTAGGATTCTCTTTTTAAGCTGTTCCTTAAAACACTAGTGCTTAGGAAATCTATTGGAGGCAGAAGCAGTCAAGGGTAGCCTAGGGTTAGGGTTAGGGTTAGTGTTAGGTTTAGGGCTCGGTTTAGGGTACGGGTTAGGATTAGGGTACATGTTAGGGTTAGGGTAGGGGTTAGGGTTAGGGTACGCGTTAGGGTTAGGGTAGTTATTAAACCTATCCCACTCTCTAGATACACCTTAGCACGTAAAGGAATATTATTTGGGGGTCCAGCCATCAAGAAGAGTTTAGACACTAGGATAAGATAAGGAACACACCCATTATAAAAAAATCACATTAGGATTCTCTTTTTAAGCTGTTCCTTAAAACACTAGTGCTTAGGAAATCTATTGGAGGCAGAAGCAGTCAAGGGTAGCCTAGGGTTAGGGTTAGGCTTAGGGTACGGCTTAGGGTACGGCTTACGGTACGGGTTCGGGGAGGGTTTCGGGTACGGCGTAAGGTATGGGTTAGGGTTAGTGTTAGTGTTAGGGTTAGGGCTCGGTTTTCGGTATTGGGTAGGATTAGGGTACGTGTTAGGGTTAGGGTAGGGGTTAGGGTTAGGGTACGCGTTAGTGTTAGGGTAGTTATTAAAGCTATCCCACTCTCTAGATACCCCTTAGCACGTAAAGGAATATTATTTGGAGGTCCAGCCATGGAGAAGAGTTTAGACACTTGGATAAGATTAGGAACACACCCATTATAAAGAAATCACATTAGGATTCTCTTTTTAAGCTGTTCCTTAAAACACTAGTGCTTAGGAAATCTATTGGACCAGAAGCAGTCAAGGGTAGCCTAGGGTTAGGGTTAGGCTTAGGGTACGGCTTAGGGTACGGCTTAGGGTACGGGTTCGTGGAGGGCTTCGGGTACGGCGTAGGGTATGGGTTATGGTTAGGGTTAGGGTTAGTGTTAGGGTTAGGGCTCGGTTTAGGGTATTGGTTAGGATTAGGGTACGTGTTATGGTTAGGGTAGGGGTTAGGGTTAGGGTACGCTTTAGTGTTAGGGTAGTTATTAAACCTATCCCACTCTCTAGATACCCCTTAGCACATAAAGGAATATTATTTGGAGGTCCAGCCATGGAGAAGAGTTTAGACACTAGGATAAGATAAGGAACACACCCATTATAAAGAAATCACATTAGGATTCTCTTTTTAAGCTGTTCCTTAAAATACTAGTGCTTAGGAAATCTATTGGAGGCAGAAGCAGTCAAGGGTAAACAAGGGTTAGGGTTAGGCTTGGGGTTAGGCTTAGGGTACGGCTTAGGGTACGGGTTCGGGGAGGGCTTCGGGTACGGCGTAGGGTATGGGTTAGGGTTAGGGTTAGGGTTAGTGTTAGGGTTAGGGCTCGGTTTAGGGTATTGGTTAGGATTAGGGTACGTGTTAGTGTTAGGGTAGGGGTTAGGGTTAGGCTACGCGTTAGTGTTAGGGTAGTTATTAAACCTATCCCACTCTCTAGATACCCCTTAGCACGTAAAGGAATATTATTTGAAGGTCCAGCCATGGAGAAGAGTTTAGACACTAGGATAAGATAAGGAACGCACCCATTATAAAGAAATCACATTAGGATTCTCTTTTTAAGCTGTTCCTTAAAACACTAGTGCTTAGGAAATCTATTGGAGGCAGAAGCAGTCAAGGGTAGCCTAGGGATAGGTTTAGGCTTAGAGTACGGCTTAGGGTACAGCTTAGGGTACGTGTTCGGGGAGGGCTTCGGGTATGGCGTAGGGTATGGGTTAGGGTTAGGGTTAGGGTTAGTGTTAGGGTTAGGGCTCGGTTTAGGGTATTGGTTAGGATTAGGGTACGTGTTAGGGTTAGGGTAGGGGTTAGGGTTAGGGTACGCGTTAGTGTTAGGGTAGTTATTAAACCTATCCCAGTCTCTAGATACCCCTTAGCACGTAAAGGAATATTATTTGGAGGTCCAGCCATGGAGAAGAGTTTAGACACTAGGATAAGATAAGGAACACACCCATTATAAAGAAATCACATTAGGATTCTCTTTTTAAGCTGTTCCTTAAAACACTAGTGCTTAGGAAATCTATTGGAGGCAGAAGCAGTCAAGGGTAGCCTAGGGTTAGGGTTAGGCTTAGGGTTAGGCTTAGGGTACGGCTTAGGGTACGGGTTCGGTGAGGGATTCAGGTACGGCGTAGGGTATGGCTTAGGGTTAGGGTTAGGGTTAGTGTTAGGGTTAGGGCTCGGTTTAGGGTACGGGTTAGGATTAGGGTACGTGTTAGGGTTAGGGTAGGGGTTAGGGTTAGGGTACGCGTTAGGGTTAGGGTAGTTATTAAACCTATCCCACTCTCTAGATACACCTTAGCACGTAAAGGAATATTATTTCGGGGTCCAGCCATGGAGAAGAGTTTAGACACTAGGATAAGATAAGGAACACACCCATTATAAAGAAATCACATTAGGATTCTCTTTTTAAGCTGTTCCTTAAAACACTAGTGCTTAGGAAATCTATTGGAGGCAGAAGCAGTCAAGGGTAGCCTAGGGTTAGGGTTAGGCTTGGGGTTAGGCTTAGGGTACGGCTTAGGGTACGGGTTCGGGGAGGGGTTCGGGTACGGCGTAGGCTATGGGTTAGGGTTAGTGTTAGGGTTAGGGCTCCGTTTAGGGTGCGGGTTAGGATTCGGTTACATGTTAGGGTTAGGGTAGGGGTTAGGGTTAGTGTACGCATTAGGGTTAGGGTAGTTATTAAACCTATCCCACTCTCTAGATACCCCTTAGCACGTAAAGGAATATTATTTGGGGGTCCAGCCATGGAGAAGAGTTTAGACACAAGGATAAGTTAAGGAACACACCCATTATAAAGAAATCACATTAGGATTCTCTTTTTAAGCTGTTCCTTAAAACACTAGTGCTTAGGAAATCTATTGGAGGCAGAAGCAGTCAAGGGTAGCCTAAAGTTAGGGTTAGGCTTAGGGTACGGCTTAGGGTACGGCTTAGGGTACGGGTTCGGGAAGGGCTTCGGGTACGGCGTAGGGTATGGGTTATGGTTAGGGTTAGGGTTAGTGTTAGGGTTAGGGCTCGGTTTAGGGTATTGGTTAGGATTAGGGTACGTGTTATGGTTAGGGTAGGGGTTAGGGTTAGGGTACGCTTTAGTGTTAGGGTAGTTATTAAACCTATCCCACTCTCTAGATACCCCTTAGCACATAAAGGAATATTATTTGGAGGTCCAGCCATGGAGAAGAGTTTAGACACTAGGATAAGATAAGGAACACACCCATTATAAAGAAATCACATTAGGATTCTCTTTTTAAGCTGTTCCTTAAAATACTAGTGCTTAGGAAATCTATTGGAGGCAGAAGCAGTCAAGGGTAAACAAGGGTTAGGGTTAGGCTTGGGGTTAGGCTTAGGGTACGGCTTAGGGTACGGGTTCGGGGAGGGCTTCGGGTACGGCGTAGGGTATGGGTTAGGGTTAGGGTTAGGGTTAGTGTTAGGGTTAGGGCTCGGTTTAGGGTATTGGTTAGGATTAGGGTACGTGTTAGTGTTAGGGTAGGGGTTAGGGTTAGGCTACGCGTTAGTGTTAGGGTAGTTATTAAACCTATCCCACTCTCTAGACACCCCTTAGCACGTAAAGGAATATTATTTGAAGGTCCAGCCATGGAGAAGAGTTTAGACACTAGGATAAGATAAGGAACGCACCCATTATAAAGAAATCACATTAGGATTCTCTTTTTAAGCTGTTCCTTAAAACACTAGTGCTTAG